>NW_024062886.1:1800000-2348840 GCF_006381635.1 Hibiscus syriacus
TCTGAATAGCATTAGATTAAACTGTTGTAAAATTACAGGGTGTTAAAACATCTCTTTTTGTTATTCTATTTATGTTAATGTATGTTTTATTATTATTATATAAATATGTTTTATTTTTAGAAACAAAATTTTTAGGATTTTAGAATGAGGAATAGTAATAATAGTGATGTGACATCTATATCTCGTATACATAAGGGTATATGGGAGATGGGTGTTACATTCATTGGTATCAAAGCTATAAGTTCAGCTGATTCTCGACTGAATCAAGTGTAATTGTTAATGTAAAAAGAGTTTACATGCCACTAAGATGTCAAGGTTACTGATAGGGTATAGAATGAATATGATAAGATGTCTTTCCTTACTAACTTAAATATTATCTTTATGTATGTTGCAATAGATGTTGGATTCTACGAATTCGAGAAGAGCGGCTGGACAAGTGAGTAGAGATGGATCGAATAGTGAAAGCTATTAAGAAAATAGCGAACATCTGATCCTGTCTGAGAATTCCAGTGCACCGGCACCTCAGGGTATGCCTGTTCCGGAGTTTGGAGCTTTTATGCAAGCTCTCGACGCTATCTTGATAAGGTTTCAACCTCCTTCCCCCTGCTCCTCCAGTAACACGAAGGCTAATTCCGAAGGAGTTAAGAAGATTGAGAGCTCCTAAGTTCAGGGGAGAAGAAGGTGAATGCCCTATGGACACGGACTTATTGTTGAACGATGTGATGATGATGTTGGAAAGTCTGCAGTGCTCTGATCATGAAAAACTGGGTGGAGCTGTATCGTTACTTAGAGGATGGGCTCAGGTATGGTGGACAAACACGACGATGTATGCATCGCCCGAGCAAGAGAACTGGCAATTCTTCCAAGAGGAGTTCAAAAACAAGTATATCGGAGAGCAGTTAATAAGATTGATGTTGTTGAAGTTTCTTAGCTTGAAACAAGGTGATCGAGCGATGTATGAGTATGAGGTCGAATACAATAAGCTCAGTCGTTATGTTACAGAGGATGTTCCTAATGATAAAGCTTGTCGAGATTGGTTCATAGAGGGTTTTGAGGCCTAAGCTAAAAGAGATGATGTTAGCATTAAATTTGTCAAGTCTGCAATAAGTGATAAATAGAGCGAAGACGATTGAAAGAGCTCAAGAGGAGACTCTAGCTGCGGAACAGAGTATGCAGATGGGAAAAAGAAGTGGGATGTCTTCATCTACACATTTTGCTAAGAGAGAAGGGATCAGGTTCCCGATATAGTGATAGAACGGATGTTGTTGTAACTACACAGAAGTCTAAGCAGTCCCATTCTTTTACTGCGAGATCGGGTAGAGTTTTGGAGAAAAATGTAACCCGTGTCAGACATATGGTAAATTTCACCGGGGAGTGTGTAGAGTGCTCTCTGGTTCTTGCTTTATTTGTGGAGGAACGGGTCATTATGCTAGGAGCTACCCATAGAGATTTGGGAATATATCAGTACAATCTGAGAGATCAGTAGCATCACCTAGTAGAAGCAGAGGAAGAAGAAGGTCAGGCGGTCAATCTGAGGCTAACAAAAAAAAAGAGACTTAGGGAGTGGCTCGAGTTTATAATATAAAGACCAGTGATGTTCGGGATGATCCGAAGATCATAACAGGTACATTTCACCTTTTTGATGAGCTTGTTTTTGGTTTAGTTGACCCTGGTTCTACACACTCATATATTAGCACAAAGTTGGTTAGAACTAGAGGAATTCCTTTAGAACCAATTTATGGTGAAATGATAGCGATAAATCCTATGGGTCAAAGTGCAAGAGTGTGTAGAAAATATCCAATTAAGATTCAAGGGGTATTATTCTTGGAAAACTTGATGGAGTTACCATTTGATGAGTTTGAAATCATTTTGGGCATAGATTGGTTGTCTCCACATCATGGATGGATAGATTGTCGCTGAAAACGATTATTCTTAAAAGACGCGGAAGGCTCCGAAATTGTGGTGATAGGTGAGAAGGTGAAATCTCTGTCTAATGTGATATCAGCCATGACCGTAAAGAAAATGATGTCAAAATGATGCGTTGTTTTTCTAGCTAATGTGATAGACACTCGAGTGCCAGAAGTTCGATTACATGATATCCCCACAGTTAGGGAGTTTCCAGAAGTTTTTTCCTGTAGAGTTATCGGGTTTACCTCCAGATCGTGAAGTTGAACTTATAATTGAGATTTATCCGGGTACCAAACTTGTTTGTATGGCTCCTTATTGAATGGCTCCAACGGAGTTAAGGGAATTAAAGGCTCAGTTACTAGAACTATTCGACAAAGGATTTATCAGACCTAGTATTTCTCCTTGGGGAGCTCCTATATTATTTGTGAAAAAGAATGACGGGTGTATACGGTTATGTATTGACTATCATCAACTAAATAAGGTAACAATAAAGAATAATTATCCTCTTTCGAGGATTGATGACCTATTTGATCAGTTGAAAGGCACAACATTGTTCTCTAAGATAGATATGAGGTCGGGGTACCATCAGTTAAACATCAAAAATGAGGATATTTCCAAGATAACTTTTCGGACTCGATACAGACATTATGAATTTATGGTAATGCTGTTTGGATTGAAAAATGCTCCTGCAACGTTTATGGATTTAATGAAAAAATTATTTCAACCGTATTTGGATCAATTCGTGGTAGTGTTTATAGATGATATCCTGGTATATTCCGAGTCAAAGAAGGATCATGATGCTCATCTTCGAGTGGTCCTTCAGATATTTCGTGATAAGAAGTTGTACACTAAATTGTCCAAATGCAAATTTTGGTTGTATGAGATTATTTTTCTTGGTCACATAGTGTCGTTAGAGGGCATTAGAGTGGATCCCAAAAAGATTCAAGCCATAGTAGATTGGCAATCCCTAAAGAATATTATGAAAGTTCAAAGTTTCTTGGGAATTGCTAGTTATTATAGGCGATTTGTGAATAACTTTTCAATGTTAGCTCTACCGCTAACTAAGCTGTTGCGAAGGGATGTGCCTTTTGTTTGGACAGAAAAGTGCCAATAAAGTTTTGAAATGCTGAAGAGAATTGTAACCGAAGCTCCAGTATTCATGCAACCTGAGTCGGGTAAATAATATGTTATTTTAAGTGATGCATCCCATAATAGGTTAGGATGTGTGCTGATGCAGGAAGGGAAATTTGTGGCTTATGCCTCAAGACAATTGAAGAATCACTAGAGAAATTACCCGACGCATGATTTAGAATTGGTTGCAGTGGTGTTTTCTTTAAAAATCTGGCGCCATTATTTGTACGTTAAGCGTTGTCATGTTTACACATATCATAAAAGTTTAAAGTGTTTGTTGATTAAAAAAGAGCTGAACTTAAGGCAAAGAAGATGGATTAAGCTCTTTAAAGATTATGATTTGGTTATTGATTATCATCCGGGAAAGGCTAATGTGGTAGCGGATGTACTCAGTCGAAAGACTTTTTCGGCTTTAAGAGCTTTAGACGCACATATGTCTTTGAATGAAGATGGTGTTTTGATTGCTGAATTAAAGTTAAAACCTATGTTTTTGGATCGTATTAAAGAGCTGCAAGGTCGAGATAAGAAATGTTTGATGAGATTAGCGCAGGTTGAAAAAAGAAGAGATCAAAGATTTTGAAATAAGGGATAATGGATGTTTATATTACCGTAGGAGGCTTTGTATTCCCGTTTATGATGATTTGAGGGGATATATTCTTTGTGAAGCCCATTATAGCCCTTTGACTATGCACCCAGGCAGGAATAAGATGTATTAAGACTTGAAGAGTCGTTATTGGTGGTCTGGCATCAAATGAGCTTTCACAGAGTTTGTTGACATGTCAGCAAGTGAAAGCTGAACATCAGATGCCATTCAAGTTACTGTAGCCAATATCTATTCCTGAGTGAAAGTGGGAGAGAGTCACAATGGATTTTGTTTCGAGGATATCATTATCACTGGTAAAAAAGACTCGATTTGGGTAATAGTAGACAGATTGACCAAGACAGTTCATTTTATTTCGGTTCGAATAGATTATTCAATGGATAAACTTGCGGAGTTGTATATAAAAGAGATAGTTAGACTACACGGAGTACCGATATCGATAGTATCATATCGATACCCAAGGTTTACTTCAAGATTTTGGAAGTCCTTGCATAAGTCATTGGGTACTCGATTGAACTTTAATACAACTTTTCATCCACATACAGATGGGCAGTCAGATAGAGTTATTCTGATACTGGAGGATATGATTAGGGCATGTGTGATTGAATTGAAGGGATCATGGGAAAGGTATTTGTGTTTAGAAGAATTTGCATATAACAATAGTTATCAATCAAGTATTAAGATGGCCCTGTATGAAGCTCTGTATAGAAGGAAATGCAGAACACCATTAAATTGATTTGAATTAAAAGATCAAGATTTGGTTAGTCTAGATTTGATGAAAGATATGGAGGATAAAGTGAATATTATCCAAAGCAATCTAAAGATAGCCTCAGATCGACAGAAGTCCTATGCATATTTGAAAAGAAAAGAAATAGAATACCAAAAGGGAGATAAAGTATTTTTGAAAGTATCGCCTTGGAAGAAGGTATTACGTTTTGGGTGAAAAAGAAAAGATGAGTCCAAGGTTCATTGGACCGTATGAGATATTAAAAAGGTTTGGACCCGTAGCGTATCAGTTAGCTTTGCCTCCGAACATGGACAAAATCCACAATGTTTTTCACGTATAGATGCTTAGGAGATACAAATCGGATCCTTCGCATGTTATCAGTCTTGAAGAAATAGAGATCCTATCAGATTTGACTTATTAGGAAGAACCAGTACGGATATTGGCTAAGGAAACCAAGTAATTACGTAACAAAAGGATTACGTTGGTTAAAGTACATTGGCAGAATCAAAAGGTGAAAGAGTCTACGTGGGAGAGAGAGGAGGATATGAAAAAGCAGTTTCCACTTATCTTTGGTTCAGGTTCTTCTTTAAATTCGAGGATGAATTTTCTTAAAGGGAGAATTGTAATGCCCTAAATATCGAATTAGGGACTTTATTGAAAAGATTTAAAAATGGAAAATTTAAATGTTTAATTGATAAGAGATAAGTAAATGATTGGAATAGTGTTTTAAACTAGATTGTAACCATAGATCAATAGAGAGGGCATTTTAGTCCTTTAGGAGGAAATAAATTTAATAATTATTTTAATAAGGTATTTAAATAAAGAAAAAGGGAAAATAAGACACAAGTTATATCTCTATCTTCTTCTTCTTGCCGTGGAAAAGCTCTTTCTATAGCTCAAAGGTAAGATTTCAAATGGCTAGTTTATTCTTTCGTTTTCGGTTGGTTATTGAAGATTTGAGTATGCTAAAGGCTTAAGGAAGGATTAAATGGGATTAAAACTAAGTTATGGATAAGATAATAGAGATTGAAGAAAATGGATTTTTGAGTGATATTTTGAAAAATAAGGGTTTATGGATGTTTTATGATAGATTTGACTTGTCATAGAGGTAAATGAGAGATTAGAAGCATTGGATTGGATTAAAAACACATTAGGAAAAGTTGTTTGATTCTTAGAATTTAATGTTTTTGGAAGATGTTTTAAGAAGAAAATGAATGAAATTTAGTATGAATAGTTAAAGAAGAGTTTCATAGTATTGTAGGGTGTTAATATAACGAAATTTGACCTCATTTGGGTAAAACTCGGGTTTAAAACTGGAAATTCTTGGCAAGGGTATCTATATTGATAGAACAATACCGATACTATAGATTAAAATAGGATGAATTAGCTGAGTAGTATCGATACTGATTCAATCAGTATCGATACCGACGAGGTAGTATCGATACCATGGTAAGGGTATCGATACCAGGCAACATCGAACCTATAGTTGGTATCGATACCGGAAGGGGGTATCGGTACCATAGTATGGTAGTATCGATATCATGGTAAGGGTATCGATACCAGGTAACATCGAATCTAAAATTGGTATCGATACCGGAAGGGGGTATCAATACCATCGTATAGTAATATCGATACCATGGTATGGGTATCGATACTGATGAGCCAGAAATTTTAAAATAGGTTGTTATTGTTGTAGAAAGGTTAATAATAGGTACTTCTGATTAATGTTTAAGTATAATTGTTAGGAAATATACTAACAATTGATATTATGCATGTATTTAATAAATATGAAATAGATCGAAATCAAGTTCCCGAGTCGAGTAAAGCAAAAGGCAAAGGCCAAGTCCCGGAGTAATCATCTTTCCAAATTGGATATCTAAGCAAGGAGAGCCAAGTGAGTGCATTTAATTGTGTAACTACATGTTGTATTAATCATATATGTATGATTATTTAATATGTATGTGGTGATTACCAAATAGGTACTAAGTGTGCATTTCATGTAATTCATCCTATGTGGATGAATAACCGTTTCGACACTAAGTGTACATTTCACGAAATTCATTCTATGTGGATGAATAACCATTTCGGCACTAAGTGTGCATTTCACAGAATTCATCCTATGTGGAATGAATAGCCGTTTCGGCACTAAGTGTGCATTTCACGGAATTTATCCTATGTGGATGAATAATTGTTTCGGCACTAAGTGTGCATTTCGCGGAATTCATCCTATGTGGATGAATAACCGTTTCGGCACTATAGGTGCATTTCACAGAATTCTTCTTATGTGGAATGAATAGACGTTTCGACACTAAGTGTGCATTTCACAAAATTCATCCTACATTGATGAATAGCCGTTTCGGCACTATAGGTGCATTTCACGAAATTCATCCTATGTGGATCAATAACCGTTTCGGCGTTAAGTGTGCATTTCACGGAATTCATCCTATGTGGAATGAATAGTTGTTTCGGCACTAAGTGTGCATTTCACATAATTCATCCTATGTGGATGAATAACCGTTTCGGCACTATAGGTGCATTTCACAGAATTCTTCCTATGTGGAATGAATAGCTGTTTAAACACTAAGTGTGCATTTCACGAAATTCATCCTACGTGGATGAATAGTCGTTTCGACACTATAGGTGCATTTTACGAAATTCTTCCTATGTGGAATGAATAACTGTTTCGGCACTACGGGTGCATTACAAAGATTTGATAATGAATGGAAATAATGAATTGAGATTTCATCAATAAAAATAACGATATATATATAGATTGATTTCATTGTATGATGAATTTTTGCCTCACTAAGTAATACTTAACGGGTGTTTATTTCATGCGTAGGTTGAATACAGGTTGAGTAAGGAGATCATTGGACATCCAAGCCAGAGTCGCCTTATCAGTAACCGTATGACATACCTGTCTACTTTTGATCTATTTTAGTTGGCATGTAATAGGCTTTATTAAAAACGCTCTGAATAATATTATATTAAACTTTTGTAAAATGACGGGTGTTAAAACATCTCTTTTTGTTCTTCTATTTACGTTAATGTATGTTTTATTATTATTATATAAAAATGTTTTATTTTTAGAAACAAAATTTTTAGGATTTTAGAATGAGGAACAGTAATAATAGTGATGTGACATCTGTATCTCATATACGGAAGGGTATACAGGAGATGGTGTTACATACTTACACTGGTGTAAGTATATATATCTCAATATCTTGGTACCTAACAATAAACACATAATTATATTAGTGTAAGTATATTTTTATATTTTTAAATAAATAAAAATTTTAAAATAATATATATATATATATATATATATATATATTATTTGTGTATAAATTTTATTGAAACTATATAAATTAGAATTATAGAAAATTATATTTTCTATACACTTTTGTGTAAATATTTTACAAATAGTTCAATACACCATCAAATTTTTGTAACACGTAAAATAAACAGTTATAAATTTTAGGAACAAGGCTAAAAGTTTAGGAGTAGGGTTAAAATTTACTTCTAATTCTATTAGTATTTTTCTTTAAAAAATATAATTATAAATTTAATGGTAAAAGGGTCACTTTTGTCTCGTAGTAAACCTAATTTATCATTTTCGACCCTATCGTATTTTTGGATCAATTTAGCCCTCGAAGTTGTTCAATTGCATCAATATTTAAAATATTTGCTATTGTTTAGTGTTTTAAGTTAGGGGTTAGGGTTAAGGTTTAGGGTTGTGTTTTAGAGGTTAGGATTTAATGTTTAGAATTATGGTTTTAAGTTAGGGTATAAAATGATACAATTAAATAATTTTGAGGGCTAAATTGATTCAAAAATATGATAGGGGCGAAAATGCTAAATTAAGTGTACTCCAGAGGTAAAAATGACCCTTTTCCATATTTAATTTATTAATGATTAACTGTTGGTTAAAAATTTATCAAAATTTGTAATCGAATCTTAACTGCTAACTATTAATTTTAGCAGTTCAATTAACTGAAACCGTTTAGCATTAATTGTTTGATTAAATAACCTCTTAAATGTAACGATTATATCGATTAACTATTATAAATTTTTTTAATACCCTATCTCTTTTATTATAATTTTAATTTTTTTATAATTTTAAAAGTATCTATATTTTTATATTTTAAAATTTATAATTATTATAAAAAATATTATTTAAAATATTGAAAATATACTATAATAAAATTTTCATTATAATTAATAAAAAAATGAGATATTAAATATTGTTGAAGTATCAAGTCATCCTTTAACAACAAGTAATGTAACATTGATTATTTTATAACGGTTTAATTAATTTAATGATTATTGTAAGCTTATCGACCAAAATGATAAAAACTTATAGTTTAGAAAGTGTTGCTGTACTTTACCAAAAAAAATCCTTTGTGCTAAGGATTAATATAATTTTAGTGCAAAAAATATACGATTTTGATGCTTAAAGAATCTTTTACTAACAATAGGTGTTTAATATTTTTAACGTTATATTTTTAGGTGTTTGGATCATAACGACTATTAAATTTAGTCGTTATTTGACATAAATCACACATAAATTTTCAAAAATTATTTTTATTAAAAAACTTAATATTGTAATTTAAAGAAAAACCAAAAAAACTCAAATTTTACATTTTTTGCCGTCGATTGGTCACCGTCGACTCGTGATTGTCACTATTGACACCATTAGAATTGTCTCTTCGTTACAACCAAAATCCAATCTCTTATTCACCGTGAAACTGAACCGATCATTCTGAAAAACGTCATGAAAAGTTGCCAGATTTTTAGTTTTTTCATTGTTGTTTTTCGGAGATTTTAATGGCTATACTCATCCGTACGTCACAACCACCACCGTTAAGTATCTCGTAATGTTTCGAACGAAACTTAATCAATGACCCTTTTGTCATCGGTGGTGAGAGATAAGAGGGAGAGGGATGATACGAGGAAGAAATTTAGATTTATTTTAATTTTTTAAATAATAATTTTTTTATTAAAAATTAAAAAATATAATGATAATCACCTGAAAATATATATTAAAAAAACTATAATTACTTAAAGAAAACGTCAGCTACCTATCATTAGCTAAAGACCAAAGGTATTTTGAAATATAATTTAGATATTAAACTCTGTGCTTAGCTACTTTATTACCAAAACGTTTGTCAGGTCACCATCTCATCGAAATTGGAAAACTAGTAATAAGTAATACTAAATTAAATAAAAAATGTAGGAAAAGCAAACAATCACGCGATTTAGCAGCCATACATACTATTTCCTTCCCTTTGAAACAGCAAACTTTCTGTTTCAACTTTCACTTTGCATCTTCTTTTGAATCCTTATTTGACAAGCTCAGTTACTAGGTAAAAAAAGAAAATCTAACACTTTGATTTTTTCCCAATTTTCAGTTATCTGATAATTTTTTATATTTTTCTTTGTTTTGCTTTTTTATTGTATTGATTCGATGGTGTTTGCAAAACTAATCAGTCCTTTGAATTGGGTTATTTTTATCTGCTTATTTAGATTAGAAGTTTCACTCATTATGTGTAAATATGCTGAACGATGATCAAAAGATTATGATAATAAATACAAGAACTTAAGATAAAAGTTATAGATCATAAAGGTGTGATTAAGAATCTGATAAATATTAATATAGGCGAAAACTTCAAGTTATTAAATCATAATGGGTTTTCTTATGTGAAGAATTTGAATCGCATTCTTATATTTTGTTCAAAATAATGGATCTTAAGGTCTTCCTTGTAGTTGCTTCATTTTTCCCTCCACTATTGCTGGTTTTGCTTGTGTTTTTCTCCGATTTAGCTGTGTAAATGTGGATGGTTTGTTTTTGTTTCGTTGGATTTCAATGTTAGGACTTTTGCTCTGTTCTTCACATGTATTTAAATAGCGGAGTGGGTTTTCGGTTGTGTTGCGTTTATCGCTATTGCAGCACTAGCGGCTGCTATTGCAGTCATTGTGGGTATGTCGACCGTCCAATAATGGTTTCAGATGACACTTTTACCACTATATAACGGCCGCTATTTAAATCCCTGGTTCTTCATGCTTCTTGATTTGGGCATAAGATACTAGAGAACTTTTCTGATTGCAATGACAGTAGAAATTGGTTATTGTGTTTCATAGTTTTGTATATGACTAATGCTTGGTTGTTCAGGAACATGTTCTATAAAGGAAACTGTTACCTTTTTAAGAGTAGCTGCATGAATCAAGTAGATTGATTCCCAGGTTCATCACCCTTAAATGTTTATGATTGTCCTTCATAATTTTATCATTTTAGAGGTTCCGAATCTGAATTGATTGTTTTGGTGAAGGTGATATGTAGTGGAGAGCTCTTTTGGTCCTTGGATTGTTTGGTAAACTGTATTTTCATTTTCCTTTGCGGATGCATTCTATCATCGTTTCTAAGCTTATCTTTTTTCATATTTGTTTCGTAGCTTTTTTTTTCTGTAATTAAGATACTTTTTTTTGCTTCTATACCAAGCTAATTTTGAGAAAATGTGATTGTATCTTCATCTCTCTCGGCCTTAATACTATTTTTCAATTGTTGGTTTGCCTTGAAGGAGTGTCTGTAATTAATGGCTTTGGTTACAACTGCTGAAGTGTGTGATGCAAATCCACAGCTAATTGTGGGAGGTGAACTTCGGGCCCTCCTGCCAATATTCCAAATATATGGTCGTCGCCCGGTCTTCTCTGGACCTATAGTTACACTGAAAGTGTTTGAAGACAATGTTTTGATCCGTGAGTTCCATGAGGAGAAGGGAAACGGAAGAGTTCTAGTTGTTGATGGGGGTGGTAGTTTAAGGTGTGCCATACTTGGAGGCAACCCCGTGGTTCAAGCTCAAAATAACGGATGGGCTGGAATAGTGGTTAACGGCTGCGTAAGGGATGTTGACGAGATAAACGGTTGTGACATTGGGGTGAGAGCACTTCATTCTCATCCTATGAAGGCCAATAAGAAGGGAATCGGGGAGAAACATGTCCCGATAACCATTGCCGGGACTAGGATATGTGATGGGGAGTGGCTTTATGCAGACACTTATGGTATCCTCATCTCCAAGACTGATCAATTACTCCATCAGAGTTCGTTTCTCCAAGACTCTACCGTTAATTGATGTTCGACTGATTTGCTTTACAAGGTAAGCTCTGCTCAAAATCTTGGTTTGCCCCTGACACTCCAAATTGTGAGACTCAATCTCAATGTCTTTTTGGTCTGAGCCTTGTTATCACAACTTGATCTGGGTTTTTAGTCATGCCCCAAAGTGGGTATTTTCATGACTCATCCTTATTTGGGTGCCAAAATTTCATCCTTGACTGGTCTCACTGTTGCATTTTTTCTATGAGCTGGGATATGTGCCCCTTTCAGGCGGTCATCTACTTCTCGACAGGTTAAGGACAACGTCACAAGAAAGTGCTACAAGTTCTATCCTCTATCTCTTCTGATCTCTTGGACTACTTGCTTTCAAGATTGTGGAATGCTTCATTATTCTGACATCGTTTATTCTTTTTTTTCCAATAGAGGCATAATAAGCATTAATAGCTTCAAGGACCTTTTTCACTTGAGATTCTTATTCTCTTTCAATTTTTCAAAATGTGAAAAACGTTTGATGAAGAATTTTTTTAAAAAAATGGCGCCTCATGCATTGTGCTCGTAATTGAGAGAAACTATGAAACAAAAGTTCATTGGGTATCAAACAAATCAACTACTCTTTTAATTCTAAAAGAATTATAGCCCTTTGACAAGTGTCAATATTGATGACAAATTTGAGGTATAGGTTGATTCTGGAAAGGTAAGGTTTCTCAGGTTGGCCTTTTATTATAGCATATCTAGCTCTTTGGGTGTCCCACGAATTGATGAAGTGGTTGTTATGCTCATCTTCTACAGATACTCACTGGTTTCAAACTCTCAAGGACACATTTGGTATGTTCGATGCTTATAAAGAGATTTGTAAGACTGCTTCTTATTTCCTAGTTGCACAAATTAATATTCGAGCCGCCTTTTTAGGTTTTCGACTCGAATCCTCTTTTGGCTTCAATACGTTATTCAAAAGTTTATGTCTTCAACCCCCATTATTATTTTACCTATCACACATTAAATATTGTAGTAAACCAATTTTTGCAAATAAAAAATTAATCCTGAGAAACAGAATGAAATATGAAGATAGTCTCTTTCACTTAGAAATCCAATTATGATTATAATGGAAATGCAAATGCAAATGCAGCTCTCCAGTGTGTAAGGAAAAGAGAAAACAAAACAAACAACACGAAGCATAAATCTCAAAGTCTTGCACAATTATTTAATTTGAAAACATGAGCAAACAAATCAATACAACTATTTAGTGGTTAATCAAATTGCAAGCGAAAATTTGTTTAAACCACACAAGGGATCAAAAAACGAAATTAGAACGAACTTGTAATTTTCATTTACAAAGACAATTTATTAGTTGACAATCGGCCTGACCTCTAAAAAAGTACCCAGCGAAGTCGCCAAGCTATCAAAATGATTTTTTAAAAGGTATCGTTTCTAATAATTTGATGATCGATTAATAGCAAAATGTGATTAGAGGAGTCACCACAAACCTTTGATTAGGGTGTGATTGGGCACCCAAAAAGTATTTGTCATTTTAAAAAATATTCATTTGAATTAAAACAGAAAATTTGTGGCATGTGTTACCAAAATGTTGAGTTCATGAGTCGGTTATGCGTGGGGAAGGATTAGCACCCCACATCGCCCTAAATTGGTATATAATTGATTAATTAGTTGTCTTTGCCATGAAATTTAAGATTTTGAGTCTAATTTAATTTAATATCCCATACAAGTAATATTCTTTGGATTTTAAGACGAAACACAATAATATTTAATTACTTCCTATATAGAAGAGTTGACCTCCCATGCCTTAAACCAGTCGATTCTTACTTCAATCGAAAAAATAAAATATTATAATCACATCATAAAGTTCAATATTAATTCAAATAACAACACAAAATAATTCTAAGAGAGAAAACGATAATATCTAATTATTTCCAATCGAGAATAAATGACCTCTCATGCCTTAAAGCAATCTTTTATTACCCTGATCGAAATAAAGAGATATCACTATTTCATCTTAAAATTCAATATTGATTCGAGAGAAAACGATAATATCTAATTATTTCCAATCAAGAATAAATAACCTCTCCTGCCTTAACGCAATCATTTATTACTCCAACTGAAATGAAAAGATATTACTATTTTCATTAATTCAAGTTGTTTTTATTTTGAAATCCCATTGAAAAATACATGCAAAAATAAAACAAATTAAAAGCATACATCAAGCAAGTACAATTAATTATTAATTTTACCAACCTTTAATGAGAATAAGGATGTTCAATTATTTAAGTACATCGAGATGAGGCCTTAGATTCGATCTAACAGTCTTTCCTCGGTGAACTTAATTAAAATAACATATTATTTTCCTCAATCCCCAAATTTTAAAATAGATTCAATTTAATTCGTGTCACTTAATGGGATAGACTTTCATTTTAAAATGATTGAAACTAACCTTCTTATACGTTAAGATAATCACTTTACAACAATCTTAAAATCAATGAATATTACCCTTAGTCAAATTATTTTGATTAGAGTTAAGTAATGCTTATAAGGTTTCATACCAATTAATATAGAACAAAACTACTTAGTGACTAAAATAAAATAGCCTAAAAGTAACATGCAAAAATTAAAATAAAACAAAATGAAAATATGACTAGAATGTAAACAAATAAACAAAGTGCAAGAGTGACCACAATGAATATATTCAACGTTAAGCTATAATTATAATAAACAAAAATAAATAAGATATGGGGACCAAGATGTAATCAGATAAAAAACATAGCCAAATCAGAAATAGACAGTGACTAAAATGCATAAATTAATAACAACATCAAATTCATGAATAAATAATAAAATAGAATACATCAAGTGACGAAATTAAAACAAAACAAAAATAAATGACCAATTTCAAATAAATGTCAAAACAAAGCAGTGACTAAATTAAAATAAAGTAAAACATGATGATAAACGTGCAATAAATTATAAAAGGGAGTGTAACAATCCGAAAAATTGAAAAAAAAATATATAATTGTAATTTGGGGTTTTAATTAAGTTAATTGGTGAAATTTGAGGATTTAATTGGAAGTTTTTAAAACTTGTAGCATGTTTTAAAAAGTGGAGGAAATTCAGTGACCAATCACTGAATAATGCCAAGGAGTGTCGGCAGATTGTTCTTCTTCTTATATGCGTGCAAATTGATTCTGGTTTCATACCAGAACAATTTGCTAAGTTTTTACCCCCACGCATCTCAACTTTCAACCACGATCCTGACGTCGTCCGACCTCCGATCATTGTTTTGAAAACACCATCGTGTTCATCATCGAGCGAGGAACAAATCCCTTAGATTAATTGAAGCGAAACGCTGCCAAACGCCGGGAATTTCCAGTCAAAGTCTCGATGTATTTTTTTAGCTAAATCGCCGAGAAAATCTTAAATTCATCGCTGATCGTTGCTCTGTTTACGACACCTCCCGCACCATCGCGTTCCTTGTGCCGTTCCGAGTCCGCCGGTGTCATCCTCGATTTCCGTTGACGGCGGCGCGTGGGGAGGTGGATCAGTCAAAGATTCGGCCGAGTCGAAATCGAGCTCTCCGCCGTTCAAAAATTTGAACCGATCTTTGTAAGTATCTCGAAATCGCTCAAAATAATTTTTAGAAATTTTTCCGTGATTTTTAGAGCCCCGGAGGACGTCGCACGCGCCCACACGCGCCGCCGCAGGCGAGTGAACACTGGAAACTGGTTTTGACCGGTTTAACCGGTTTTGAACCGGTTTTGACCGGTTTGACCGGTCACGACCCGTTTACCCGACCCGACCAGTTTACTCGACCCGACCGTTGACCCGACCCGTTGACCGTTGACCCGACCCGTTGACCGGTGCTATTCTGGGAATTAATTCGGTTTTGGTGCTATTCTGGGAATTAATTCGGTTTTGGTGCTATTCTGGGAATTAATTCGAAATGGGTGCTATTTTAGTAATTTTTAGAAAAAAAAATAATATTTTGGGAATTAATTCGAAAATGGTGCTATTTGTGTAAAATGTTTGAAAGTTTGTTGACCTACTTTGACCAGAACTTTGACCGGCTTTGACCGGCTATTAAACGACCTTTGTTTTCGACCGAGAATACCTATCCTGATAGTTTTCGACGTCCCGAATCCGTTTTTGGGGTCCGTTTTGCTAAATTCAAACCCGAAAGTCTCCAAATTGTCAGTCAAAACCGTTGACTTTAATTTTGACCAAGAATTCGAAATTTTAGAAGGTCATACTTTATGTTTTTCGACGTCCTGAGTTTGATTCCGAAGTCTATTTTGCCAAATTCTGACCCAAAATTCCCAAATCGAGCATGTGAACTCAAAAAGGCTTAGTATCTTAATGTTTTGATTATTTTTAAGAGTTTTGGTTAAGGAATTGATTCGACAAAATATTTTATGAAGGTACTCGTGTTTCACCTGAGCAAGGATCAATTAGGTCCGGTGTTATCCGTTCGTCAGATCAGTCTGAACCGCGTAATACGAGAATTACCCGTAGGTTTCAGTATATTATTTAAATAATATTTAGATTATTTATATTAGGATTCCAATATGGGTTTTTCCAATTCGTAGGATCTAGCGCTGCAGCAGAACGTGATCGACAGACCCAGTAATAGGCTTCCCTATCTGATTTCTCAGACTGTTACTGGTGTGTTTCCTGACAGTGTTATTTTACTGTTTTAAACTATAATATAAATAGTTTATCTGATTTTGACCTGGATTCTGATATGATATTTGATATGAATTTTTATATAATACTTGACATGGACTCTGTTTTGTACTTGACTTGAATTATGTTTTAATTTTTGATATACATATATCCGTTATAAGCGGAATATGATTATTTTGGGGGGAATAATGTTGGAGGAAGTATACCTGGAGGTTCCTCTGCTGTGTGCTCAGGACCTTATTTACCGGCTCCTCTGCTGTGTGCTCAGGACCTTACTGGTCGTGACGGGGTGTATGGTTATGGGAACCTACACAATTTGTTCGTGACGGATGGGGGTAGTGTTCATATTTAAAAAAAAAACATGTTGCATAAATCGATTTTTATTGATAATATCTTATTAATATGTTTTTGTACGCTGTATGGAACACACTGGGCTTTTTAGCTCATTCTGTAAATTTTAACATTTTTCAGATAACAGCAGACCGTAAGCTAGCAGATTTGGCATCAGGAGAAATCAACTTGGTTGAGATAGCCAAGACTGCTGAGGAAATAGAGCGATTGGGTATAGAGCACAAGAGAGATAATGATCGAGCCCAGAATCGATTCAGGAGGCCTTCTGGTTCTGTTAATTCTTCTGCACATCCTAGCAAGAGAGGCAGGGGTGATTCTTTTCAGAGAGGCGGTGCAAGTGTCAGACCTGTTGCATCTAGTGCTTCAACAGTTCAGTCTTCTAGACATGGTGGTTCTTTTGGGTCGCAACCCTTTCCAACATGTGATTATTGTGGGAAAAATCACTTTGGAGAATGCAGGAAGAAATTGGGCACTTGTTATAAATGTGGGTCTGGTGACCATTATTTGAAGGATTGTCCGGAGATACCTCATTCTGTTCAGACACCAGCTCGTACTCCCGCTAGTTCTCATAGTACAGTTCAGACTCCAGCACGGGGACGTACTCAGGAGATAGCACATGGATCAGCTAATAGAGGTCGAGCATCTCAGAGTAGGGGTCCAATCAGATCTGAGGCCAGACAACCTGCATTGGTTTACACTGCTAGACTTCGACAAGATCGAGATGGGCCTAATGTGACTGCAGGTACTGTTACTATTCATTCAGTTCCATACTTTGCATTGTTTGATAGTGGCTCTACAAATTCCTATATATCACATTCCGTTTCTGAGGGTCTAAATATTCCTGTTGAGAATACTGAGCGTTCAGTGATAGTTCAAAGTCCCTTAGGCCAATCCATCGTGTTGGATCGTATTTTTAGAGAGTGCCCTATAGAGATCAATGGGGAGATTTTTCTGGCTGACCTGATGGAGTTACCCTTTAAAGAGTTCGATTTGATTCTCGGCGTAGATTGGTTGGACAAACATCGAGTAAATATTGATTTTGAGACTAAGAGAGCTGTTCTGAAGACCTCAGATAATCGAAAGATTGTAATGATCGGGGAACGACGTGGATTTCTGACGAATGTTGTGTCTACTTTAGTAGCGGAGAAGATGATCAGGAAGGGTTCCAAGGCGTTTCTTGCTTATATTTTGGACACTAGGAGATCGCAATCCGATATTGAAGGCATCCGAATTGTCAAGGAATTTCCCGATGTTTTTCCCGAGGAGCTGCCTGGATTACCTCCAGATAGAGAAGTCGAGTTTGTGATTGAAGTCTATTCTGGTTCCACCCCAGTTTCAATGGCTCCTTATCGTATGGCCCCAAAGGAGCTTAAAGAACTGAAAATCCAACTCCAGGAGTTGTTGGACAGGGGATTTATCCGACCCAGTGTATCACCGTGGGAGCCCCAGTTCTCTTTGTCAAGAAGAAAGATGGGACGTTGAGACTCTGTATCGATTATAGGAAACTAAACAAGCTCACGGTGAAAAACAAATATCCTCTGCCCAGAATCGACGATCTATTTGACCAATTTCGAGGGGCTTCTATCTTTTCAAAGATAGACTTAAGATCTGGTTATTATCAACTTAAATTGAAAGATTCGGATATTCCGAAGACTGCTTTCCGTACTCGATATGGGCATTATGAGTTTTTAGTGATGTCATTCGGGTTAACTAATGCCCCTGCTGCTTTTATGGATCTGATGCATAGGGTATTTCGACCTTATTTGGACCAGTTTGTAGTTGTATTCATTGATGACATACTGGTGTATTCTAGAAGTGAAGCAGAACATGAGGAGCATTTAAGGATTGTTCTTCAGACTCTAAGGGAGAATAAGCTATACGCTAAGTTGAGCAAGTGTGAATTCTGGCTCAGCGAAGTGACTTTTCTTGGACATATCGTCTCTGCTGATGGTATTCAGGTAGATCCGAGCAAAGTGGAGGCTATTATGAACTGGAAGCAACCCAGAAACGTCTTTGAGATCCGTAGTTTCTTGGGCTTAGCTGGTTACTACCGTCGTTTCGTTGAGGGGTTCTCCCTTATTGCAGCTCCTCTGACGAAACTATTGAGGAAAGATGTTCCATTTGTCTGGTCTGAGGACCAACAAGCTAGCTTTGAGAAATTGAAGACTGTTTTAACTCAAGCCCCAGTGTTGATTCAGCCTGAATCTGGGAAGGATTTTTCTGTCTACAGTGATGCTTCTCATTCTGGATTAGGATGTGTTTTGATGCAAGAGAAGAAGGTTGTCGCTTATGCGTCACGTCAGTTAAGGCCGCATGAGCGTAATTATCCTACTCACGATCTGGAATTAGCTGCGGTGGTTTTTGCTTTAAAGATCTGGAGACACTACCTCTACGGAGAAAAGTGTTATATATATACTGATCATAAGAGTCTGAAATATCTGCTTACTCAGAAAGAATTAAATTTGAGACAGCGTCGCTGGTTGGAGCTTTTAAAGGACTATGATTTTGAGATAGAATATCATCCAGGGAAGGCTAATGTAGTGGCAGACGCCTTGAGCCGTAAGGCGATATCAGATCTCAGAGCCTTATTTGCCAACTTGAGCTTATTTGATGATAATAGTTTGTTAGCAGAGTTACAGGTTAAACCTACTTTAGCCGAGGAGATTAAGGCTAAACAACTCCTTGATAACTCGTTGCTTTCCATTATTGAACAAGTTAAGCAAGGATCGAGTTCGGAGTATACTGTGGACCAGGATGGTATTTTGTGTTTTCACGGTCGTTACTGCGTCCCTAAAGATGATGAGTTGAGACAGATTATTCTTCAGGAGGCTCATAATAGTCTTTATGCTATGCATCCTGGTGGGGACAAAATGTACAATAATCTCAAAGAGCGCTACTTTTGGACTGGTATGAAGAAAAATATTTCAGATTTTGTGGCGAGGTGTTTGACTTGTCAGCAGGTTAAGGCAGAGCATCAGCATCCATCTGGATTGTTACAGTCAATTAAGATTCCTGAGTGGAAATGGGAGCGTATTACGATGGACTTCGTTACTGGTCTTCCTCTAACTCCTTCCAAAAAGGATTCTATATGGGTGATTGTTGATCGACTCACCAAGTCAGCGCACTTTATCCCTGTTCGGGTTAATTATTCTCTGGATAAACTGGCTAAGTTGTACATTTCTGAGATCGTTAGACTTCATGGTGTTCCGTTGTCTATCATATCTGATCGAGATCCGAGATTCACTTCCAGGTTCTGGAAAGCTTTGCATGAGGCTATGGGTACTCGTTTGAATTTCAGTACAGCTTTTCATCCTCAAACTGATGGACAGTCTGAGCGAGTGATTCAGGTGTTGGAGGATATGTTACGGGGCTGTGTGATTGATTTCCGTGGTAGTTGGGAAGATTTCTTGCCATTAGCTGAGTTTGCTTACAATAATAGTTATCAGACAAGTATTCGCATGGCACCGTATGAGGCTCTGTATGGACGTAGATGTCGTACTCCTATATGTTGGACAGAGTTGCATGATAGAAAAACTTTGGGTCCAGACTTGGTACGAGAGACTGAAGATACTGTTAGACTGATCCGTGATCGCTTAAGGGAGGCATTTGATAGGCAGAAGTCATACGCAGATAAGCGACGTAAGGATATCGAGTTTGAAGTTGGAGATCAGGTTTTTCTCAAGGTATCTCCATGGAAGAAGGTATTGAGATTTGGACGTAAAGGTAAACTGAGTCCGCGATTTATTGGGCCGTATCGTATTCTGAAGAAAGTTGGACCTGTTGCTTATCAGCTTGAGTTGCCTTCCCAGCTCAGTCGTATTCATGATGTTTTTCATGTTTCTATGTTGAGGCGATACCGTCCAGATCCAGATCACATCATTCAGGTTGATGAGGTAGAGCTGAGACCTGATTTGTCATATGAAGAGGAGACTGTTCAGGTTTTAGAGAGAGATGAACGAGTTCTTCGGAATAGGCGTATCCCAATGGTCAAAGTTCAATGGAGTAATCGTAACCCCTCAGAAGCTACTTGGGAGACGTTGGAGTCAATGGAGATTCAATTTCCGCATCTATTTTCATAAGGTAAATTTCGAGGACGAAATTTCTTGTAGAGTGGGAGAATTGTAACAATCCGAAAAATTGAAAAAAAAATATATAATTGTAATTTGGGGTTTTAATTAAGTTAATTGGTGAAATTTGAGGATTTAATTGGAAGTTTTTAAAACTTGTAGCATGTTTTAAAAAGTGGAGGAAATTCAGTGACCAATCACTGAATAATGCCAAGGAGTGTCGGCAGATTGTTCTTCTTCTTATATGCGTGCAAATTGATTCTGGTTTCATACCAGAACAATTTGCTAAGTTTTTACCCCCACGCATCTCAACTTTCAACCACGATCCTGACGTCGTCCGACCTCCGATCATTGTTTTGAAAACACCATCGTGTTCATCATCGAGCGAGGAACAAATCTCTTAGATTAATTGAAGCGAAACGCTGCCAAACGCCGGGAATTTCCAGTCAAAGTCTCGATGTATTTTTTTAGCTAAATCGCCGAGAAAATCTTAAATTCATCGCTGATCGTTGCTCTGTTTACGACACCTCCCGCACCATCGCGTTCCTTGTGCCGTTCCGAGTCCGCCGGTGTCATCCTCGATTTCCGTTGACGGCGGCGCGTGGGGAGGTGGATCAGTCAAAGATTCGGCCGAGTCGAAATCGAGCTCTCCGCCGTTCAAAATTTGAACCGATCTTTGTAAGTATCTCGAAATCGCTCAAAATAATTTTTAGAAATTTTTCCGTGATTTTTAGAGCCCCGGAGGACGTCGCACGCGCCCACACGCGCCGCCGCAGGCGAGTGAACACTGGAAACTGGTTTTGACCGGTTTAACCGGTTTTGAACCGGTTTTGACCGGTTTGACCGGTCACGACCCGTTTACCCGTTTACCCGACCCGACCAGTTTACCCGACCCGACCGTTGACCCGGCCCGTTGACCGTTGACCCGACCCGTTGACCGTTGACCGTTGACCGGTGCTATTCTGGGAATTAATTCGGTTTTGGTGCTATTCTGGGAATTAATTCGGTTTTGGTGCTATTCTGGGAATTAATTCGAAATGGGTGCTATTTTAGTAATTTTTAGAAAAAAAAATAATATTTTGGGAATTAATTCGAAAATGGTGCTATTTGTGTAAAATGTTTGAAAGTTTGTTGACCTACTTTGACCAGAACTTTGACCGGCTTTGACCGGCTATTAAACGACCTTTGTTTTCGACCGAGAATACCTATCCTGATAGTTTTCGACGTCCCGAATCCGTTTTTGGGGTCCGTTTTGCTAAATTCAAACCCAAAAGTCTCCAAATTGTCAGTCAAAACCGTTGACTTTAATTTTGACCAAGAATTCGAAATTTTAGAAGGTCATACTTTATGTTTTTCGACGTCCTGAGTTTGATTCCGAAGTCTATTTTGCCAAATTCTGACCCAAAATTCCCAAATCGAGCATGTGAACTCAAAAAGGCTTAGTATCTTAATGTTTGGATTATTTTTAAGAGTTTTGGTTAAGGAATTGATTCGACAAAATATTTTATGAAGGTACTCGTGTTTCACCTGAGCAAGGATAAATTAGGTCCGGTGTTATCCGTTCGTCAGATCAGTCTGAACCGCGTAATACGAGAATTACCCGTAGGTTTCAGTATATTATTTAAATAATATTTAGATTATTTATATTAGGATTCCAATATGGGTTTTTCCAATTCGTAGGATCTAGCGCTGCAGCAGAACGTGATCGACAGACCCAGTAATAGGCTTCCCTATCTGATTTCTCAGACTGTTACAGGTGTGTTTCCTGACAGTGTTATTTTACTGTTTTAAACTATAATATAAATAGTTTATCTGATTTTGACCTGGATTCTGATATGATATTTGATATGAATTTTTATATGATACTTGACATGGACTCTGTTTTGTACTTGACTTGAATTATGTTTTAATTTTTGATATACATATATCCGTTATAAGCGGAATATGATTATTTTGGGGGGAATAATGTTGGAGGAAGTATACCTGGAGGTTCCTCTGCTGTGTGCTCAGGACCTTATTTACCGGCTCCTCTGCTGTGTGCTCAGGACCTTACTGGTCGTGACGGGGTGTATGGTTATGGGAACCTACACAATTTGTTCGTGACGGATGGGGGTAGTGTTCATATTTAAAAAAAAAAACATGTTGCATAAATCGATTTTTATTGATAATATCTTATTAATATGTTTTTGTACGCTGTATGGAACACACTGGGCTTTTTAGCTCATTCTGTAAATTTTAACATTTTTCAGATAACAGCAGACCGTAAGCTAGCAGATTTGGCATCAGGAGAAATCAACTACTTTATTTTGTACGAACATATATTTCTGTATGTTTTTCGGTTATGTTTGGTGACATGTATTTTATTATTGTTTTGGACATATTTGTATTATTAATATTATGTTCTATATTATATTTAACGTTCTATAAGTTATATATATAAAAAAAAAAAAACCTCTGAATGGGATATGTGACCACTTAGGTTTGGGTCTAACTCACAGACCGGGTCTTGGGGGGTTACAGGGAGGTTGAATAACCAAAATACGAAAATACGACAAACATAGGGAGACCTGAACTAAAAAGTTAATACTGAAAAATAAAAATGGAAAATAGAAAAATAAGGATAATAAATTTAAAACAAAAACGAAAAGAACACAACATAGTGACCAAAATGAACTCGGGTAAACCTAGCGAGGACCACTGCATGATTATACCACGGGAGCCAAAATACACGTCATAGCCCCAAAACGATGCCGTTTCAGGGTGCCTATAAATCTCTATTCCTCATTTTTTTCTCATATTTCTTTTTTTCAATTCCTAGAGAGAAAAGCTCTATATTCTATCTAGATTCTGGCCCATCGCTGTTCGCACCAAAATTCATCAAGAGACTCGCGTCGACCCCATCATCTCAAATCTGGGTTTCGTTTCTCACGAAATAGGCTCAACATCGTGAAAATAGAAGATAATCTTCGGCTTTCCAGGGCTCTAATCGCTGACGTCCACCATTGGATCGGACTGATCTCGAGGTATGTTGTTCTCCTCTCTCGTGCACTCCTCCTCACCTTATGGATTTGATGATGAAGGTTTCAAACGCCAGCAAAGCCTCTGGGCGAAGGTAAAATTTCCCCCTTTCTTCATTTTTTCGGATCTCTCGTTTCTAAAAAATAGAAGAAAAAGTTTTAAAAATAAATTTTTTAGAGCGCTCCTCTCACTTTTTTTGAGGAAAGAGGAACCCTTTTTACATCTCTCTTGGGGGGTTTTATAACCCTTTTACATTCATTAAATACAAAATAAAAATGATTGTTGTCGTGTTGTAGCAGCAATAGTGACCAGTGTGGTTGGTGGAGTTTGCGGTGGTAGCATACTGGTGTAACAAAAGTAACTGACAAGAGAGCGATTGATTGAGGTGATGTTTCCTGGATTTTCAGGATTTTTCTCATTTTTTAGTGGATTTGATTTGTTGTTGTTGATGTGAGCTGATGATGATAGGGCGGTTTAGGGAGCTCGGCAACGACTCATGCGTTGAACTGTGGGGAGCGTGTATCACACGCGTCGGTCGGTGGCCCATCCTTAACTGGAGGCGACGATTGCTGTTGGGGTATTTATGGTTTAACCATAATTTTTGGTGAATCTGGGCCATTGATCTCTATATTGATCTGATGGTGGAGATTTGGTGGCTTGGTTTGAATATCATAAAACCTTAGTGTGTTTGGGTTTTCATCCTTGGGCATGCTGACTGGATGGGCTTGAGTGTTTGTATTGGGCTTAAAAATACCAAAGGATATTATATGTTAGTATTTTTTATGATGATGATGATGATACTAATAATAATAATTAATATTATTAATAAGATTTTCGAGCGAAAATGGGTGTCAACACCTATGACTCTCAATGTACATATAATAGGCTATTTTATCCCCAAAATACAGATTACACATTTATTTTGAAACACCATTAGATATTAAATAGAGTAAAATACATCCAATTGTTTTAGGGCAGTTCATACCCTAAAATCCTTCAATAAAATCATTTTCATAAACTTTATGAAAATACTTCAGAATGCATTAAAACATGCTTAGTAAAAACACTCGAGGTTGACTCGTCTCAACTCTAACAATATTTAATACAAGTCAAAATATAAGCCTCACTAAGCTTTAAGCTTGATCCTGTGCTTTAAATTTGCTTCTATTAATATGTTCATCATAATTTCATATTTTGATAGTTTGCACTACCTTTAAAGAAATATAATTCTTTATTAATCTACCCACTAAAACATTATTCCGTTTGTACCATTGGAGCTAGACTCGAAAAAAAATTGAACTATTTAAGGAACTTCTTCTAGTTCAATTTGTATAATTTATAGTGAATTTTCAAAGTTTACTTACATAAACTGTTTTGAATAGATTTTGCTACCCTGTTTTCTAACCTATCCTCGATTAAAATTTCTCATCTTTTTGTATACGCCTCGAAATCAGTTTTCGTTTGTTCTAGAAAAAATAAACCGATATACAAATCCAACAGTATAAGATTCATTCTCTAGTGATTTCTATATAATTTATAGTGATTTTCTAAACTTATTATTCATAACATAATTTAAGACATGTTTCACCAATTTACATTTTTAGCTTATTCACTAATTCTATTAGATCACCAAATGAACATACATTCTTGAACCAAAAATCACATAACATTTAAGAGTCACTTCTTACCATTGTAACTCCGTCACTGGCTCATCCCAAGCCAATGTTTGTACGATAGCATAAATATGAACTAAATATGCACTCACCTGACGTCATTTAGCTTGCAAACCTTCCTTAGAAATTCATATTCGTACTTAAATCTAATTTTGCTTGATCTTGAATTCAATAATAATCTAAATGAACATCACTATAAAACATATACATTTCAAACCACATGTTAGAATCTCACTAACATAGGTCTACAATGGAAAATAAATTCCAAAAAAACATTTCGATGTTCATTCGATAAAATTTCCATGTCACAACATAAATGTTGACTTTATCACTTCAAGCTGACCATTCCAACTCCTTTTTATCCAATTTATCAAAATTGCACATAACACTTTCATTTAAGTTCCCAACTTTTCCATATTTATGATTTTATCCTCAACTTTTCTCAACTTCCCAAAATAAACCAATTTCACATTCTAACATCAATTTCAACACTCTAAAATAAATATATAGCATGGTAAAACAACTATTTAACAATTACACATTAACCCCATAACTTTTCATAATTTTCAAATAGGTCTCACAACTTTCACAAAATTATAAATCGACCTAAATAATTTTCTAAAGTTTGTAGAACCTTCAAAATATCATTTCTAAGCTTAGGGAAATTTCCCTAATATTTTACGAAACTTAACACTAGGGATATGATGTTGCTGTAGCCGCCGCTGCCTTCCATTGTTGTTGTTGCCATCGTCCTCCCCTCCACCAACAGTGACCAATATCTATCAAACAGGGACCTATCTAAGTTAGAAAATTAGAGAAATTATAAACCCTAATCCTAGATATCATCATTCAACAACCATAACAAAAAGGAGAAAAGACAACCATTTGAGGGGGAGGAATTCAAAAATAAAAAAAGTAATCTGGAAAATAAAAAAGAGAGAAAAAGAACTTACCCTAAAGTCGGTCACCGTCGTTTCACCAGATCCCTATCAAGCCACCGTCGAAGGTAAAAGTTTACCTATAGGATTTTAGGGTTTGCTATTTTGTTGTAAGGGTTGAGGAGTGTAGTTTAGGGGTTTTAGGGGGTTTACAAGGCTCTCTTTGAATGTAATCCCGTGGCCAACGATTTACGGTGGCTGGTGTTGTGCTTTGCTTTGATCGGCAGCGGGAAAAAGGGTGAGAGTATGAGAAAGTTGAGAGGGTTTTCCTCTCTCTCTCTCTCTCTCTCTCTCCCCCCTCCCTCCTTTGGCTGAAACAAAATGGTAACAAATGGGAAGAGTTGGGCAATTTTTAGTCCCGTTTTGGTTAAATATAGGGCGAAACGTCGACGTTTCACTAAAGGGAGCATTTGTGTGTTTTTAGAAAGGGTATATTAGTAGTTTCGATCATTCACTCTTAGTAATTTCTTCCCGTGTTTTTCAATATTTTGGGGAAAATAACACTTTTGGTCCCCCCATGCTTGTAATGTTATGTAACTGGTTATAATGAAATTCTGAACTCTTTGACTTCTGGCCTCATGTTTATTTTTCATTGTATTTTCTTCCTAACTTGTATGTGTGTGTTGATATTTTATTTTGAGCACAGAATTTTTAAAGTTTTCATTTTAGAAATTGATGTTAGGTGTTGTGTAATTTGGATGGTGTTCAAATTTGATCCTCAGATTTGTACACCTTTTGTTTTGGTCACTGATTGGTATGAATGCATAGGTTTAATTATTAGTTAATACTCCATGTTTCTGGTTTATTTTATTTTAGTCCTTAATGATATTTATGGGTTATTTTTGTTGCTAGTACCTGCATTTTTAATGTTTGCACTCCGGGCTCTGATTTATTTGTAATTACTATTTTAGTCCTTTTAGTTTCTATTTTTACTATTTATCCCATCAAATTTTTGTTTTTCTATTTAAGTCCTTTAACTTTTTATTTTTGTTATTTTAGTCCTTTAAATGTCTATTTTTGTTATCTTAATCCTTTAAATGTCTGTATTTGATATTTAGACCCTTAAGTTTTAGTTTTTACTATTTTAACCCTTTAAGTTTATGTTTTTGCTATTTAAGTATTTTAAATCGAATATGATCATTCCTTATTTTGTATATATATATATATATATATATATATATATATATATATATATATCATTTTGTTTTCTAAATATGTAAGTGGGAAATTTTATTATGAGGGAAATCTACGAAGACATCTCCCAACAACAAGGGAAGATGTCTATTCGAGGGTTTTTTGCATAAATGTGTATTTTATATTCGATAATTTTATTCGTTCCACTTTTATTTATTTCGGGTATTTTTCATCGTTTTTTATTTTGTTTTATTTTATTGTATTTTATTTTATCTTGGAAAAAATTTGTGAAATAACGTTTTTGTGAGGGGAACCTATGGGAAAGTCTCCTAACTACAAATGAAGTGATTTCCCGAAGATTGTTCACATTTTTAAATAAATTTGAATGAATAATAGAATCGTAATATAAATATATTTTCAAGTTTGTAATTCCCAATATTTAAACAATATATAATCTTTTAGGTACCAAAGTTTGGGCGTTGTGGGGGTGCTAACCCTTTCCCACACGTAACCGACTCCCAAACTCTTAAAAATGAATTTTTGGTAAAACACAAACCATTATTTATCATTTAAGGTTTCTAACCTACCTAACTTAATGGTTGGTGGCGACTCTAAAATCAAACCGTTTTTCCAAATCATATTTCATCGATTTTCCCCGAATCAAATTTTTTAAGTCTAACGGATTTCCCCCGGGGAGACGTTATGACAGCTTGGCGACTTTACTGGGACTTAGAGAGTCAGGCCATAAACGATTATAAATTGTTTTTATATTTGGGAATTACAAATTTAAATTGTATTTAATTTACGATCCTTTTATTTATTTTGAGTTTCAACATATTATTTTTTTTAACTAATTGACTTTTGATTTTGGTGGTCTTTAGATTTGAACAGATTTTGGAAATTGAGAGAGTGTTATTTTTGTCGTATTTTTAAGGTTTGTGAGTTTCTCCTCAGGCACAGCATATACATTTGCATATCATAAGCTCACTTATGAGCTTTGTCTCTTTTAAGTTGAGGTGAAAGCTTAGCCTACGTGAGATAATTTGTTTCTCCGCATGGGTTTTAGGTAGTAACCTTTCTTTGGCGTTCATATATCTTATGTCTATGTGAGATAAATTGTTTCTCCATATAGACATAAGGGAATGTATCCTCTCGAATTGAACTCGATCTGCACGAGCCTGTAATGGGCCAGGATTGAGGGTTTGGAAGCCTAAGGAGGTACCAACATGGATAATTCGAGTACCCTTTTTCTTAGAACCCAACACCGCATATAGTTAACTCTAGTAACCCACCCCAATAAAATTTATGTCAAACCTCTGTCCGTCAGTAGGTACCTAAATTAAGTGTACACAAAGGACAAACGACTCTAAACCTCTTCTCTTTACCTGCATTATTTTATTTTCTTGATATTTGCTTGATATTTGAATTCTTCTATACTGACACATTTTCTATGTTTGATTTATTATTATTATTATTGTTTGGCATTGCATGATCATCATAAATAAAAGAAAGGTGTTGATTAACCAAGTAATCATCAGAATAGAAGAGCGACCATTAAAATGGAAAAGAGTTTTCATAACAAGGAAGAACACAATCCAGTGGTCTGAGCTTGGCATTTTGCCTGGGGATTACATATAACAAAACCGCATTCGTCTATGGATCTCTCTTGTAAATATGAAAATTGTTTTGGATGAATGGAACTCTTTTTAAAAATGATTACTTTTGGAAATATATACCTTTTGCATTCACATTCTATATTGCATTTATTTAAACATTTTCACATTTTTTGCATCTGCATTTGCATATTCACATTCTGCATGGCATTAATTGAGGCATTTTTACATGTGTTAATCATGGAATCATGGGTTTATCTCGTGGAGGACTCTAAGGAAGTGCTTATAACTATGCAACTGCATTCACATAGTATTGAGAATGGAAGCAGAATTTGAGAAACTGAAGAAAGAACTGGAAGAGAGTCTGTAAAATATGCAAGCAGAGTGGGAAGCCAAAATAGAATAGATGTGAAAAGTCACCATGGATCGTCTCTTGCAACACCAAAAAGACCTAGTTGACCAAATGGTAGAAAAATTGATTGTGCTCAACAAAGAAAGAGGTTAAGAGAAGATTTCCTCGACCAAAGAAGCCTCTGAATGTGTTAATGCACATGTAAATTCTACTAATCATAGTATGTCAAATCCCGATAAGGTGAAAAGAGCCAACAATGAGTTCCCAGAGACTTTCAAAAAGTGGTGCAGAGATACATTCCAAAGAATGAGAGGACAATGTTCTCATAATGAAATGGATGCAACATAACTAGTACTAGTTCCTGACTTGGTGCTTTCGCCTAAATTTAAGATGACCGGCTTTGAGAAGTACGATGGAACCAGTTGTCCTAGTGCCCATCTCATAATGTTCATTCAAAGGATGACTGGGTATGCCAGTAATGATCATATGTTAATCCACTGCTTTCAAGACAGCTTGATTGGACCCGCTTCTAGGTGGTATAACCAATTGATTCATGCCCAAATTCGCTCTTGGAAGGATTTGGCTAGTGCCTTTCTGAGCCAATACAAACACATGATTAATTTGGCACTGGATCAAACAATGTTGCAGAATATGGAGATGAGGAGTTATGAGAGCTTCCGACAATATGATCAACGATGGAGGGATGTCGCATCTCAAGTGCATCCACTAATGAATGAAAGAGAGTTCATCACTTTATTCATCGATACGTTGAAATCTCCATATATCAACTAAATGGTTGGAGCTGCCATGAAGAGTTTCTCTGACATCCTCATGTGTGGAGAAATAATTAAAAGAGCTTTCAAGAATGGACAGATAGGAGGCACTAGCAGTACTGACATTGAGGAAAGAGCTGAGGTTAACATCGTGGGATCTTATTTAGCTAGTTTGGGGACCAAACCTCATAAAGCATTCCGTGAAGAGACTCGCACAAATCCAATCTCAATGACGTATGAGGAGTTACTCCCAACACTAATTGAGATGAATCTTGTGACTACAGTTCAACCCAAACCAAGAGAAGCCCCATATCCTGAAGGCCATGATATTAACGCCATATGCAGCTATCATATTGGGAGCTCGGGGCATACCACTGAGACTTGTAGGATATTGAAGCGCAAGGTCCAAGATCTGATCAATTCAGGGGCATTAACGTTTAGTGTGTGATGGGGCATTCTGATCGGAAGTCAGCTGGGGAATCCATCAGGAGTTTTGTTGCATTCTCATGCATTCCATCTTGTTTGAACTTGTTTTTCTATCTATGTGTATGTGAATGTTTGTAAATCACTTGACATTTGAACATTTTCAATAAAATGCTTCATTCTTAGGAAATTAACAATGAGCAAATTTTAATCTTGAAATTCATTTATTATCATTTTAATTAAAAGCTTTTTAATAATTGATGTTGTAAATCTTTGACAAATGACAAGATTGAACTCATGCAAAACAAGGACCTCTTGATCCTAGTCTAAATATACAACATAATACATACCCTTCTCTTGAAGGGACCGAGCTAGTTTTCTCCTTGCATGCAGAGTCATCAAGGGTTTGACATTCAGGTATGTGTTACGAGCGGAAAAAATGGGGCAACTATCATATGAGTTTGCAAAAGATAATTGGTTTCTACTTATGTTGATGACGTTCAATGATGATAATGATCTTTTCAGATGGAATGGTCAAGTAGGTGAATCTAGTTTAGGTCAATTGCTTGGAAATTGAATTCTAACGATGAGATTTTCTGACCTTCAACAAACACTGGGACTATAACGGGTTTTCCTCAGCAAGCTTAAGAAATGGAATACGTATACCCAGAATATATATATATATGTATACAATAAAGCTGAGCTATTCCGCTAAAGCAATTGGTTATAGAGGAAACTCAAAAGCCCTAGCTTTATGAATAGATTACATTCAAACCATGACATTGATCGGGTACTTGGAAATTCGGTGTTTGCTCCACTGTGGTTGTCAAGTCGAAGACTTTATGATGACATGAATCCTTCAGCTAGCCAAACAAAGGCATCTATAAGATATATGTACAATAAAACTGAATTCAGCTAGCCAAACAATGGCAAATTAAATCAAATTTACTAAAATAAGGAGTGTCAGTGTATATGGACTAAGGGAGTTGAGGAACACCTGTTATAGTCGAACTTACACGAGCAATCAGAAATCTTATTTTTTAAACCGATATTTCTACACTACCTTTGCTAGAGGAGTCTACGAAGCTTGAACAAATGGAAGATTTCAGAGAACTGAAACAAAAGTGTTCTAAAGAGTCTAGTAATTGACTATGCTAGTTGTGAAATTTTGTCTGCCTTCGATCAAAATGTCAAACCTATAAAGAGGGGCATGCCACGATCTTCAAGGTGACCAGATCTATGAAACAAACCTTAGAGTTTAGGTAGCTAACCTCAAAACCAACCTGTCGATCTTGATATTTGTCAAGGATTTGTAACTATCAATGATTAAAAGAACATTTGATTCTTTTGATATTCAATGAACTCATGTTTTATGATTTGTTTCAATTGTGAAACTTAGAAGGGGGAAATTTTTCAAAATTCCTTTTGATATTTTTCAAAGTTTTGAAAATTCAAAGGAAGTAAAGCATTTTTAAACAAGATAAGTTCTCTTGACATTTAAATTTGTTGTACTTGAAACAAAATTAATCTTACTTGAGATTTTCAAAATTGATTCGTCTCGTGTAAGACAGTTTCCCCTTTAAACAAAAATCTTGAAATTGTTTCCCGTTAAACAAAACAGACACCTTTGAGATTTCTTCCCTAGAAGAAAAATCGAAAATCTTTGAATCTTTTTCTCTTAAAACAAATTTCGTCTCACTTGAGACATAACCCATCTTTGAATCTATTTCTTTGGAAACAAAATTTTATCTTTTGAGATAATTTCTTTTGAAGAAAAATCATTGATTCTATTTCTTTGGAAACAAAATTTTGTCTCTCTTGAGACAATATCTTTGAGTTTGTTTCTCTTGAAACAAAAGTCTTTGAGTCTGTTTCTATTAAAATAAAGCAATCTTTGAGTTATTTTCTTTAAAATGAATTTTGTCTATTTTGAGACAGCTTCTCTTGAAGCATCATCTTTGAGTCAATTTCTCTTGAAACCATTATCCCTAAAGATGGTCTATTGTCCTCGTCACGTAGGAACCGTGTCATCCCCCGACCAGATCTCCTCATCAAGTAGGAGCCGTGTCAACCTTAGATAACATGTCATCCTCATCACGTAGGAACCATGTTATCATCTCTAAAGATGGTCTGCCATTCTCATCACATAGGAACCATGTCATCTCTCGACCAGATCTCCTCATCACGTAAGAGCTGTGTCACCCTTAGATAACCAGTCGTCCTCATCGTGTTGGAACCATGTTATCACTCTCCCTAAAGATGACTAGAACTCTTCATCACGTATGAGCCGTGTCATCCCCTGATTAGATCTCCTCATCACATAGGAGCCATGTCACCCTTAGACGACCAGACCTCTTCATCGCATATGAGCAGTGTCGTCCCCACCAACACACATATCAAATTTCAAAACCAAAAAAGAGAACTGGAAAAAAATTGATTGTCTTTTTCGTCTTTGCCCTATTCTTGTTAACACAAGAATGTGCAAAGAGGGGCATCTGTAAACACCCGTTTTTGTTCGGGTCTGCAAAAAAAATTATTATTATTATTATATTATTATTATTAATTATTATTATTCTTATTATTAATTATTTTACAATTTTATACAGGCCCTCACTCGGAGTCCAATTACATTACAAGTGATCCAACCCAAACTACAAGATCAAGTCCAAACCCGGATCCAATAGACAGGGGGACCCAAACTAACTCGACCCATCTTGGCCCAATAGCTGGAACCCAAACTAATCCACTCAGCAACCCGATAGCAACAACCCGTACCGGCCCAGTGACCCGATCCGACCCGGCCCCCTAGGGATTCTGAAACCTAACCCTAGGGATATGATGTTGCTGTAGCCGCTATTACTTGCCATTGTTGCAGCCGTCGTCATCCTCCCTTGTACCAACAGTGACCCATTATCCATCAAACATGGACCTATCTAAGTTATAAAATCAAAGAAATTATAAACCCTAATCCTAGATATCATCATTCAGTAACCATAAAAAAAGGAGAAAAGGCAGCCATTTGAGGGAGAGGAATTAAAAAAAAGAGCAATTTGAAAAATAAAAAAGAGAGAAAAAGAATTGACCCTAAAGTTGATCACCGTCGTTTCATTAGAGCCCTATCAAGCCACTATCGAAGGTAAAAGTTTACCTATGGGATTTTAGGGTTTGTTCTTTTATTATAAGGGTCAAGGAGTGTAGTTTAGGGGTTTCAGTGGGGTTTACAAGGGTCTCTTCGAATGTATTCTCGTGGCCACCGATTTACGGTGGTCAGTGTTGTGTTTTTCTTTGATCGACGGCGGGAAAAGGGGTGAGAGTATGAGAGAGTTTAGAGGGTTTTCCTCTCTCTCTCTGTCTCTCTCTCTCTCCTTTGGCTGAAACGAAAAGAGTAACAAATGGGAAGAGTTGGGCAATTTTTGGTCTCGTTTTGGTTAAATATAGGGCAAAATGTCATCGTTTTGTTAAGGGGAGCATTTGCGTGTTTTTAGAAAGGGTATATTAGCAGTTTGGTCCTTCACTCTTAGTAATCTCTTTACGTGTTATTCAATATTTTGGGGAAAATAGCACGTTTGGTCCACCACGTTTGTAATGTTTTGTAATTGGTCATTAATGAAAATTTTGAACTCTTTGACTTCTGGCCTCATGTTTATTTTTCATTGTATTTTTGTCCTAACTTGTATGTGTATGTTGATATTTTACGTTGAGCATAAAATTTTTAAAGTTTTCATTTTAGTCACTGATGTTAGGTGTTGTGTATTTTGGCTGGTGTTCGAATTTGATCCTCAGATTTGTACATCTTTTGTTTTGGTCACTAATTTAGTATGAATGCATAGGTTTAATTATTACTTAATACTTCATGTTTCTGGTTTATTTTATTTTAGTTCTTAATGATAATTTTGGGTTATTTTTGTTGATAGTACCTGTATTTTTAATGTTTGCTATATGGGCTCTGATTTATTTGTAATTACTATTTTAGTCCTTTTAGTTTTTATTTTTACAGTTTAGCCCTTTAAATTTATATTTTTTCTATTTAAGTCCTTTAACTTTCTATTTTTGTTATTTTAGTCCTTTAATTGTCTATTTTTGTTATCTTAATCCTTTAAATGTTTGTATATTCTATTTAGACCCTTAAGATTCAGTTTTAACCCTTTAAGTTTATGTTTTTTCTATTTAAGTCTTTTAAATTGAATATGATCATTCCTTATTTTGTATATATATATATATATATATATATATATATATATATATATATATATATATATATATATATTTTGTTTTCTAAATGTAAGTGGGAAATTTTATTATGAGGGAATCTACGAAGACATCTCCCGACTACAAGGGAAGGTGTCTTTTCGAGGATTTTTTGCATAAATGTGTATTTTATATTCGATAACTTTATTCGTTCCACTTTTATTTATTTTGGGTATTTTTCATCGTTTTTCATTTTTATTTTGTTTTATTTTATTTTATTGTATTTTATTTTATCTTGGCAAAAATTTGTGAAATAACGTTTTTGTGAGGGGAATCTATGGGAAAGTCTCCTAACTACAAAGGAAGTGTTTTCCCGAAGATTGTTCACATTTTTTAAATAAATTCGAATGAATAATAGGATAGTAATATAAATATATTTTCAAGTTTGTAATTCCCAATATTTAAACAATATATAATCGTTTAGGTACCAAAGTTTGGGAGTTGTGGGGGTGCTAACTCTTCCCCACACGTAACCTAGTCCTGAACTCTTAAAAACAAATTTTTGGTAAAATGAAGACCATTGTTTATCATTTAAGGTTTCCAACCTACCTAACTTAATGGTTGGTGGCGACTCTAAAATCAAACCATTTTTTTCAAATCATATTTCATCGATTTTCCCGGAATCAAATTTTTTAAGTCTAACAGATTCCCACGGGGAGACGTTATGACATCTCCTACATAGAAAATATCACACAACACTTAGAAATAACAAAACACATTACAAAATATATAACACCCTAATAAGGAAAAAAATCTTACTGTCACAAACCGACCCTTCGGGGGGAACCAACTAGTTGCAACAAATGGGTTTTTTTAAATGATTTTAAAACGAAATGTTTTGAGTCGACACTAATAATTTTAAGGTACGATTAGAACACCTAAAATCGGGTAATTTAAATAAATTTTTTATTTTATAAAAAAATTTAAATTTGGGTCTACGAAAACCAGAAGTCGGGTTCGGGAGTCAATTACACATGGGGAATGATTACCTATATTTAAAATTTGGGAATTTTGAGTTCGATGTTTTATTTAATTTAAAATCACTATGGATGCCAAGTTTGAAAAAGGATATCGTTTTACAAAGATCAATAACAACCACCCAAAGCATGTAATGCGAAAGTTTTTTTTATTAATCTAAGTAAACAAATATGGCCGTGAAGTTTAAAAAATCATTATATGTTCTTTGAAAAGGATGTTGATTTACTTCGGGAATTGCCAGTGGTCAACTCCTGAGCATAACGTGGAGGATACATTATTAATTCATTGATAAATGAACAATGCCTTATTATTTTAAAATCGAAATGCAATCACAAAACCAATTATAAACCTAATTATTCTATGTAGGTTGATTAAGGCAAATCCTAACATAAAGTGTCAAATTATGCAAACTAAAAACCTAAAGGACTAAACTTAAAATGGAGGCTCTAATATTAATCCTAACTTATTTTAACCAATTATTGGATCGAATAATTGAAATGGTTCCTCGGGCATGTTAATGTGAGAACCAATTAAGATTACTCCCTAAATTAAAGGACTATATTAAAATCTAACCTAAAGTGGAGGCTCTAATTAAGGACCTAATTATTTATGTAAAATGAATATCTAGTTAAAAAGCTCAAGGAATAAATTATAAAAAGTCTAAAGCTAAGGCTCTAATTATTAATCTAATTAATTATTTAACCAATTATTCAAATCGAATAATCAAAATGGTCCCTCAAGAATGTTAATGCGAGGGCCAATTCAGATTACTCCCTAAATTTGAGGAGTAAAGTGTGAGAAATCTAAATATATGAATTGGAATTAAAATCTAATGAATTAATTAAAGAAAAAAATTAATCTCAAAAGAAAAAAATATTAGAAATAATTAAAATAAATAAAATCGATATACATGCATTTAAACACTTAAATAATAAAATTACTAAAACAAAAGAAACTAATTAATAATTTAAACAAAAAATAAAATGAATTATTAAAATAAATCGATATTAAGATTAATTTAAAAGAAACTTAATCTAGGGATTAAATTAAAACTAGTACATCTAATGAAGGACCTAATTCAAATAAATTACACAAATCAACATAGTGACTAAATTAGAACGAATGAGCACAAAAAATCCAATCCAGAAAAAATAATAAAAATGAAACCCGATGGACTAAAATGGAAAACTGAGATTAATGTTGGGGGCAGTTAAGCAGATTAAACCCTAAACTTATACAATAAATCCTACGCTTTTTGTTATTTGTTTCATTTTCAATCTAAAACTAAAAAAAAAAAGAGTTATAAACTCTCTCAACTCTGTCTCTCGCCGGCTGCCTCACCAGAACTCAAAACCATTCCGATCACTGCTCAAGGCGGCCGGAGTTCCTAAAAATACCCCGAATGATCCTAAACGTCCCGATCTACTCACCTAGACCCAAACCGAGACCTAAAAAGATTACTAAACTCAATGCAAGATCCCAAAGGATCTCAGACTTTTCGTTCCTCAACTTCGGCGACGCCAACGATGTTTCCTTCTCGATATACCCCTTCGATGAGAGTCAGGTATGAAAACCCCTCACTATTCTCTTATATTTTTTTGCTTCGAAAACTTGCAAATTGTTGTTTGAAATAAAAACCAAATACCTTTTGGAGTGTTTTCGTCTTAGTATTTTGTGTTGTTTTTCTATTCAAGAAATGAAAGAAACTTGGAAAAATTGTATTGCTTCTCATTCATTTCGAGTGTTGGGAAACCAAAAGGATCCTTGTTAACAATGGTGTTTGGGTTTTTATAACCCAAAAAAATAAAATTTACAGAGATTAAAAGATAATAATTTCTCTAATTCCGTATTTTCCTTTGTGGTGACGAGGCATTTTTGGGAGGAACTTCTGGAGCGTTGGAGAATATTGGCACAACCGGCATTTGGGAGGTTATAGCAGCAATGGAAGCTCTCCCTTGGGGTTTTTTATGAACACAAAACATTTGGTCCAATTGGGCCCCAGTTTGGCTAATGGGTATTGTTTTATTGGGTCACTGTTTGGGTTTTGTATTAATGAATTGAATGTATATGGGCTAAGGTTTGTAATAATGGGTCAAATGTGATGTTTTAAGTATAGCATTGGGTATTTATTTTTGTTGTAAAGAAATGGACTGTTTGCTATTTTGGACTTTGTAATGGATGTTAAGACATTTAATTTGGATTTGTATTTGGGCACTAAATGTGTGATCACCAAATCCCAAAATTGCAAAGCCTTAATCTCACGGCTAAATTTTCAACACCCTCCCGAGTAGCTACAAAATTTCATGAATGATTTTCCACCAATGCCACCAAAGTCCTCAAAGCTCTTGCTAACACCAAATGCAAAGCTCTGTGAATCATTTTCATTCAAACCACCAATTTTGATCACTTGTAATTTATTTTCAACTATTTGGATAAAATTAGGGTATGACAACTGCCTGTCTTTGCTTCTTGTTGTGAAAAAAATAATGAAACAAAGACAAAAGATAGCCTAATTTTGTCATATCTTATTGCACTCCATCTTTAGCACCAACATCCATCTTCAATTTTCTATTGATCTGCCCATTATTCAACTAATGGTCTGCTCTCAACACATATGCAAAACTTCTTGCTTAGTTTGCCCTCAATCCCTAATATGTTGGTCTTGTTGATCGATTGATCTGCTCTATTGTATCCGGAAATCTCCTCACTCGATTTTGCCCCAATCTTATAAAATGTTGCACCTTTAAAGACACAAACTAGCCTTAGTTAGCATGTATGAGGACTTATTTGTCATTTATTATTATTATTATTATTATTATTATTTCTTTTTCTTTTCTCTTTTTTCTCTTTTTTGTTTTTTCATTCTTATTAAATGAGAAACTTTGGAAGTCGCTTTCTCATTTTTTAATCATCATGTGAAAACATCATGCCTGGAGGTTTTATAGATGGTCTGAAGGACTTATCATCTTACTTTTAAAAAATTTCACTCTCAGAAAAATGTTAAATTAGAAACTTTGAAAATCGATTTCTCATATTTTTCAAAAACTCATATGAAAGCATCATGCCCAGATGTCTTATAGATAGCCTGAAGGACTTATCATCTCGCTTGAATGACTTACAGATGACTCGGAGGATTTAATCATCAAGAAACCTTTGAAAATCAAACTTGGTTTATTTAAAAATTCATTTGGAATATCATATCAATCAGGTAATTTTCAAGAAACCTTTGAAAATCAAACTTGACTTCTTTAAAAATTCATTTAAAAATAGAATATCAGTCTGGTAATCATCAAGAAACCTTTGAAAATCAAACTTGACTTCTTTAAAAAAAATCATTTGAAAACATCATATCGGTCGTGTAACGTGCCTCACTTCAAATTAATAATTGTTATGTTTATTGGGGTCCACGGTTCTTGAGGTTTCGCCACTTTGAATGTAATTCCCTTAATTCAAGGCTTGAATTCTGATTTTCTCTTCTTTCTCTTATTTCCTGAGAGGATATGTAAATGTTATGCATTTATGTATGAAAATATGAATGCAAACAAAAGCATCTAAAAGTAATGCATGACTTTCTCGTATGCAGAAATATTGATCATCAATCCCCTTTTGGCTTGAAAGTGTAGAGCTCAATCCTCCTTCACTTGATTACTCTTGTCCAAAGTCTATCTTGATATCAGTGTGGTAGCTTTTGAGCTCAAGCTTGCATCTTCTTGGGAACAATCCGATCATCTTGTCATCATATCATCTCTCTCTTCTGTTTTTTGTTTTCATTTCGAAGGAAATATTTTCTTTCTTGAATTCTTGTTACGATCAGGCATATGGTCTTTACGCCTTTTTTGTCCCTTACTATTTTTCTATTAGATTTTTTTCCTTATGATCCTTCTGCTAATTGAAGCATGAATATTTTGTTTTTCCAAGGTAAACTCTTCTTGTCTTCATAATCTGCCTCTGCTATCATAAACGACGAAGCTTATCTTCAATCTATTTTTTATCTGATTATTGTTATCTCAATATGATATGGGTTTTTAGTAATGCTCAAACGTGGGTGTAGAAATATTTCCACTTTGAACAATCTTATCCTCGCACTCTTCATCAACAATCAATACCTTTAACTTGGGTTAACTAAAGTGTTTCCCATATATCTTTTCTTTTTCATTTTTTGATAAAATAGTTTGATGACTTCTCTTTATAAAAATCTCAAAACCAGATGGACACTCAAGAGGTGATCAAATCTTCTAGTAGAAATGTTATGAATCTTTACTATGAGCTCATTTCTTTGCAAAATCGGAGAATGTCTTCATTGCTCCTGCATCGCTTATTTGCTACTTTGGCGTTTGTTTGTTGTCTCACTTATTCATTCGAGACAGAACAAACCTCATCGGCTTTAAAGACCTCATTCTTTCTCGAGATTGTCTTGTTTGAAAATGTTTTTCTCTTTTCTTCTATTTTTAAAATTCAAAAGAATGAAAGAATTTTATGAAACAAAATGATGCCCCTTACTTCTTGCTTACAATTGAAACAAATCAATAGTTAAATGACTATTGAGTAAATAAAAAAAATTCATTATTTTAAAAATCATAGCCTTTTGACAAGTGTTAAGATCAATGGCTTGGTTTTGGTTGGCTTATTATTTTTTATGATTTCAATCATCAAGTCCTTATTTTTTTTCTTTGTCCTTGTAAATATTATGATATGACCCCGTTTCTCGACTCAACATTCCAATCGGATGCATACAAAATGAAATAACTAACATATTCAATTGCTAGACCTTTTAGAACACTTCTATTTCGATTCTATGAAATCTTCCATTTGTTCAAGCTTTATAGACACTTTTAGCAAAGACAATGCAAAAATATCATTCTAAAAATAAAATTCTCGAGTGTTTGTGTGAAGTCAAATATAATAAGTGTTTATCAACTACCTTAGTTCATTTTCACTAATACTTCTTATTGAATGAAACACTAGGCATTATTCCCTTTATTCCTTGAAATTTATCAACTTTAAATTCGTTTGCCTTTAGTTTTCATAGTTAAAGGATTCATCTCATCACCAAGTCTTTGACTTTACAACCACAGTGGAGCAAACACCAAATTGCCAAGTATCCGATCAGTGTCATGGTTTAAATGTAATCTATTCATAAAGCTAGGCCTTTCGAATTACCTCTATAACCAATTGTTTTAGTGGAATAACACATCTTTATTACATTTACCTTATGAAAACACTTCATTAACTTTATGGGCATACAAATTCGATTTCTTAAGCTCATTAAGAAGAACTTGTTATAGTCTGGGTGTCGTTGAAAGTCGGGAAATTTCATCTTTAGAGTTCAATTCCCAAGTAACCGACCTGCACTAAATTCATCTACTCCATCATTCCATCTACAAAGATTATGATCATCATTGAACGTCCTCAACAGAAATGTGATTTAATCATTTTCATAACTTCATACACGTGTTACTTCACTTTGTCAACCCCTCTACATACCTCAATGCATTGTCTTTGTATTATTTGTTATATGAGGACAAAGTTAAATCCTACAAGAATATGGGTGTACCACTTAGGTGTAATCTCTGAAGCATGATCAAGGATATTGTTTTATAAGGGATCAATCTTGCAACTTGTTAATGACTATAAGAATAGCTTATTATATTCATTTAACTCCAAAAAGAATTTTGTTTCATTACTCCTACTTTGAAAAGGAGTAGTGTTTATTTAATAAGAACTTTAAAAACATCTTAAAATAGAGAAATAAAGAAAAACAAATTCAAACATGTTGAGTTAATCGATTGACGGAATTGGCCAAGAGGGGGGTGAATTGGCAATTAAAAATTTGGTGGAAGCTTTTGCAGAAAATTGAAAGTAATTGCACAGCAATTTAGAGTGGTTCGACTTTCTCAATCAAAGTCTACGTCCACTACCTTAGCTATCCACACTAAGGATTTTCCAACAAATTCACTAATTTGTTCTTTCTTTTGAGGCCAAAGAGATAACCTTACAACACCCTCAAGAATATACCCCAATTCTTGAGAACACTATTTCCCAAAGAAAAGATTACAAATTTACAAACTTACAAGGAAATCCTCACAAGGTAGATTGTTTGCACAATTCTAGAACAAGAAAAGAACACTCCAAAATAATTACAAATGAGCAAAAATGGTGTTCTTGAAAGAAAAATGAATATTGAAAGGAAAATTGGCTTGATTTGCACAAACTTGGTGTTTGATGCTTTCTCTCTTGTTTCTCTATAATTTATTATTGATCAAAGGCTTCAGAACTTGTTTAAATTCTCCCTCAATTGATTCTGAACGTTGGGGATGATTAGTGGAGTCAATGGAGCGGTTTAAGTGTGAAAACCATTAATACAACAGCTTGGAGCGTGGGGGGAATCGGTACCCCTCATGGGGAATCAGTTCCCTAAGTGTAAAATTCAAATATTTTGACCGTTGAACAGTGGGGGGAATCGGTACCCCCTGGGGGGAATCGGTTCCCTCCGAGCATACTGGAATTCTCGGAGCCAAACCATTCAGGGGGGAATCGGTTTCCTCTGGACATTCTGGAAGTTTTGGCTTTGAAACGGTTCGAAATACTTTGTAAAATTGTTTTGAAATTATTTTAAGATTAAAACTTAATTTTACACTTGAGTAAGGATTAAAAATGACTTTTAAAAGATTTGGAGTAATATTTTGTTATTCGAATAATTGTATCGAATATACTTAGAAAACCTTATTGGAAAATCTTAAAATTCATTTATCTTAATTTGTTATATCGAAATATCAAAATGTTTTCAACAATCTCCCCCTTTTTGATATAACAAAACATTTTAGTAATTTTAAGATTTTGAAATTAAAAAACGACGTTTTGAAAAATTACTCCCCTTACTTTAACAGTTCTTCTCTTTAAAACATTTAACACTTCTCCCCCTTTTTGTTAAATCAAAAAGACATTTTAAAAGAATTTAAACAAGGTTTTCAAATCATTTAGCCAATTGATTATATATAGTTTAAGCTGCTAAGATCACAATCAAGAGAAACATTAGCCATTAGTTTCATAATCAATATTCATAAACAATGTGACATGTCAAAATTGGTCATAATGCAACTAATATGTAAATGATGCAAAAATAAACATTAAGCTCAAAATGAAAGTTAAAACCAAACCAAATATATAAGCACGTAAGTTCAAATATCCAATTATCCATCAAATTCAAACATCCAAAATAAAACAATCCATGAACATCAAAATGTTTCACATTTCAAAGTTTTGAGTTCGGGAGATAAATCCATTGGCCCGTTTCCTTATCCTTTTTCCATCTTGCTTTCTTCAAGGAAGTAAGATTTATTTGGTTTTGAAGAGGGATAGGAATATCAGAAGAGACCCTAAGACCACGTTTGATAAACAAATTGCTAAGGAGACAACCATAAACCAAAGTTTCTATATTCTTGGAAGAAATAGTGTTTATGGAAACTCACTAAAGATGATATGTGGCAGATTAATCTTCTTTTTATGTTGGATATAGTATATCCACCATATATCTATGTTCCTAAGGGAGGAGTACCTACCTCCGGATGGTCTAAACCACCAAGAGATCAAATAATGAAGGAATCTATCATGATGAGTTCTTAGGGTACTCTCACTATCCTTAGACTTATAGGGTGAATCCACAGTCTCTTTTTCATTAAACCTGAGTTATCTAGTCCAAAATGGGTAGCGATTGTGCTGGAGTCTATAAAAATGAATTGTCCTAAAAAATAGGATCGAATTCCTATAATTTTATATCGACGCTCGTTTTGGACACATACCACATTGGAATAGAAAAATACAGACTAATTGATGATAAACCAAAGGTTTGAGTTTAAAGAGTTTATCAAACTTCTAGGATTTAAGAGTAGGAAGATATTGAAAGTTCATATCTTCTATAGCTTGAATCGAAGGGATACGTTCTTCCCAGATTTTGTATGACTCAAAACAAGTATGGTACCTATGATATAGATTTTGTCTACGACCAGGTACGTGAAACAAGAGTTCAGAATGGTCATATTTGGGTTATTTGGATTGGGTGGAGGAATAAGAGGTCGGTTTTGAGTTGAGCGACTAGACAATGTCCTAGGTTGTTTAGGATTTGACATGGTTTAAGAATCGAAATAGAATATGCAACCTGCAAATTTAAACACATGTATACAATATAATCAAAACCTAAAACTCAAATGAGTCCTCAATATTTCAAGGTTCTCTAAACTGAATCCTAAAGGGCAATGTTTTGAAAAAACTATTTGGAAAATAATATTTGAAAATCATAATACGCATAGTTTTTATGAAAACAACATAATTGAATCAAAAACATCAATTAAAACAACAATTCTCGATTTTTTTTAATTTCGAAATTAAAAGATAATTTTAAAAAATTGAGTGTTTTTGACAAAATTGGTTGTAAGATCATCATATAACCAATTCCCGTTGTAATGTTCATCTTAGAACTAATCAAAACTAGTCCTATGTTCAAAAATCAATGAAATAGAGGATTTTGAAATATTACCTTGAAAATTTGGATTTTATGAGAATGTGATGTTGTTTGCAAGGATTAGAAGTTGAAGAACGATCTAATTCCGACTTGTATTTGATGATTTTGGCAAAAATGGAGATTTAGAGAGAGGATGAATGACGTTTAAGAAAGAAGAGAGGTTTTGAGAGAATGAGTTTTCTGGTCGTGATGTATCCAGAACCCATTGGGGGTATCGATTCCCTCAAGGAGGGAATCGGTTCCCATTCAAAGGGGGAATCGGTTCCCCTTCAAGGGTATCGATTCCCTCTGCCCTATAATTTAAAAATCTGTATTTTAAACACTCAAAATGCTAAATTAATCTTCTCTAGTGGTATTGGTAACTCATATATCAAAAATTAATTATGTTCAAATAATCAAGTTATTCTTTAAACGATATTTGAACATAAAATTAATTTTTCATCAAGAATCATAAACTCCCCCTAACTAATAGCAATGAATGCAATTAAAAATTAGCATTTTTCATTTAGTCTTAAAACTGCTAAAATTATTTTAAACACTAAGTGAAGATAGGTCAGTTAAACCTAATTCTCTCCTAAGTGTCCAAAAACGTTCCTTATCTAAAGGTTTTGTAAAGATATCCGCTAATTGATGCAAAGTATCAACAAATTCTAGAACTACATCTTCATTAGTGACATGGTCTCTAATGAAGTGATGTCTTATTTCAATGTGCTTAGTTCTAGAGTGTTGGATGGGATTTTTAGTGAGACAAATAGCACTAGTATTGTCACACTTGATAGGAATGGTACCAACTTCAATTCCATAATCAAAAAGTTGTTGTTTCATCCATAAAACTTGTGCACAACAACTACCAGCTGAAATGTATTCGGCTTCAGTGTTAGATAATGCAACACAATTTTGTTTATTTGAAAACCAAGAAATCAGCATATTTCCAAGGAATTGGCAAGTACCGGAGGTGCTTTTCCTATCTAATTTGCATCCTCCATAATCCGCATCAGAAAAAGCATGCAAGCTAAAGCTAGAGTCTCTAGGATACCAAAGTCCTAAACTAGGAGTGTCCTTAAGGTATCTAAAGATTCTCTTAACAGCTAGTAAATGTGATTCATTAGGGCATGATTGAAATCTAGCACATAAGCAAACAATAAACATAATGTCCGGTCTACTTGCAGTTAGATAAAGTAGAGATCCAATCATTGACCTATATAATTTAACATCTACACATTTACCTCCTTCATCTAAGTCAAGCTTTGTTTAAGAGCTCATTGGAGTGTTATGAGGTTTGCCATTTTCCAGTCCAAACTTATTGAGCATATCTTTGACGTACTTAGCTTTATTGATGAAGATGCCATCTTTTCTTTGCTTGATTTGGAGTCCCAAGAAAAATGAGAGATCCTCCATCATGCTCATTTCGAATTCACTTTGCATTAGCTTAGAAAATTCTTGGCAAAGAACATCATTAGTAGAACCAATATTATATCATCAACATAAATTTGAACTACTAATAAATCTTTAATCAAATGAGTGAATAACTTTGATATAGGTGTGTGGAATACCTCTAGAACATTTCTTACTCGAGGGACTTTCTTTGATCGATTTGAGCAACTAATTAGCTATTTTATTTTATGACTATGAGGATTCTGGAAATGACATCCATTCACCTGGTCTTTATTTCCTCTTCCTTGGTTAACTTGATCCTTGGAGGCAACCTTAAGGTTTCCTTTGCTAATCGCATATTCTATTTGCTCTCCACTTTTTACAAGATCTTCAAAGTCATTGTTAAATTTGCAAGCATTAAATCAAAGAAATAATATTGCAGGGTGCTACAAAACATGTATGTCATTTCCTCTTCTAGCATAGGAGGTTGAACTTGAGTTGTCATGCCTCTCCACCTCAATCCATACTCTTTAAAGCCTTCAATAGCTTTCTTTTTCAATTCTTAGAGATCTTGAGGACTCAGAGCTAGGTCATTGACATATTTATATTGATTTAGAAAGGCTTTGTCCAAATCAACCCACAAATTGATTTGTTCTCTGCTCAATCGATTATACCATACTACAGCAGGTCCAGTGAGACTTTCATGAAAGTAATGGATCAACAAATTATCATCATTTAAATATCCTTCTATATTCTTGCAGAACATCCTCAAATGGACTAGAAGATAACTAGTACCATCATATTTTTCAAAATCAAGAACCCTAAACTATTATGGTATGACCAAGTCAAGGACTAAACTGAGTTCTTTCACATCTAGATTCTTAAGGGAGACATCAACACCTTTCATCATTTCGACCATTTCCTTTAATCGCTTAACCTTGTCTCTAAATTCCCTAGGATTAGTGAAACTCTTTATTTCATTTAGATATGATGCCCTATGGTTGGTTGTTAATCTTGACGTGCCAATCTGATAACACTAATATCCCTTACCAGATGTTTTTCTCTTTGTTAACGACCTTTGTAGCCAAACCTTTATTCATTTGGTTCAAAATTTATTGCTGGGAATTCTATTTTTGATTTCTCATAATCAACTGTAGCGTGGTCAATCGATCTCGTAATTGATCTCAATAGATCTATTGAGATTTCTCTATTAATTCCAACCTCTTATCCATGATTGGACGAACTTGGTTTTACTGCCACGTATCCATCATTGAATTATTTTTATATTTTCATAATTAATGCATGTAGTATATTTAAATAAAAGAATGCTATGTATGTATGCAAAAAAGGTGTCGCTTCAAAGTGACCATCTTAAATTATTTTCAGTAAACATAAAGGTTTCAGTACATCAAATAGCCAAACTTTACAGATAATGAATAACTTTAACTCATAGCTTCTTTATCTCATGCATGAACCAGGTTAATTCCAAAGCATGATCTAGTGATGAGTTGTTAATATACTTCAAATCTCTTGCAAAACCAACTAAGTCGACCAACTTGTAAGCTACATCGCTTGCTTGAGTAATAACATCATTCATTGCATTGTCTTTTTCCTCTACCTTATGTTTCAATCCTTGAAGTTGTTGACAATATTGATCATTTTCCCTTGTAAGAGATTCAATGCGATTACGAAGTTCTCATGCAATATTTTTATAATCATGTACTAGCTTTGTCAATGTATTATTCTTGGCTCTATTGGCTTCTAGTTCAACGTCTTTCTCACGATTGTGGCATTAAAATGAAGTTTCTATGTCGGTAATGATTGTTATCAACATTTGATTCTTTGCTTAACATATCTACAAATCATTTAAGGTCGCATTGTGTTTTTCTTCTACAATTTGTAGATCACGTGAGAACTTTCTACCTCGAACTTAATGCACTTTGTAATTCTTTTTCCATTATTCAATGTCGTTCTTCAATTTGGAAAAACATTTTGCCCATTCGTCTGGAGTATCACCTAAACCAATACTTCGAAAGGCTTGAATGATTCATTGAAAACCATCTTGCATGGTTTTCATTTCTCTACCCATATTATCCTTTTTGTTTTGTAATTAATGTATTTGGGCTTCAAATTTTAGAAGATGCTCTTCATCTTGGGTGCCCCCACTGACATTTTTATCCTTGAACACTCTTGGTTCCACCTTAACCAGGCCTTTAGATATCAAACTAGGTTGATCTCCTATCTCAAAACTCCAATACTCCATGATCTAATAAACACTGAATTTAACACTTAAAGGTAATGCATTTCTTGATATAATGTCCTCGAGCTCCTGCATGATATTCATAATTGGCATGGATATCATACCACTTTGGATATGGAAGTGTCAAAGGCTTCACATACTGCGGAGTCACTTCTCACGCTTCCAAAAAATTATTGTACAAGTCTCTATATGAGATAGGAATAAGATCCAAACAAATACCACAAACTCCTAGCTTTTTGAAATCATTTAGGCGTGACTCGGTTGAGTGAGGACATGCATTTGAAACCAGCTTTGGACACTGAGTTGCTACAGTTTGATTCAAATTATAATTTGTTTTCACATTCTCATGCATCGGATGACTACTGGACTGTTGGGGAAAACAAATTTACCCTATTTAAAACTCAACAATCCCATATGGATAAGATCTCTGACCTTTTTTTTAATGCACTATAATTTTTTGTAGTGTCCTAAGCTTCATATGTGATAGCTACATTTGCCAATAACATTGTGGCTTGGACTGAACTGGATTCACAAGGTTCTTTTCCACTAGCATGGGCAGCATATTCTCAAATACTAGCAATCTTGATCACATGACTTTTCTTCATCTATCTTTTCTTTAAATTTTACAGTCATGGCCATTTCCTTTGTACCTTCAGATAACTTGTTGATACAAATGATGACTATGCGTGATTCTTTAAGTTTACGAGGATCACCTCGTTTTATAGTATTGTTTTGTGTATCTGACATTACAAGATTGTTCTCATTGAGCTCTTTCCCCTCTTATGTAGAAACCTCCTTTTATTTGGTCAATGAAGCTAATTTATCCATCATCCTGGCCATTTGCATTCTCATCTCTTGGATTTCGTATTGCTCCTTGTCAGACATGCGATCTTTGGGTGCATGGCTTTTTACTCTTCTCGAAGCGTCTTGACAATGTCACCTTCTAGATACATCATGGTCTACTGGATCACGAAACCCCTTGTCTATTATGAAAACCTTTTACATAGTGACCACTCAGAATTGACACCTTTTATATATGTCATGACCATATGATGTAAAGCAAAGAGAAAAACTAGGTAAACAAGATAGGAAAAACTAGCAAAAGAATAAATTAATGCAAAATACAATTGTAAAAGTAAGTACAAATGTAAAACTGAAAATGTGAATGCAATGTAAAAAGAATTGGTCCCCAAAATAAGTGTTCCTAGAACAATTCTTGAAAAACTGACAATGTCTTGGTACATAGGGAAAATCAAATAATACAGATAAAATTTGGCTCTATCCCCTAGTTGATCAACTCTTGTGAGTAGCTGGATGATGCATTGTCTTTGTTAGATTATGGTACTTCAAAAATATTTAGAGTTTTTCTTTACCCCTGCAGTAAAGGTTTGTCGATCTGGTTCATGATCTTTAGATAATATTGAATATTCTTCATTAGGTAAACTATCTCCTAAACCACGTTGTTTTGCTTTGTCCATAGAGGAATCTTTAAAATTCTATCTATCCCAATGAAAGGTATTGTTATAGGCATTATTATTTCAAGAACCTTCTAAATGACTAGCTATTTTAGAGATCAATACCTTTGCATGATATGTCATGTTCATGCCAAAATGAAAACACAATAAAACATGTAACAAGGCAAAAAAAAACCAAATCAGTAGAAATGATAATTAAAGTATGTAAACTGACAAAGAAATAATTAAATACAACTCATAGATGAGGCTACAAATAAAACACGCAAAGAAAATCAAAATGCTAACCACAAGCATTATAATTCTCTTAAGGTTTCCACAAGGCTCTAGTTGGGTAGGTTTACTAAATTCTCTATACGAAGTTCAGTTCTAAAAAGGGTTTTTAAACTATCTTTACAACATGATAAGGTTAATAAAGACTTCAATTCTGACCCATTACATACTTTGTGAAACGAATTCAGTTTAGGGGATCACACCACTAAGTGAGTGTTTCAGAAACCAGTATCCGAACAAACACTTAGAATGCATTCCAGAGGCACTTTGCCAGACCTACCCAAGGGAAACAAATATCCCTCAGTGGTGTAATGTTTTCCTCCTACTTAGGTGAAGCACGAGGAAACTCGGGTATACAACTATGGTATGGAACAATCCTAAATGTATTCAATCAAGATAAAGCATTAATCAGAGATAAAATCTTTTTCAGTTTTTTTAAAAAATAATATAATGAATTATAAATTAAAAAATTTTGAACTCATAATTTCAAAATTTCAAATATAAGGTAATCGAATTGTGGCTATACTCTAAATTTTTGTTTTAGAAAACAAAAGATCCCCAAGAGAGTCACCAAGCTGTAGCAACTGGCCCTTCGGGGGAAAAGATCACTAGTTGCAACAAATGGGGGTTTTTTGAAATGATTTTGAAATGAAATGTTTAGAGTTGCCACCAATCAATTTAAGGTACGATTGGATCACCTAAAATCGAGTAATTTTAATAAATATTTTTATTTTATCAAAAATACCAAATTTTGGTCTGCAGAAACCAGAAATCAATTTAGGAGTCAGTTACGCATTAGGAAAGATTAACATCCCCATGGCGCCCATAAATTGATTACCTAGTCGATTATCCTATATTTAAAATTTGGAAATTTTGAAATCGATGTTTTATTTAATTTAAAATTCACTATGGATGTCAGGTTTGGAAAAGGATATTAGTTTACTAAGATTAATAACTACCACCCTCGAGCATGTAACGCGAAAGCTTCGTTATTAACCTAAGTAAACAAATATTGCCTTAAAGTTTAAAAAATCATGATATTTGCTTTGAAAAGGATGTTGACTTACTTCGAGAATTAACAATGGTCAACCTTTAAGCATAATGCAGAGGATACACTATTAATTCCTTGATAAATGAACAATCCTTGTTATTTTAAAATTGAAATGCAATCACAAAGCCAATTATAAACCTAATTATTCTATGTGGGTTGATTAAGGCAAATTGTAACTTAAAGTGTCAAATTATACAAAGTAAAGAACCTAAAGGACTAAACCTAAAATTGAGGCTCTAATATTAATCCTAACTTATTTTAACCAATTATTAAATCGAATAATCGAAATGGTCCCTCGGGCATGTTAATGCGAGAGCCAGATCAGATTACTCCATAAATTAAAGGACTATATTAAAATCTAACCTAAATTGGAGGCTCTAATTAAGGGCCTAATTATTTATGTAAAATGAATATTTAATTAAAAAGTTCAAGGATGAAATTGTAAAAAGTCTAATGTTAAGGCTCTAATTATTAATATAATTAATTATTTAACCAATTATTGAAATTGAATAATCAAAATGGTCCCTTAAGGATGTTAATGCGAGGTCCAATTCAGATTACTCCCTAAATTTAAGGACTAAAGTGTGAGAAATCTAAATATAGGAATTGAACTTAAAATCTAATTAATTAATTAATTAAAGAAACAAATTAATCTCAAAAGAAAAACATTAAAAATAATTAAAATAAAATAAAATCAATATACATGCATTTAAACACTTAAATAATAAAAATACTAAAACTAAAGAAACTAATCAATAACCCTAATTTTTTATATTAATAATCAGAACTCCTTATATTTTATATTTATAATTAGGACTCCTAATTTTTATAATTTCATAAAATATTTGGTTTTGGACTATGTTTTTTCTTTTATATGATTAATTCATTTACTTTTGAATTAAATTTAATCATGTTTTTCTTTTCTTTTTTTTCAAATCTTACTCTTCAATTTATAAAAGATTATTTAAATGTTTTAGTCTTCTTCAATCTAAATATGAAAATAAAATAATATAAAATTCTTTTTATTTTATTATTATCAAATCAAGCTATCCATCATACTTATTCAATTTTTTATTTTTATTCTATGTCAATTGTATAAATTTGTTTTCTTAATAAAATAATAAAAATAATGTGTTTTCATAAATTTTAATAATTTTATGATTTATTTATATAATATTGATTTGATTATTCAAAGTAATAAAATATCCTTTCATTTTATAAAGGCATATTTTTTTAGTTTTCTCTCAGGGCCTCAAAAATGTTTGAGACGGCTCTGGAATCAAGTCACATGTCTAACATCATTCAATGGAGAAGTTGGAGTGGGTGTTAAAAATTAGTATAATTACACATTTTGTCCGTAAAATAACCCATCAAATAATCTCAATGGTAAAAATACAGGAAAAATATAAAAATTTGTTAAACCTTTTAAATAGTAAAACAATTATAAATAAAAATATAAGTCCAAAAAATCATTCATATATTAAAATTTAAGTTTTAATCATACATCATATCATACAAGTTTCATACTTAGTAAAAAAACAAATGTGACCTACATGCTCCCTGTTTACATATGTATTGTACTATGTAAGTGACATCAGAGTAACTCCATTATTAATGTCAATAATTGCACATGATCGAATCTTTTCAACCTGAAATGGTAAGTAACAGAGTGAGCATCAAGAAAGCTAAGTAATAGAGAACTACCAAAAATGCTAAAGGCCAAATAGATATATGGTAAAACATGTAATTTCCTTCGTGATTCAGGCATCTATAGGTTTTAGTGATTAGCTAAGATTTACTTAATTGATTCTTCGGGTAACATATAGAAAACATACAGTCCAGAGGAAACATTTAGAGAGATAGATTCAGGAGATTGAATTGGGATGTCGAGTGTGTTCAAACAAAACCAGAAATAAGTGTACATATAATTTAAAAGTAATAGTAATTTATTTTAGGGAAACATATTTTAAAATCACAATAATAACCTCAAATCGAACACCAATATATAGTTCCCTAGAACTATGTCCACATGGACTTACCCTTAGCCCATTGAGAGTAAAATCTAACCTAAGGGAGAACCCTGGGTCTATAAGGACTTACCCTAAGCATAAAGAAAATGAGACATTTTAAGGGAGTTCCTTAGGATCCATAAGGTCTTACCCTAAGCCCACTGGGCCTAGAGCTCACCCAAGGGTCGCGTTGGGTCCATAAGGAATTACCAACTTGATCGGAGAAGAACCTGTAGAACTCCATGTCACATCCTAGATAGTACCCTAGCAAAATAATTTTAAATAGTAAATAATAGTATCAAACATATTTATATTTCTCGATAAAATCGATAAGCAGAGAACATATATCATGTAAGGATTGTTTGTAATCAGTAAATCAGGGATCAAAATTCCCATCGATTAATTATTTCAGAATCAGAACAGATAAAACAATCATACTTCAAAGCATATAAAATAATCATATAGCACATAATGAACACACTAGATGATCCAATTATTTATCCATAGGGACTTGATTGATGAAATAGCCAAGAAGGGGGTGAATTGGCAATAAACATTTTGGTGGAAACTTTTGTAGAAAATAGAAAATAATTGCATATTAATTTAAAGTGATTCGACTTTCTTAACCAAAGTCTACGTCCACTACCTTAGCTATCCACACTAAGGATTTTCCAACAAATTCACTAATTTGTTCTTTCTTTTGATGATAAAGAGTAACCTTACAACTCCCTCAAGAATTATACCCAAATTCTTGAGAACATTCTCTCCCAAAGAGAAGAATACAAATTTCGCAAACTTACAGAAAAATCTCACAAGGTAAGATGTTTGAACAATTCTAGAACAAAGAAAGAACACTAAAAATAATACAATTGAGTACAAAGGGTGTTCTTGAAAGCAAAATGAATATTGAATGGAAAAGATGCTTGAAAATGCTCAAACGATAAGTTCAAGGCTTTATCTTTGATTATTTCACAATTGTTATTGATCAATGGCTCCTAAGCTTGTTTAAATACACCTTGAATCACTTCTGAATATTGGGGATCATTGGTGAAGTCAATAGAGCCATTATTGTGTAATTATCATATAAAAATCTGGTTGGGAGCGTAGGTGCATCGGTACACTCTCGAGGTGCATCGGTACACCATGTGTAATAGTCAAATATTTCGACCGTTAGTTGACCTAGTGCATCGGTACAATTGGGGTGCATCGATACACTAATTACATTCGAGGTGCATGGTCTGTGCACCGGTACATAAAAAGCATTCGATGTTTTAATAAAATCAGGAGTGTATCGATGCATGGCTATGCATCGGTACACAAAATGCATTCGATTTAGGGTGTGATAGATACATCAAATAGTTCATCGGTACATCCCTTTATAAAATTGATTTTTGGCTCGGTTTTGGTTCGAAATACTTTGTAAAAATTGTTTCAAAAAATAGTTTAAGTTTAAAACAAAATTTTACACTTTAGTAATGATTGAAATTGAACTTTGAAAAACTTGGAGTTATATTTTTTATATTCAAATAATTTAATCGAATATACTTTAAAAATGATTATAAAATCTTAAAATTCAATAACACTTAATTTGTTATATCGAAACATCAAAATGTTTTCAACAATCTCCCCCTTTTTGATATAACAAAACATTTAAATAATTTTAAGATTTTCTTTGAAAATCAATTTTGAAAATTACTCCTCCTTACTATATTCTCCACCTTTTTGTTAAATCAAAAAGACTTTATAAACGTTTTTAAACAAGGTTTTGAAAATTTAGCAATTGATATTAAATTTAAAGCTTAAGCTGCTAAGATCACAATCAAGAGAAAGTTTAGCTATTAGTTCCATAAATCAATATTCATAAATAATGTGTAATAGTAATTGGTCAAAAATGATCTAAAATGTAAATGATGCAAAATCTAACATAAAAATTCAATTTAAGTTTAAAAGACTAAAAATCATTCAAACAAACCAAACATAAAAAATATATTAATCCAAAAACATCCAAAATGTTTTAATAATAAATCCTAAGTTCAATTCAAGAAAAACTAAACCAAGAAATAAGAATGGTCATTTTGGCTTCGTTTGGATTTGGATTTTGAGGTGGAGGAGGAATAGGGGGTCGTTTTGACTCGAATGACTAGAGGATGTCCTAGGGCGTTTAGAGTGAGACATGATTCAAGAAATCAAAATAAGATAGATACCTGCAATTTTAAAAACATATGTATGCAACAATATCAATCCCAAAACTCAAATGAGTCCTCAATATTTATAGGTTCTCTAAAATAAATCCTAATGGGCAATTTTGAAAATTATGTTTGAAAACAATGTTTGAAAATCAATATGTAGTTTTCAAAACAACATAATTAAATAAAAAACAACAATTTTAAAATCAAAACAATTTTTTTATTTCAAAATTTTGAAAAATTTAATAAAATCTTGTGTTTTTGATGAAATTGGTTGTAAAATATAGTTTCTAAATATCATATACTCAATGTCCGATATTTAGTTCAACATATGACTAATCAAAACTAATCCTAAGTTCAAAAATCAATAAAACAAAGGTTTTTGAAATATTACCTTGAAAATTCAGATTTAATGAGAATGTGATGATTTTTGCACGAGTTTGATGATTGTAGCAGGTTTAGGAGTTGAAAATTGAGTAGATTCTGACTTGAAATCGTTGAAAATGAGCAAGAATAGAGATTTAGGGTTGACAGGAGCCGAACGGTGTGAGATGTTTTGTTTTAGGGGTTTTGAAAGAATAAAGAAATTAGGGATTTTAAGCCAAAACCCGACGAGTATATCGATGCACTGCATAGTGTATCGATGCACATTCAAGGAATGCATCGGTGCACCTTCATAGTGTATCGATGCATATTCAAGAGATGCATTGGTACACTTTTATAGTGTATCGATGTATAGTACACAAAAATGTTAAAATCCGTTTTAAACACTTAAAATTCTAAATTAATTAGCTCTAGTGGTATTAGCAACTCAAAGATCGAAAATTAACAATGTTCAATCAAATAAGACTATCCTTAAATTTTATTTGAACATACAATTAATTTTCACTAAAGATAATAAACTCCCCCTAACTATTAGCAAAGAATGCAATAAAAAATATTATTTTTATAAGCAATTTTCAATTCTAATTTAAAAGTGCTAAAATTATTTTAAACACTAAGTCAAGGTAGGTTGGTCAAACCTAATTCTTTTCTAAGTGTCCAAAATCTTTCTTTATCTAAAGGTTTTGTAAAAATATCCGCTAATTGCTGCAAAGTATCAACATATTCTAGAACTATATATCCTTTAGTGACATGATCTCTAATGAAATGATGTCTAATTTCAATATGCTTAGTTCTAGAGTGTTGGATGGAATTTTTAGTAAGACAAATAGCACTAGTATTGTCACACTTGATAGGTATGGTACCTACTTCGATTCCATAATCTAAAAGTTGTTGTTTCATCCATAAAACTTGTGCACAACAACTACTAGCTGAAATGTATTCCGCTTCTGTGGTAGATAATGCAACACAATTTTGTTTCTTTGAAAACCATGAAATCAACATATTTCCTAGGAATTGACAAGTACCAGAGGTGCTTTTCCTATATATTTTTCATCCTCCATAATCCGCATCAGAGAAGGCATGCAACCTAAAGCTAGAGTCTATAGGACACCAAAGTCCTAAACTATGAGTGTCCTTAAGGTATCTAAAGATTCTTTTAACGGCTAGTAGATGTGATTTCTTTGGGCATGATTGAAATCTAGCACATAAGCAAACACTAAGCGTAATGTCCAGTCTACTTGCGGTTAGATATAGCAAAGAACAAATCATTGACCTATATAATTTAACATCCACACATTTACCTCCTTCATCTTTGTCAAGCTTTGTTGATGAGCTCATTGGAGTGGCATGAGGTTTCCCATTTTCCAATCCAAATTTCTTGAGCATATCCTTGATGTACTTTTCTTGATTGATGAAGATGCCATCTTTTCTTTGCTTGATTTGGAGTCCCAAGAAAAATGAGAGCTCCCCCATCATGCTCATCTCGAATTCACTCTGCATTAGCTTAGAAAATTCTTGGCAAATAGCAGTAGAACCAAATATTATATCATCAACATAAATTTGAACTATTAATAAATCTTTACCATTTCTCTTTAAAAACAATGTAGTGTCAACCTTCCCTTTTGAAAAACCTTTTTCAATTAAAAAGTTTGACAATCTTTCATACCAAGCTCTAGGAGCTTGCTTTAAACCATAAAGCGCTTTTGTCAATTTAAAAACATGATCTGGAAACTTTGAATCTTCAAAACCAGGAGGTTGTTTCACATACACTTCTTCTTTTATAAAACCATTTAAAAATGTACTTTTAACATCCATTTGATATAATTTAAATTCATTGAAACATGCAAATGCTAATAACATTATAATTGCTTCCATCCTAGCTACGGGAGCGTATGTTTCATCATAGTCTATGCCCTCTTCTTGAGTATAACCTTGAGCAACAAGTTTAGCCTTGTTTCTCACTATATTACCACTTTCATCAAGCTTATTCCTAAATACCCATCTAGTAACTACAATAGATTTATTACTAGGTCTTTCAACTAATGTCCATACTTTACTTCTCTTAAATTGATAGCCATAATTCAATTTTCATCATCTAACGCTTCTTTGATATTCTTAGGCTCTATGCATGAAATAAATGAAACATAATTAAATATATTTATAAGAGAAGATTGAGTTGTTACCCCTTTGGATGGATCACCTATTATTTCACCATCCTTGAGATAGTTGTATTCTCTTAGGTAAGAGACTTCCCTTTCTTCAATGGTTGGATTCTCGAGAACATTGTAAGTTTCTTCATTTTTCGTTTCTTCCTTTCATGATGGTTCTCCAACATCATGTCTAACTTCATTTGCTTTTACAATACCTACGTCATCATCAACACAAGAATCCTTCCTTGGAAGGGGATTATCATCGAAAACAACATGTATAGACTCTTCTACCACTAAAGTTCTTTTATTAAATACTTGATAAGCTTTAGAATTTAAGGAATAACCTAGAAAAATGCCTTCATCACTTTTAGCATCAAATTTTGCCAAGATTTTCTTTACCATTGTTTAAAACAAAACATTTACATCCAAGAGGATGAAAATAACTAATGTTAGGCTTTTTATTTTTGAAAAGTTCATATGAAGTTTTCTTTAAAATTAGCATAATCATTACTCAGTTTATAATATAACAAGCGGTATTTGTGGCTTCCGCCCAAAAATATTTTTGCAAATTATTTTCACAAAGCATGGTTCTAACCATTTCTTCTAAAGTTCTATTTTTCCTCTCAACAACTCCATTTTGTTGAGGGATTCTTGGTGCTGAAAAATTATGGCTAATACCATTAGAATTACAAAAATCAGTAAATCCAAGATTTTCAAATTCAGTACCATGATCACTCCTAACACTAGTTATGGAGTAACCTTTTTCGTTTTGGATTACTTTTGAAAATGTGATGAACTTTTCTAATGCTTCATATTTAGTACTTAAAAATAGAACCCAAGTATATCTAGAATAGTCATATACCAATACAAAACAATATTGTTTTTCACCCAAGCTTACAGTCCTAATTGGCCCAAAAAGATCTATATGGATAAATTGTAATACTCTACTAGTTGATACATCATTAATGGATTTCAAGGAGGCTCTTCTATGTTTTCCTTTAGCACATGCATCACAGATTTTATCATTATCAAATTTTAGCTTTGGCAACCCTCTTACTAAATCTCCTTGAAATAGTTGCAATGTCAATCATTTTTGCAATCATTTAAAATAAGACATTGTATCTTTTGTCATTTTTCAAAAGATTATGCTTTAACCCATTCACATATAAAAACATTATGCAATGTCGATTATCGAGATTAAGAGCATATGCATAAAGTTTTAAAATTGTTATGCATTAGAAGTTGATATCAATTATTAGAGAGATACCATTAAAAAATTTAGTTTTATGCATAAATTTTAAAAAAATTATGGTAAAAAATTTGTAAACCCAAATTATTTGAAAAAATTGATATCAATTGTTAGAGAGATATCATTTACTTTAAAAACAATTTTGACCAAAAATTATTATGATGAACTAAAGTTATAAAGCATTACTGAAAATTTTTTATTGTTCATCATGAATCAATTTTCAACATGCATAAGATAAAACATAATTATTTAAGATTTAAAACCTCATGCATGCATAAACTAAATGAGCAACCAAATAAAATAATAACATTAAGTTTAGAGGTTACCCATTCCTTTTTCATGTGTGGCTAGAGCATCTTGAATATCATCACTTTCATCACCATTGCTCCCATACACCTACAAGAGACATTTAAGTATATTTTGGTATCCAAATTGCTTTGGATCCTTGAACATTAGTTTCAATGCCCCTTATTTCTTTTGGAACTCATACTTGTCTAATTTTAAATTTTTTTTCCTTTCTTTAAAAGATAAGTATGTTCCTTATGACCTTGATAATGAAAATGTGAACATATTGTCATTATTGAACTAGATGAATTATTTAAAATGATCTCTTTTTCTTTTGTTAAGCATTCAAGCTTAACTTTCAAATCGAAATTTTCTTTTTCAATACTTTCAAATTTCATTTTTGAAAGCTCTAAATCCTTCTTCAAGATTTCATTTTGATTTTCAAAATCCATTTTCATTTCTAGAAGAAGTTTATTTAATTTGAAATTTTTTTCTCAAAGTTTTCATATTTTTGTCTTTGAAAGCTCTAACTCCTTTTTCAACATTTCATTTTGATTTTCTAAGTCAGTTTTAGCTTTCAAAAGAAGATCATTTTTAGCTATAAATTTAGAAATCAAATTTTTATATTTGGAGTTCATGGTCTCAAACTCCGAAAATAATTCATCATAGGCATCTTGTAACTCATTAAAAGAACATAAATTTAATTTATTTGAGTTTGAAGATATCTTTGGCTCTGTTAGAGCTAATAGAGACATCACCGGGATTTGATCTTCTTTCTCGACTCTATAGACTTCCTCAAGCTTATCCTAATGCTCCTTGGCGTTTGAACAAGAAGAAACTCCTTTATAGATTTCTAGATCAATTGCACAACACAACATGTGCACAACCTTTGTGTTTTGTTGAGATTTCTTCCGTTCTTGATCATTCCACTTCTTTGCCTTCTTCGTAGGAGAAGAATATCCTTTATTGATTATCATCCAATCTTCCATATCATGTGCATGGATAAATAACATCATGAACCTCTTCCAACGACGATAATTTGTTCCATGAAGTAAGGAGGTACGTCAATTAGTTTGGATTCCTCCATGGAGAATGAACTGAAAGTGGACGTTGATCCCTTATAAATGTATATGTTAAGGCAAGCAAATCTATGCAAGTATACACAATCTATTCAAGTAATATAGGGTAAGTGAGTATCGCCTCCACAAGGGTTGGTCGAGAAATATATTTTCACCACAACTAGAATTAGTGTCCCAAACTAAGTCCTACTAAGTATCACTTACGAACTAATGTTAATAAAACAAAGAAGTGATTCAATAATTGCAGAAAAGTTTGGTCGAGGCAAAATAAATATGCAGAACACTAAAATAAAATAAAACAAGACAAGTGTTGATTTGAATATAATGCAAACAACCTCACATATTCAGACATATCACAGAGTACTCATGCTAAACTTTTGCTTTGATAACAATTATTCTAAGTCTAGAATGAATTATTATGACTTGCTAAACTGCCCGACAAGATTACTAGGTATTCTTAGACGGTTGTTATGGTAATACTCCTCATCGTTAACTACAACCCTTGGTTTGTCAAACTGTTTTTCTAGCAATACCACTTAGCGTAAACTATAGGCGTTGTCTATCCTACTCTAGCGTCTATCCCTTTTAGTCGATTAAAACTCACTCCTTATCTCTAAGGTAATAAGTTAGAACTTCACCATCCCGGATTCATTCCATTACTCATGTGGATTTATCTTAATTCTCTCAAATCTAAGAATCACTATCTAGACAAAAGGCTATATCTCGATGCTCTTATATTGCCAAGACTTGTTTTACCAATACCCCAGGCAATCTCTCGATGCTCTTACAGCGTAAGGTAAAATATTTAAACAGTGAGCAAAACAGTCATAAGCAAACATAGTTCATCATTCATAAAATATAAAAATATTGTTCATCCAAAACAAAGTTTAACACCAAGTAAGACATTTATGGTGCTATCAAAGATCATCCAGAATATAACATTTAGTACAACCCCAAATAGATAAAGAGTTAAGCACGAAGGGAGAATTACTCCAAAAACCAGGGGCTCTATCGCTACAATTCTGATCAGTACCACGCCTGCCTTGGTGATCAGTCTCTCTCGAGACCTGATCACCGCTCTGCTAACATTTGGTTATGGAGGACACCAAGGAAGGTCGGAGGGTAGATGGTGAAGAAGCATTGCAGTTTCTCGCTCACACCTTGGATAAAGCTCTTCTCTCTTCTTCCTTGCCTCTCTTTTTTGGAGGTTACGGTTGATTATTTATAAGGATAGATCTCCTAGGGCTTTGCATGCTTTTGGAGTTTCCTTAAATTACCATTATTAAATGCCCAGACTTAAAAAGCAAAGGCAACTTTCAGAATGATTAAGGCTTTCTTGCCCATGAAGTAGGTTATCCAACTGGCATGTGACATAGGCGGTTTCGTCACACCTGCTTCAGACTTCTTCAGATAAACCTTGCCTCGGTGAGATAAATCTACTCCTCACGTTCTCATCTGTTCTGTTGGCCTTTGCAAATTTACGTTGTCACGACTGAAATGTTCTTCCTCTGTAAGTTTCCTGCACAAACACAATCCAAACAACCCTTTCTCCTCAGCAGCATCAGTCAGACCAAATAAATCTTGCATAAGCAAAATTTATCCACCACAAGCTAATATAACCTATATGCAACTAAAAAACCTATGCATACTTTGTTTAGACGAGCAATAACTTAAGTGAAAAGACTAGAAATTGAGTCTTTTTAAGGAGTTTTCACACCCCCAAACTTAAGTCATTGCTTGTCCTCAAGCAATGTACAACAGCTAGAAGAAAATCAAAATTGTCATGGCAAAACAGTATTTAGAAAATCATATGGTTTGAGATTTTAGCCCTCAGCAAAAAATGTTTGGCCTCAACATGTTCGATAGTCATATCAGTCAAGTCCCATCCCTAGTCAGGATTCTTTGCTATAGTGTGTGCGCGATTGTAACCATTCTATGCATAAAGGTAATTAGAAAACTTAAGTAAGCACTTCTGGTTTGTCAAGGTAACAAATTATTTGTCAGGCTTAGTTTATACTCCTAGTTATTTATCAACTTTTTATTTTTTTATTATAGGGGAGTCAGCTCATCACACCTACCATTCCACACTCTAGGTGAAAGGGAGCATACCTTCCACCCCCAAGCTAGTTGGGCAGAGTCATCCTGTGACTACTTTCATTCACTCATATGCCTTGGCTACTCTTAATTTCTTATGGAGTTTTTCTGTTTATGCCTTTGCACAGAGGAGTGTCCCTTCTTATTTTTCAAGTTTTTAAACACTAGAGAGTTTTCACTTTACCCTTAAAATATTTTTGAAGTCTCGACAATCAGAAAGTTCTTTTCCAAAAATTTTACAGATTACCTGAAGCAAAGACAACCTACAATCGTGTTTATAATTTTCAAAGAATCCGGCCTAAGGTTGGTTCTCTTCTTTAGACAGTCTTAACAATAATTTTGTCTTAGGCAATCAAATTATGCCTTCATCATTGGGCATCCCTAATTCATTCCTAACAATAATCTTAACCTGCTTATGTCATGACAATCAAGATTTTCAACCAATTATCAGCAACTGCTTTTTAACAAAATATGGCAGAATATGGTACAATACCTCCCCCAAACTTGAGAGATGCATTGTCATCAACGCATGAAAACTATAACTACATGAAGTTATATGCATATGCGGAAAATAAAAAAAAAACTAAAACGAAAATGGAAACTCACTGTGGTGGGGTGGCTTGACTAGACGCCCTCGTTCGGCGTCGTTTGGGAGGAGAGGGACTCTCGGATCCTGAGTCTACTGCTGCTATAGTTGAGGGAGACGGTTGAAGTTTACGACCTGTCGTTCTCTTGTAGCGCTTCTTTCTGGTCGAGGCTCGTGCTGGAGTTGACTACTCGGTAGTTGAAGTTGGTTGTGATGGAACTGGTGCTAGACTAGGATCTGTTGCTGGGACTGATATTGCTTGTCTGAGAGGGGACTGTATAGGACCGTGCTCAGGTTGCTTCGGTGCTGGAGTAAAAGCCTCATCGGGGAAGAAGTTGGGTGGGCTATCTTAACTGCTCTTAGAGGTGGAAAATGTGGAGGAGCTGAGGAACTCTTCTGTGTCACCTTGGCCTTCCTCTGGTATGGGTGAAACATGGGTTGCCAGTGGTGGCACATCAGTGGGCACTTCTGGGGGGACTTCTGGAGGGACATGCGATGTCGAGGCATGGTATGTGCTACCGCCCGCATTGTATTTGAGAATGACACTGTGAAAGGTCGACAGTCTGGTGTTCGTGTTCGGGAGCAACTCCTTGAAGAAGGCGTTGAGTTGCGTGTCCCTAGCCTTGATATATTTGAAGTATATTTTCATGTGATCCTCCAGTTGCCCGATCTTTTCACGCGTTTCTCGAGTGTGCGTGACCATAGCAGCCATTCTAGTCGCATCAACCAATTTTACTCATCCCTTCAAATCTTCATGTGGGGCGTCGTCATTGAAACTCATCAACTCTGGTATTTTTTTATTAGTAATACCCTCCTTGGATTTAATGAAATCCTTGAAGAGCTCCATAGGAACTTTTTTCTTCCTGTACAGCGCGGTGATTAGGTTGGGAAATAGTAAGTTACCCCGGTTTCTCTTGGCACATTCATGGATTTGCTCGAAGATGAGTTCTCCAACGTCGATCTTCCTCCCGTATATGATTGAGTGCAAGATCATTATTCTTTTCATGAGGATAATAGTGTTGTGAGATGTTGGCATTAGCTTGCCTTTGAGAAAGAGGTTCCATAACTTCACGTTTGGTTTTAGTGCTCGGTGATCTACTCTTTTCCTTGTTGGGACATTCCCTTCAAACTTGGCCCACCCGAAGCATAAATCCTTTAGCACTCCGTCATACGTTTCTTGATCCTCTTCAACCACGAATCACTTATGTTGATTCTCCACTTTCACCAACTTGAAGTATATGTTGAGTGCTGAAGGGGAAATTGAAGGAGCTTCCCTCGGACGTACACTGTGTGGTTGGATGGGTTGTCTAGGTGGATATAGAACTCCTTTACCATTGTCGGTGCTACAACTTTGGGATGGCTAGCAAACTTCTCCCAGTTATGTTTCTTTATCACGTCCATCACCTCTCGTCCAAACGGTTCTTCTTCCTCGGCTGGGAAGACGAATCCATCTTCCAAATATACTTGACATTTCTGAAATATTTTGAAGTGTGCTTCTTCTTCAGCTGTTTGGAAACGTTTGAAACTCTGTGTTGGGGTGGGGTTTGTCCTTGATCTTACCATTGTTCTTGGCTGAAATCAGTGGTGGTGATGGGGAGGAATTCGTTGAGAGAAGAAATTATTTCTTGTTCAGTGAAGAGAAAATGAGGCACGATGAAGAAGAAGAAGTTGGGTAGTTTTTCTTTGGAAAGTAATGAGTGGTTTCGGGGTAGTTTTGTCCTTACACGAAGGGAAATATTTTTGCATTTAATGAAAAATATATGATTGGACATAAAGTGGGGGAAAAATATCTTTCCCTATTTATTCTTCCACCAAAACCATACATCCTAGGGTTCTTTTCTTTTCATACATGCTCTAACTCCCCATGCTGCCACATGTTTCTTGCTTGCCTACCATAAAATAAAAATAATAATAAAATAAAACGGATAATGAAAGCAGAAAATAACTTAACTTATTTATGTACAGAATTCAAATTTTCGTTACCTCGACAACGAATTTTGTTTAAGTAAATAAAGCAAACTCTTGGGCAACATGTGCCAATGATATTGGTTTGTCGCGCATTACCGGGGTTTCTTTGTACTCCTTGAGTCTCTGCCCGTTCACCTTGAAGATGGAACCATCATTTTGGTTCTGGATTTCAATTGCTCCATTGGCATGGACTTGGTGTACGAAGAATGGTCCGGACCATCGTGATTTTAACTTGCCTGGAATAACTTAAGACGTGAATTGTAAAGCAGTACTTGTTGTCCAAAATAAAATTACCTCAGAAATATTTTCTGTCATGCCATCATTTTGTTTTCTCCTTGTATAGGCGGGCATTCCCGTATGTGTGTGCTCTGAATTCATCTATCTCATTCAGTTCCAAGAGTCTTCTTTCTTCAGCAAGTTGGGCATCCATGTTTAGCTTTTTTATTGCCCAGTAGGCTTTATGTTCTAATTCAACGGGCATATGACATTCTTTTCCATAGACCAGTTTGAACGGTGACATTCCCAATGGTGTCTTGAATGTTGTGTGATAGGCCTATAATGTTTCATCTAGCTTCGGCGACCAGTCCTTTCGACTTGGGTTGACCACTTTCTCAAGGATCTACTTAATTTCTTGGTTAGACACTTCAGCTTGTCTATTCTTTTGAGGGTGATATGCCATAGCAATCCTATGCCGTACTCCATATCGCTTTAGTGCCTTGGCAATCAATTTGTTGTCGAAATGTGTGCCTTCATCGCTGATGATAGCTCGTGGTGTTCCAAATCGGGTGAATATATTTTTATGCAAAAATTTTAACATCGTCTTGGAATCATTTTTGGGTGTTGCAGTGGGCTCAACCCACTTTGATACATAATCCACTGTCAAGAGAATGTACACGTCTCAAAAAGATGTGGGAAAAGGTCCCATGAAGTCTATTCCCTATACGTCAAAGAGTTTAATTTCCAGAATATTTTGCCATGGCATCTCATGCCTTTTTGATATGTTTCCAGTTTGTTGGAATCTATCACATGACTATAGAATTCATGCGCATCCTTGAACAAGGTTGGCCAATAAAATCCAGACTGAAGCACCTTCGCTGATGTTCTCGTTCCACCGAAATGCCCTCCATATGGTGACGAGTGGCATTGGTGTAGAATATCTTTCTGCTATTATTCTGGAATGCATCTTCAGATTATATGGTCTCCACATTGCTTGAATAGGAATGGTTCATCCCAGTAGTAATGTCTCACATCATGTCGAAACTTTTTTCTGCCATGGCTAAATAAATTAGGAGGAACAACACCACTAATAAGAAAGTTAACTATGTCATCATACCACGGCACAACCGTGACAAATAATATTTTCTCATCAGGGAAATCCTCTTTAATTTCAGTTATGTCAGGACAATCAGGTTTGTTATCTAGCCTAGACAAATAGTCTTCCACTTGATGCTCTATACCTTTTCTATCCTTAATTTCTAAATCGAACTCTTGTAGTAATAATATCTATCGAATTAGTATAGGCTTTGCATCTTTTTTATTAATCATATATTTAATGGCAGAGTGATCTATATGAACAATTACCTTAGTGCCTATTAAGTATGGCCTAAACTTATCGAATACAAATACTACTGCTAAGAGTTCTTTTTCAGTGGTGGTATAGTTTACTTGTGCATCGTTAAGAGTACGGCTCGCATAGTATATAACATGAAAGATTTTACTTTTTTGTTTCCCTAGCACTGCTCTGACTGCATAGTCACTAGCGTCGCATATGAGCTCGAAAGGTTCGTTCCAATCTGGTGGGACAACGATTGGTGCTGCCGAAAGCTTTTTCTTCAAATATGTGAAGGCATTCAAACAATCATTAGTAAATTCAAATGGATGATTTTGTTGAAGCAAAAGACATAAGGGTTTAGAGATTTGAGAAAAATATTTATGAACCGCCTGTAGAAGCCTGCATATACAAGGAAACTGCGTACACTTTGCACATTGGTGGGTGGGGGTAGGTTTGCAATCACGTCCACCTTGGCTTTATCGACTTCGATGCCTCGACACAAAATTTTGTGACCTAACACTATTCCCTCGGTTACCATAAAATGGCATTTCTCCCAATTCAGCACTAGGTTGGCTTATTCACATCATTTCAGTACCTTGGAAAGATGGTCGAGGCAACAGTCAAAATCATCTCCCAAGATGGAGAAGTCGTCTATAAATATTTCCATACATTCTTCTACCATATCTGAAAAGATTACCATCATGCATCTTTGGAATGTGGTACCATACGGGCATGTAAAAGTGGTTTTCTCTTGATCCTCTGGTGCTATGGCTATTTGGTTATATCCTGAGTATCCATCAAGGAAGAAGTAAAATGCTTTTCCCGCTAACCTATCAAGCATTTGGTCGATGAAAGGGAGGGGAAATGGTCTTTCTTTGTGGATTTGTTGAGCTTCATGTAATCCATGCATATACATCAGCCTGTGACTGTTCTTGCGGTGAGAAGTTCATCATGTTTGCTTTTAATCATGATCACACCACCTTTCTTTGGTACACACTACACCAAGCTAACCCTTGAACTATCGAATATAGGATATATCACTCCCGCGTCCAACCATTTTATAATTTCCTTCTTAACTACTTTCTTTATGATTGGATTAAGCCTTATTTGGGGTTCTACTGAAGTGCTATGGCTATCTTCGAGGTTGATTTTGTGCATGCATATGGTCGGACTGATTCCCTTCAAGTCTATCATTGTCCATCCGAGAGCTTTTTTGTGCTGTGACAAAACATTTAACAAACTATTCTCCTGCTCGGAGGTTAGGTTGGCAGAGATTATCACTGGTAGAGTTTCATAAACTCCTAGATAAGCATACTTCAAGTGTGATGGCAAAGTTTTAAGTTCCAGTTTCGGTGCATGTTGCAAGGATGAGTCTTGAGACTTAACTTCATCATAATCTAAAGGTTCGAATTTCATACCTGATCTACTATGAAGAAGTCTCGATTGATCATTTGTCTTTCCTCTGTATCGTGCATTGATAACATTTTTGGGCCGTTCAATGTTCAATTTTTCATTGTCAGGGCCATGATTTTCTAGATCGTCTTTTGGAAATAATTCGCTTGGACCAAATGTATCTTGTTCGTGCATCTCGGTTGTAGGGTCATGGTACAAAGCACTGTATTCATCGAGTCTTAGAGATTCGCCTCGTCCAAAGATTGTCACCACCTCTACTTCTCTAATGCATTGACACACTTCTGAATCGTCCACATATTTCATGGAGTTGAATACATTGATGGTGACGCTTTGTTATCCTACTCGCATTGTGAACTCTCCCTTTTCACAATCGATTAGGATTCTCCTAGTGGCAATAAGGGTCGTCCCAGAATGATTGGGGCGTTTTCATCAGCTTCACAATCCTGAATGAGGAAATCAACTGGGAATACAAATTTATCCACCTTTACTATGACATCCTCCATTCTACCCTCTGGCCGCATATACGACCGATCGGCTAGCTGTAAGATGACTGAGGTTGGACATGCGTGATACTTACCTAGTTTCATAAATATGGACTTTGGTATCAAGTTCACACTTGATCCCAAATCAACAAGAGCTCGTCCTATGAAGTCATTACCAATTGAGCATGGTATTATAAAGATGCCAGGGTCTTTTTGTTTTGGTGGGAGTTTGCTCACTGCTGAACAGATTTATGTCGATGTGGCAACACGTTCTATCTTCCATTTCTTTGTAACAATGTCTTTAAGTAACTTGGCATAGGAAGGCGTTTTCTTGATGGCTTCTAGTAAGGGTACATTGATACACAACTAATCCAAAACATCAATGAATTTCTTGAAATGAATGTCATCGTCATGTTTCTTCAACCGTAGAGGGAATGGTGGTGGAGGTCTCACATTGTCTACTGTTGTTACTGAAGAATCTCTAGTCTTGACCATGAATTTCTCGTTGTTTGAGTGATTCTTTTCAGTTCTTTCCTTCTCTTCAGGTTCTTCCTCTCGTTCAACATTTTCAGCTCGATTCTCTGGTTGTGTTATGCCATGGCGAAAACTTTTTGAGTTTTCTCCCCCAAACTCGTCATCTTGGTTGACCTATTTTCCACTCCTTAGTATAAGTACATTGCATTGTTCCTTCCTATGATGTTTAGTGATCTTTGTATCACTATGGAGGTTTCCTTGTAGGTGTGAGTGTAATACCGTAGCAATTTCTCCCACTTGATTCTCCAATGCCCTTAGGGATGAACTATGTCTTTGCAAAAGTGTTATTTGGTTTTGTAACAAATTTCCTTGATTTTTAATTATTGCAGAATGTTCGTGCATCAAGGTATTTTTGGAGGCCATGAAATATTTCGTTGAAGCCATAAATTCCTGCAATGATAACTCCAAGGAATTAGTATTGGAATTAGTATTAGAGGAAGAAGCTATACCTTTATTGTTTTGCCAGGGCTGCTGATGATGCTGATTCTGAAAATGTTGATGGTCAGAATTATTTTACTGTGGCCTATAATTTGCTGCTTGATTTGTGTTGTTCCCTTGATTACTCCATGAAAAATTTGGGTTCAACCAGGGTTGTACGTGTTTGAATAGGGATTATTGTTGCTCCTATTGTAGTTGCCCACGAAGTTGGCTGACTCATGGTTTTCTGGGAATTCACTCTCATGATGGTTGCCATGACAAAATATGCATGCGTTATTGGTCACATTGACTTCTTTTACCTCATTAGGACGTTGCAAAATTTTTAACATATTGGTTATGGCATAAAGTTGAGCTGCTACCGAATCCTTACCTTCTAATTCATATGCTCCAAAAGTTTTTATGTCGGTTCTCAATCTTGTATTTGGGAATTGATAATCATTATTTGTTATCCTGTCAAGGATGTCAAAAGCTTCCTTGGGTGATTTGTCCAATAAGTTGTCATTTGCTGAGGCATCTAGCATCATTCGAGTTGGTGCATTGACTCCATTATAAAACATTACCACTTGCGTCCAATCGTGAAAACCATGGTTAACACACTTGCGAAGTTAGCTTTTGTACCTATCCCAACATTCATACAATGATTCATCATCTCCTTGGTGAAAACTAGCAATGTCATTGCGAAGCTGTGTATTCATATTGGGTGGATTATATTCGAGTAGGAAACTCTTGCATAAATCTTTCCATGACTCTATTGAGCCGGAAGGAACTCTGCTAAGCTAGGCTCTTGCTCCATCGCATAGGGAGAAGGGAAAAGTTTCAGTTTGAGCACATCTTCATGTACTCCTTGTTGTTGAAACGAGTCACATACTTCAAGGAAAGCACAAACATGTTGCCTAGCATCCTCGTTGGGTGATCCACCAAATTATCCAATAGAGTTTAGCATGTTAAACATCACCGGTTTGAGATCAAAATGAGTGGCTTGTATTTTAGGTGCCACTATGCCTGGATTGAGTTCATCGAGAATCGGGTTCAAATGATCTCGTATTGCTCTTGGCCTTGCAACTTGAAGATTGATAGCTGCATCAGGTCCTAAATCTCACATGTTGTTTTGCATTTGGAGTTGATTTAAATATTCTCTGGTTCTTTGGGCACGCAACCTTTGTCTGAATGATTGCTCAACTTCAGGGTCGAATGGTTCCAAAGGCTTACTAGAAGATCTCAGGGTCATGCAAAAATACAAACCTATAAAAAATAATAAACTACGTTATACTAAATAAATAAGAGGTGACACAAAAAGAACTTGTTATGGCTAAAAATTTCGATAGTTGCCAATCCCCGGTAATGATGCCAAAAACTTGATCACTTGTAAATGTATATGTTAAGGCAAGCAAATCTGTGCAAGAATACATAATCGATTCAAGTAATATATGGTAAGTGAGTATCGTCTCCACAGGGATTGGTCGAGAAATATATTTTCACCACAACTAGAACTAGTGTCCCAAACTAAGTCCTACTGAGTATCACTTACGAACTAATATTAATAAAACAAATAAGTGATTCAATAATTGCAAAAAAGTTTGGTCGAGGCAAAATAAATATGCAGAACACTAAAATAAAATAAAACAAGACAAGTGTTGATTTGAATATAATGCAAACAACCTCACATATTGAGACATATCATAGAGCACTTATGCTAAACTTTTGCTTTGACAACAATTATTCTAAGTCTAGAATGAATTATTATGACTTGCTAAACTTCTCGACAGGATTACTAGGTATTGTTAGACGGTTGCTATGGAAATACTCCTCAGCGTTAACTACAACCCTTGGTTTATCAAATTGTTGTTGTAGCAATACCTCTCAGTGTAAGCTATAGGCGTTGTTTATCCTACTCTAGCATCTATCCCTTTTAGTCGATTGAAACTCACTCCTTATCTCTAAGGTAATAAGTTAGAACTTTACCATCCCGGATTCATTCCATTACTCACGTGGATCTATCGTAATTCTCTCGAATCTAAGAATCACTATCTAGACAAAAGGCTATCTCTCGATGCTCTTATATTGCCAAGACCTATTTTACCAATACCCTAGGCAATCCCTCGATGCTCTTACAGCGTAAGGTAAAATATTTAAATAGTGAGCAAAACAATCATAAGCAAACATAGTTCATCATTCATAAAACATAAAAATATTGTTCAGGCAAAACAAAGTTTAACACCAAGTAAAATATTTATGGTGCTATCATAGATCATCTAGAATACAACATTTAGTACAACCCCAAATAAATAAAGAGTTAAGAATAAAGTAAGAACGACTCCCAAAACTGGGGGCTCTGTCGCGACAATTCTGATCAGTACCACGCCTGCCTTGGTGATCAGCCTCTCTCAAGACCTGATCCCTGCTCTGCTAACGTCTGGTTATAGAGGACACAAGGAAGGTCGGTGGGTAGACGGTGAAGAAGCACTGCAGTTGCTCGCTCACGCATTGGATAAAGCTCTTCTTTCTTCTTCCTTCTTCCTTACCTCTCTTTTTTGGCAGTTACAATTGATTATTTATTAGGAGAGATCTCCAAGGGCTTTGCATGCTTTAGGAGTTTCCTTAAATTATCGTTATTAAATGCCTAGACTTAAAAAGGAAAGGCGACTGTCGGAATGATTAATGTTTGCTTGTACGTGAAGTAGGTAATCTAGCTAGAGTATGACATAGGCGGTTTCGTCACACCTGCTTCAGACTTCTTCAAATAAACCTTGCCTCGACGAGATAACTATGTTCCTCACGTTCCCATCTGTTCCGTTGGCCTTTGCAAATTTACGTGGTCACGACTGAAATGTTCTTCCTCTGTAAGTCTCCTGCACAAACACAATCCAAACAACCCTTTCTCCTCAGCAACATCAGTCAGACCAAATAAATCTTGCATAAGCAAAATTTATCCACCACAAGCTAATATAACCTGTATACAACTAAATACAACAAAAAATGTTGTGCATACTTTGTTTAGACGAGTAATAACTTAAGTGAAAAGACTAAAAATTAAGTTTTTTATAGAGTTATCAGACGCCATCTTTATCGATTTTACTCTTCCCAAATCGACTCAAGAGGTGGTTAAACCTTCAAATGAGTGAGGCTCTGATACCAATTGTTGAGTTAATCGATCGATGAAATAGCCATGAAGGGGGTGAATTGGTAATAAAAATTTTGGTGGAAGCTTTTGTAGAAAATAGAAAATAATTGCACATTGATTTAGAGTGATTCGACTTTCTCAACCAAAGTCTACGTCCACTACCTTAGCTATCCACACTAAGGATTTTCCAAAAAATTCACTAATTTGTTCTTTCTTTTGAGTACAAAGAGTAACCTTACAACTCCCTCAAGAATTATACCCAAATTATTGAGAACACTCTCTCCCAAAGAGAAGAATACAAATTTCGCAAACATACAGAAAAACCTCACAAGATAAGATGTTTGCACAATTCTAGAACAAAGAAAGAACACTAAAAAATAATACAATTGAATACAATGGGTGTTCTTGAAAGAAAAATGAATATTGAATGGAAAATAAACTTGAAAATGTTCAAACGATAAGTTCAAGGCTTTCTCTTTGATTCTCTCACAATTGTTGTTTCTTGTTGTTGATCAATGGCTCCTAATCTTGTTTAAATACACCTTGAATCACTTCTGAATATTGGGGATCATTGGTGAAGTCAATAGAGTCGTTATTGAGTAATTATCATTTAAAAATCTGGTTGGGAGCGTAGGTGCATCGGTACACTATGTGTAAAATTCAAATATTTCGACCATTAGTTGACCTAGTGCATCGGTACACTTGGGGTGCATCGATACACTAATTACATTCGATGTTTCAAAAGAGCCAGGAGTGCATCGATGCATGGTCTGTGCATCGGTACATAAAATGCATTTGATGTTTCAATAAAATCAGGAGTGTATTGATGCATGGCTGTGCATCGGTACACAAAATGCATTCGAATTAGGGTGTGCATCAGTACATCAAATAGTGCATCGGTACATCCCTTTATAAAATTGATTTTTTGCTCGGTTTTGGTTTGAAATACTTTGTAAAAATTGTTTCAAAAAATATTTTAAGTTTAAAACACAATTTTACACTTTAGTAAGGATTGAAATTGACCTTTGAAAAACTTAGAGTAATATTTTTTATATTCGAATAATTTAATCGAATATACTTTAAAAATGATTATAAAATCTTAAAATTCAATAACACTTAATTTGTTATATCGAAACATCAAAATGTTTTCAACAAAAGGTATTCACTTCTTACAAAACACAATGGTATTTAATTCATTTCAATACACAAGGTTATTTCTGTTATTTCAGAGCTCAAGGGTATTTTAATCATTTAATTCGATCTAGTCTTATGCATTATCTCTAGTAATTTTGATTTGGGTGCTTAAATGAGAAATAAGGAATTTTGAGTCTTTTACCCTATCGGAGATCAAAATTTGATTTCTAAATTTTTTTATAAACATATAAGGGATTTATAATGTGAAACAATAAGTTTATCGTGTCAAATGCGATTCCTAAGGTCAATTCCACTATTAGGTTCAATTCGGGTCATTTTACCTCTTAAGGGTAATTTTATAATTTCTTAGCCTCGTATTTCTGGCATTAAAACTATTTATTGAGAAATGTCAAAAATTAAGAATTATGGGGCTTTATCGATTAATCACTAAACTTCGAATTATTTCTTACCAATCTTTTAACCTCTTATACGAGTTATCCGAGTCCTATTTAGTGTACTAAATTTTACCACATGTAGCTCAAGATTAGAAATAATTACTATACGCATATGACCAATCATATTCATTCATGCATTACCAATACTAACGGGTTCCATAAAGTATGCAAAATGTAGTAATGTATTACCTTGGTTTCCAAGCTACATCGATCGTTTATTTAAACATCATTCTATTGCTCTCGAACTTGTATTTGATTTCCCATAATATCTTAGATACATAACAAAATGAATTATATTATAAAGGAAACTTAAACGTGAAAATCGGATCGAATCAAAAGATAAAACGTGGAAAATAACTTACTAGGTTGATTTTGGTGAAATGAACCCAAAAACGAACGTAGGACGTCAAAAAACATCAGGATAGGTGGTCTAAAAAAGTCAATAACTAGTCAATGGTTAATCAACAGTTAATGAATGGTCAAAAACAACCAACGGCTCGGCTCTGCTAAGTTCTGCTTGGTTAAACGGCTTGACTCGGCTCACTACTAGGCTCGGTCAATCAACACTGCTTGAGACAATCAACTCAGCTTAGCTCAAGCGGTTTGGAATGGTCTGAGCGGCCTAGACCGATCAAGACCAGTTCTGGAAGTCCCCAATATAGCATATTAAGCCCACATATGTGACGGCGCGTGACACGAGTGCTGTGCTTCTTCCGGTCGGAACGACACCAAACTTTCCAGATTTACGTGTCAAGTGATTCTAAACCACTTAAAACTGATACAACTCGTCGGAAGGCTTTAAAAATGATGAAAAATTAAGCCTCCATGAATGGATGAACATTTTTCAGTTTGTGCTTCTCAACGACGACAATGATTCAGGAACCATGACACAAGCGTTGCACACCACAGATGCTTGAAATGTCGGAAATCATCGAAAACTAGTAGTGATGTCTTGGGATTTCAGTGAGCATAAGAATGGCTCTCCACGTGTGATGATTATGGTTCACGATGAATGACCAAGGGGGTTTTGATCGTAGGAGGTTGACAGTCACTCTGATAAGGGCGTTGTCAGTCGCGGCTGGCCGAAGCTTGAACGGCGATGGGATCGACGGGAAGGGGCGACGGGGAAAGGCTTAAAGTTTTATTAATTCTCTAGTTTTGGTTCATGCCCATGGAAACTTATTTTAGGGATTTAAATCGGGTCTAGGTATGAACTAATGATGTTTTTATTATTATAAAATATAAATAATTACCTAGCCTAGTGGCTAAGGCATGGTTGGTCAGTAGGTCACAGTTCTAAATCTCAACAAAATACCTTTTTATTTTTATTTCATTTTTTTGGCTAACAAGGATTGGAAAATTCAAGGTTGAGTCCTTGAACGTTCATGAATTTTGAAAACTATCTTAATATCTTTAGAATCTTACAATTTGATCCCTTAAAATTCTAACTAATTAATAAATTAAATTTAAATTAATTAAACGAAAAATAGGGGTGTTATAGCTTAGGGGTAAAATTAAATATTGACTTTTTTTTAACGTTGGTACATGATCAATTTAATGGGATGAAAGTGGAGTAACTAATTTGTTACAAATCGATAATATGAATGACCATTTTACAAATCGATAACATTAATGACCAATTTGTTACTTTTAAAATTTTAGATGGGAGAACAAAATTTATCCAGTTGGTAGATTTAGGTTTTAAAGGTATTATGGCGGTGGGTTTCATCGATTGAATAGGAGGGGTGTTCTCTCAATTTTATTTTATTTTTTTTACTTTTTTACTTGTTACTTTTTACTTTTTACTCTTTTACTTTTTACTTTTTTTTATGTTGCTGATAAAAACTCTCCTCACGCGTTGGTGCTTCCAGTTTCTTAAAACCATCAAGGATGGTGACATGAAGCTTAGTGGTTGCAGAATCAGGCGTCAATACTTGAGGATTTTGGTGCACTTTTTGTTTTCGTTTATTCTTATTATTAATTATTATTATTATTATTATTATTATTATTATTATTATTATTATTATTATTATTATTATTATATTAATAATATGTATAAATAATTGACCAAATGAAAGCTCAGATTCAAATAAAATTAAAAAAAACAATAATAGTCAAAGTCTAAATCCAAATTTAAATCGGAACCAAATTGATTCAATAATTTAATTTAAAACTCTACTAACAAGTCTATAAAAATAATTATTTTAGAGTAAGAATCAAATTGTTTTAAAAAAATTAGGTAAATTACAACAATAATCACTGAGTTTTACTTTCTCTCTTATTTCACTCACTTTACTTTAAATCCGTTCAATTTCCTCACCAAACTTAATACATTTGGTTTTTTTGCTCACCCCATTGTTAAATAGTTAATGGTGTTAAAATGACAATGTTTTAGAAAAATAAAATTTTCACCAAAATGATGTCATTTTTCATCTATATAATAGCCAATTTATAACGCCATTAGTGAGAAAATGACGGAGTGATACAAAATCAAATGTATTAAGTTTAGTGAGGAAATTGAATGGATTTAAAGTACAATGAATGAAATAAAAAAGAGAGTAAAATTTAGTAGTGATTAATGTAATTTACCTTTAAAAATATTGGTTCGGAATAAAATTTAGTGTTTACAATTAGCTTACTTGGGACACATGAAATAATGATCAACGATGCATAGTCGAGTCTTTTTCTATCGTTTCGATGTGACTCAGAGTATGATCCATGTCGTACACATATAAACTATAATGGTCACAGTATAACTCAAAAATTCTAGTATAAAAATATTTTTAATATAGTTTAAAAGAAAAAGGAAGTAACTAAATTATAATAAAATGATGAAATTCACCTTTCAGAGTTTAGAAGATTGATTATTCGTCAATTTAGTCTATACTATGCTTAAATAAATCAAATTAGTTAATTTTACTAAATAATTGATTCAAGTCTTCAACATAATTTAAATTTCACAAAACGTTATTTTTAAAAATTCTCTGAGTCTTAATTACACTATATAAATGTTTAGGGAATCTTTTGGAAATAAATTTTTGAAAATCATTTTAGGAACTCAATTTAATTATCCGATCAAATTACTTGTTTTTATTAATCTGAAATTTAGGATGTTACATTTCGTTCGAAAAAAGTGGTCGTTTGGAACTTATAGTCATATTTTTTCCTCAAGTTGAACATATTGCAGATGCTTTATTAAGGCTTTTACTAATCTGTTGTATTTATTAGTATTAATCTCTTAAGGTTTAATTTAGTTATCTGGGCTTCGGTTAATCAGCTATCGTTTAATTCTCCAAGACAGTATGAGTTTTGCATATTCAGTATGTAATGTCATGCTAAAAGTTGCTACTCATTTTTATTCTTATAACTCAGATTTCTTTTTAAAACAAATATTGAATAATAACCTTGCATAAGTAAATTCTATGATAGTAAATGAGTTGTTTTTTGCCCTTTGCAGAATTGGGATGGGGGATTGCTTCCCTTACAAAGAGGAGCACATAAATAGGTGTACAAATATTAAAAGCAGCACCTTAGTTGTAGCAAAGTAGTAGCTCAAAGGGTTTAATTGCCTCCACCCAACAAACAACCACCCCTATATTATCTACATCCATATGCCTTTAAATTCACCCAACATTTATATCCTATGCTATTTAGGGCTTTTCCACCTCTTCCTTTTAAGCAAATTCATCCACCCCAATCAATGCATCACCTTCCGGAATTTGGCAACACTTTTTATGTACCATAACACAGCTAATATACCTTGATATAGATTATTTGTCATAGTAATTTGTGGGTCTGTAAGAAAAATAATTCATTTTATTGTTGATACTATTATTTTTGTAATATATAAAATGACATATATTCTAGTACACTTTGAAATATTATTTGGCATAGTGTCAGAAAACATCCTAAACATTTGATTAAATAGTCAATTTGGTTTTTTTTGAGTATTTTGGCATTTAATATTTTATTTTGATGCAAAAAGATTTCTCTGTAGATGGAACAACGTTAGTTAACAAACAATTAATGTTTCAAAATATAGACCTTTTTTACTCTAAAATTAAACATTGAAGGTTAAAATGTTCCTAAAAAATAAAGATCAAAGTGACTATTGGATCAAATATTAAAGGTTTTTTATCCTAAAATAAAATGTTGAGACCAAAATACTCTAAAAAATGAATGAGTCAAAATTACATTTTAATAAATGTTTAGAATAAATTTTAACGTTATGTCATATTATTATTATTATTATTATTATTATTATTATTAGTTTGAGTACTTTTTTCCAGAGTGATTTAAATATTGGATAAAATAATAATAGTGTGTTAAGGTTATCATTAAATGCCCCAAACTATACTGCAAAAGGTTGCTCTACTAAGCCTCAAACAATACGGCAAAAGCACCTTATTTACAGCTTTTGTTTTCGGTTTGACTTGTGCCATATAAAACAGATTTTGACCCAAATAGCTTGTTGTTTAGTAAGTGCTTTTAACTGCCAAAAATGAGCTCTTGAGGAAGTAAACACAATGCTAAGATACTGTACAACATCGGGTTGAAGCATAAAACAAATTGATGTTTAGAAGGAAGATGAAATTCTTAGATTGTTCCAAGTTGCATTCTACATCATTTGAACATATGAACAAATAAAATCAAGAAAAACAATAATAAAATAATAGACATCATGGATGAATACAACATTTCCACCCTACCGACCATTAATTCAGAACTTGAAAGAATACTCATTAGCTTCATAAACAAGGCATATTTCCTTAATTATCCATAATCTCTAATGCTTAGCATTTTTATTTTCAGGCAAAGCTACTTCCTTGAGGGGCAAAAAACATATAGACCAAACTAACCTCGAAACAGAAAAAAAAATCATAAATTTTAGGGTGAACTACTTAAACTATTACTTTTATTCTGTTTTTATATCTAATATTTTTTTAAATCATACCTAACGTTTAGTTTAAATTTTATTTTGGTACCCTGCTATTAAAAATTTACAAAAAGTACTGCTGTGACATTTTATTTTTTTCAACTATGTGTGGCACTACTTTATAGTGACACGTTAACATCGTTGTTAAATTTTTAACGGTTAGATATCAAAATGAAACCTAAACTAAACGTTATGTATGGTTTTGAAAAAAAAATATAAACTTTAGGTATCATAATAGAATACAAATAATAATTTAGACAGTAATTTACCTTAAAATTTATAAATAAACAAATGTTATCTTCCTTCCATTCCCAATAGAATCAATATATATTTTTTTAAACCTTGTAAATTTAAAGGAAATTAGAGATGGCAGCCAAAGCAATTACAAGTCTTGGGGGTGAAAGAACAGAAACCAAAGGGCCTGTTTGGAATGTTGCAATTGATTGCATAGCAACAAGGAGATGGCAAGCAAACGCCTTTGGCACCGCCACAGCAAGTACACACAGCACACATCTTAAAACTCCTTAAATATCTTTTGCTTTCATTCAACCACATCATCCTCCCCATCTTTTCTTCCAAAATTGGAACCATTTCTGCAGACTCATTTACCTTCAAATCCATCACAAAAAATTAAACGCAATTCAGTTTTTTGACATGAGAAACAAAGAGATTTGAACTCATTAACTGGTCTCGATGACTAATTTGAGGTTATGGTTTCAAATACTACATTTGCAAAAAGTTTATAATTTGCTAATAATTAAGAAAGATCATGAACAAATACTATCGTGTAATTATCCCAAATTATTAAAATAAAATAAAGGATCTGAAAGCAAGGATTTTGACTTACTTGTGCCATACTCGTAGCCTCGTTGTAATTGAAGACACAAGCTGAAATGAGCAGAAAGTGGAGAAAAAGTGTGAGCCCATAAGCAGATTTCATGATTCTTGAGGTGCTTGTGTGAATTGCTGAATAGCTAGCGAAAGGAAAGAAATAGGGAATATATTGTATAAGAATGTGATATGGGTATTGGTTGGTTATGAGAGGAAAAAAGGTATTATTTGGTTGAAATTTCAATTTGGTGCAAATCATAAATGAACAACATTTGAACAGCTTTCGGTGGTGCTAAATCGAGTGCGTCTTAAATGAATTTTTAGACGAATATATCAAAACGAATTTATTCTTAAATTTATTAGAAATATTAATTACTTTTGATATATTAAAATATCAAAATATGCTCAATAATCTCCCTTTTTTTATAAAATAAAAGTATATTCTCATTACCTTAGTTATCCACACTAAGGATTTTTACAAATTCACTAATGTGTAGCAACCTTTTAGGATAATGTTTAATCTTACAACTTCCTCAAAAATTATACCCAAATTCTTAAGACACTCTTTAAAAAGAAAAAATTACAAATTGTAAACTTATAAAAATTTCATTAAGAATGTGTTTGCATAATTCTAGAACAATAAAAACAATTGAAACAACGAATACAAAAAAGATACACAAGTGTCATATGAAAGCAAAAATAATGTTTAAGAATGTTAACTTTGACACTCAAATTGATTGCTTTGGTTTTCTTTGTGATCTCTTATCTTCACATATTACTTGAAATCATTTTTTATACACCCTCATTTAATTCTAGTCGTTTAGGTAGTTGTCGAAGTTAATGTATTTATTTTGGATGAAGTTTCCCACAATAAATGTTGCCCAGACGCTTTGAGTATCGATACTCGAGTTTGGATTATTTGTAGTACCTGTATTAATTATGTAGATGTTGGGGAAAAAAGGGTATTGATATTGCATCAAAGGAGTATCAGTATTACTAATATAAGTATTATCAATACTGGCTGAGTATCAGTATCAATACTATCATTTGAAGTATCAATACTGGTATCATTACTAATAGAGTATTAGTACCAAAATGGCTTATTGGAATTTGTAAAACACATGGGGTTTCAGTACTGACATGAGCAATATCAATGTTGCTATGTATTTTTAAGCTATTAGCATCGATAATGCATCAACAGTATCAATATTGTTCTTACAGTATTAGTACTGATTGGCTAAAAAATAATTGTTGACTCGACTAAAGTTTATAACCCTTAGAAAAATTGTTTCAAAATTATTTTCAGTATATGAATCAATTTTCAATAAAATAAAGAGTAAAATGAAGTTTTTTACTTTTAAAATAATTTATATATTTAAATGATCGAATCAAATATAATCTTAAAATTTACTAAAAACATTAATTACTTTTGATACATCAAAATACTAAAGTATGTTCAACACTTGAGTACATTATAATAAAGTAATTAAATAAAAAGAAAAGGTAATTTGATTTTAAAATAAATGAAAGCCTAAAAAAATAATTGAACCGTTATTTGTGTGTACCTGCGCGTAGTTGCGGGCCTGAGTTTGTAATTTAGTTAATATTAAAATTAATAGAATTTAAGAAAATATTAAATAAAAAGAAAAAAAGGGTTGTTTAATTTTAAAACAAATAGAAACCTAAAAGTGTAATTGAACAGGTATGTGTGTTTCTATCCGTCTCTATAGTAATTTCGTTAAACAAGTTGCTACTTTAGGCAAATACCATTAAATAGATGAGGTGGCAAATATTGATTAGAAATGTAAAATTATATTTTAAATTACTTTTGTAACTCCCTCAGACCGATGCGGGTAATCCGATCCGGTCCGATCCGGGGTGTCACATTAGAGCCACCGGAGCGACCCACTATAAAAACCTCGAAAAATTTAAATTTTTTTATCAAAACATATAAACTCATAAAATCATTTATCAGTATTCAGAAATAAAACAAATTTTCAGAATCAGATATAAAAACAAAATACAATATACATGCCCCCTAATCATATGAATCGTACTCCGCAAATGATACTGATGGAACTCACTACTGATGTCGATAGTTACACTGGTTCAATCCTTTTAACCTGAAAAGGATGAGTAACAGAGTGAGCTTTGGAAAGCTCAGTAATACAGAACTACCATATGATGCTGAAGAACGTGCAGATATAAATAAACATATATTTCCTTATCGGTTCAGACATCTACATATCTTTATGTTGAGCGGAGATCCTACTGATATTTCATGTAGTAACAGACAGTGAGCTTTCAGTTCAGAGAAATATTTTGGATGATTAAGTTCAGGAGATCATAATAGGTTATCTAGTGTGTTCCTACAAAACTAGTGAAAGGATACATATCTTTTTTAAAACAATAGCATTTTAAAACATATTTACCATGTGCACAAAGCAGAGGAGCATGCAAAAACGTTAAGGTCTTACCCTTGCACATAGCAAAAGAGTATGAGGAAACGGTAAGGTCTTACCCTTGCACATAGAAAAGGAGCCTAGGAAACGGTAAGGTCTTATGCTTGCACACAGCAAAGAAGCCTAGGAAACTATAAGGTCTTACCCGTGCACACAGCAAAGGAACCTGGGAAAAATTATAAGGCTTACCATTTCACATAGCAAAGGAACCTGGGGAAACTGTAAGGCTTACCCTTGCACACATCAAAGGAACCTAGGGGAAACTGTAAGCCTACCATTACACACAGCAAAGGAACCTGGAAAAAATGTAAGGCTTACCCTTGCACACAGTAAAGGAACCTGAGAAAACTGTAAGGCTTACCCTTGTACAGAGCAAAGGAACCTGCCAGTGAAAATAGGAAACCCGATAACATATTTCAAGTAACCATAGTTCATAAAACCAATAGATTCCATGATGTTATAAATCAGGAATAATTCATATTTTTTGGTGAAAACCGTAATCGAAAAAACATATAACATGTTGCCATGGTTCATAAACCATAACCAATAATTTCAGTGAAACTCATTTAAAAACATATAAAATCATCATTTCGTACATGTGGAACACACTAGGATATCCAAGTATTTCACAGAGACAATTGGTGGTTATCAGAATTGATAACATGAAACTGATAAAATTTGATCAGATTCCATGAAAGAGGTCCTATTGAAGGGAATCGATTTCTAACCGATCAAATTTGACATTTAAGGTTGATACTTTAGAATCGCACTATGATTCATATGTATCAGAAAAGTGTTCAGGAACCTGTATACAAAATAATTCTAGATTCAGATTTACTGAGAGTGATTATGTTACCCAACAATCAGGGGTATTCAGAAGTATGTATTGATTTAACAGGATTTTAATCCAATTAAACCAAATGGGTATTCAGAATCCTTTGCATCTGAGTTACTTGTTTTTTTTTCATATATAACTGTAGTGATTTGAGTTAATAAGGCAGAAACAAAGATTTAGGCCACTTATAATTTGTGTCGATCTATCAAATTATCAAACAACTCGAGCTGAACAACTCCCAAAACTGATGTGTGTCGAATGGTCAATTCATTGTCCTTCCAGGGTATTCACTCTTTAATACCAACAATTCTTGTCTATAGATCATCTTTAGAATCATCGTTTAATATAACCTAAGGGGACGGACATATATTCCATAGGTCTTTATTTCATTTCCACGTTTCAACAGAATCAAGAAATGCCTACTTACTTGATTTATGGTTCATAACCCATAGGGATGATACATCATGTAAGTTCATTAGAGTTTCCAGACTTACCCAAATCGTTTACTTAATCCTCAATCATTGAGGTTGCTAAGTTCATATATTAGTCAAATCTATCCCTGTCACTTCAGAGTTTCCAATAGTAATTTGAACGTTTCTGAATTTCAGATAAATATTGTACTTCTGTTCAGTTTAATTTGGTATTTATGGTTGATTTATCTAATAAATATCCACTTCTTAGTACCAAAAGCGCTCTAGAGTTGATTTATGCCGATTACTTCCAAAATTATCATCGATCCAAACTTAAGGAGACGAACAAGCATTCAAGTGGTATTTATGCCATTCAAGTACTGATATAGCACTAGTATTGGTTGACAAACTTAACTTGTGTTCCATAACTTTTAAGAGCAGTACAACATCCATGTTTATTTGGATTTCTTAATTAATCCAAGACATTTACTTAGTCTAGGCCATAAGGGTATTTTGGTTATTTTGGTGCTCAATGTTATTTAGTCATTTCAAAGCTTGAGGATATCCATTCATTCTTGGGCTTGGTGATATTCTTGGGTCATTTCCATTCCATGGGTATTTTGGTCATTTTACAGATCCAAAGTATTTCAATCTTTTCCTTTCGTCCGATCTTATTATTTAATTCAAACTTCTAGTATCTCGTACAAGCCATCTTGGGTTTAAAAATCAGTTATCCAGATTTTCTAAACAAAACTAGCATTTTCTATGCACATCAGTAGTTTTATCAGGTCAATATGTCTTTACAAAGTTCTTATCCCACTTCGAAGGTCAATTCTTATCTTTTTACAACATAAGGGTATTTTTTTAATTTCACTTAACCGAAGTATTCTCTTAATTTCTCATCCAAGTACCTTTGGTATTTAACCTTTAATGATATAAATTATAATTTACATATCTAGGGGCTGATTGATTTATCACTTAATCACAGAACTTGTACTTTAATTCTAACGATCCTCTAGTTTCTTATATTAATCATCTGAGCCATATTCAGTTACCAAATTCGTATCGAGTGTAGAAATTAATTAACTACACATATAAGACCAAACATTATCTTATTCATGCATTTTCCAGTACACCATGCTCCATAAAACATAAATAGGTAGTAATGTATTACCTTGATTTTTGTGCCATACTGATCGAACATGTAAACTCAATTCGAACGCCCTCGATCTTGAAATCAACTTCCAATAATTCCTCGGTTACATATTAACAGAAATTTCATAAAAAACGGAGCTTAATTGCGAACAATTGATCAAATCGGGTGATAAATCAGTGACAAACAACTTACCAGGTTTGAATTTAGCAAAACGTACTTCAAAATCAGACTCAGGACGTCGAAAACATAAAATATGAATTTTTCAAAAGTTTTGACTTTTCGGTCAAAGTCAACACCGATCAACAGTCAACACGATCGGCTCGGTTCAGCTCAGCTTGGCTTGGCTCCCCTGGAGGACAAACGATGCCCATTCATAGGAGCGGCGCGTGCGGCGGCCTAGGAGGTCGAAAAAATTTCATAAAATTTTGTAAAATTATTTCAAGGCATTTTGAGACACTTACCAAGCCCGGTTCACAATTTTGAACGACAGAGAGCTCGATTCCGAAATGTCGTAAACTTTGACTTCCTCACCTCCCTCACGCGCTGGTGGCGACGGAGACAAGAAGGGAACCGGTGAACTTAGAACTATGCAAGGAACACGATGGTGCGGGAGGTGTAAAAACGGGTGGTTGGATCGACCAGAATCGACGGAAAACTAATAGCGATTGAGTTAAAACCGATAAAGATTTCGGTTGAGTTTTACGGTGAACGTTGTTGATTCAGGACGGGGCTCCCCTGGAGGACAAACGATGCACATTCATAGGGGCGGCGCGTGCGGCGGCCTTGGAGGTCGAAAAAATTCCATAAAATTTTCTAAAATTATTTCAAGGCATTTTGAGACACTTACCAAGCCCGATTCACAATTTTGAACGACAGAGAGCTCAATTCCGAAATGTCATAAACTTTGACTTCCTCACCTCCCTCACGCGCCGGTGGCGACGGAGACAAGAAGGGCACCGGTGAACTTAGAACGATGCAAGGAACACGATGGTGCGGGAGGTGTAAAAACGGGTGGTCGGATCGACCAGAATCGACGGAAAACCAATAGAGATTGAGTTAAAACCAAAAAAGATTTCGGTTGAGTTTTACGGTGAACGTTGCTGATTCAGGACGGGATAAAGGTTGGGTTTTATTCATCGGTCGATAACGAATACGATGGTGGTTTCAGATCGACGAACGGTGGCCGGACGATGGAGAAATATGAGCTCAAAGTGGTTGACGGTGGGAGAGGAAATGAGGAAAAACAATCTGGAAAAACCAGATTGTTTAGGTGAGAGATAGTTTATAATTCAACAAATAAAAAAATGGGTAAATTTAGGACTGGGTCCCTGAATTTCCTACACTTTCTAAAATGGTATGCTAACTTTGTGATTGTGTAATTTAATCCTCAATTTCTTCCAAAATACCAATTAAATTCAATATTTTATAATTTCTAAAATTTAGCCCCTAAAATGGGGTGTTACAATTCTCCCCTCCTTAAAAGAATTTCGTCCTCGAAATTCATTTATGTCACAAAATTATAGAAATGAAAATTTCATCAGTTCTTCCATATCTTCATGTAGCTCTTACAGAAGTACGGATCCTCCACTAATCCTTAACCAGCTGAGTATACATTCTCATCAGAACTCTCTCTCATTCCAATAAAATAATTAGAACAAATTTGTCCTTGTGGAATCAATTCAGCCTTGGTTACGAGAACAGGTTCATAGAACTGTAACATATCCGAATTTCATTTCCAGAGTCAGGTCAAAATTTCTCGATTGAGTGACTCTCACATTACTCGTGAGGTACTTTACAGTGTTTAGAAAAATGCTATTGGTATTCCTTTATGCAAAGGTAAAGCCCTAATGGATAGAAAACTTAAGTTTGCTCGTTATAGAGAGGGACACAACCTTGGAGTTTCGGCTCAGAGAAGTACAATTGTAATCTAGAGGCATGTACTGATCATACATGTTTTGAAATTTGACCGACCAGTCTATCTTGAAAATTGTAACTTAACCTAAAGCTCTGATACCACTAAATATAACTCTCTCAGACCGATGCGGGTAACCCAATCCGATCCGGGGCATCACATTAGAGCCACCGGAGCGACCCACTGTAAAAAAAACTTCAGAAAATTTAATTTTTTTTATCAAAACATGTAAACTCATAAAATCATTTATCAGTATTCAGAAATAAAACTGAATTTTAGACTCAGATATAAAAAAAAATATAATATACATGCCCCCTAATCATATGAATCGTACTCCGTAAATGATACCGATGAAACTCAATACTGATGTCGATAGTTGCACTGGTTCAATCCTTTTAACCTGAAAAAGATGAGTAACAGAGTGAACTTTGGAAAGCTCAGTAATACAAAACTATCATATGATGCTGAAGAACATGCAGATACAAATAAACATATATTTCCGTATCGGTTCTCTACAGATCTTTATGTTGAGCGGAGATCCTATTGATATTTTCCGTAGTAACAGACAGTGAGCTTTCAGTTCAGAGAAATATTTCGGATGACTGAGTTCAGGAGATTAGAATAGGTTATCTAGTGCGTTCCCGTAAAACCAGTGAAAATATACAGATCTTTTTAAAACAGTAGAATTTTAAAACATATTTATTGTGTGCACAAGGCAGAGGAGCATGCAAAAATGTTAAGGTCGTCTTACCCTTGCACATAGGAAAAGAGTATGAGGAAACGATAATGTCTTACCCTTGCACATAGCAAAGGAGCCTAGGAAACGGTAAGGTCTTACCCTTGCATACAACAAAGGAGCCTGGGAAACTATAAGGTCTTACCCTTGCACACAGCAAAGGAACTTGGGGAAAACTGTAAGGCTCACCCTTGCACATAGTAAAGGAACCTGGGGAAACTGTAAGGCTTACCCTTGCACACAACAAAGGAACCTGGGGGAAACTGTAAGGCTTACCCTTACACACAACAAAGAAACATGGGAAAACTGTAAGGCTTAACCTTGCACACAGCAAAGAAACCTGTCAGTGAAAACAGGAAACCTGATAACATATTTCAAGTAACTATAGTTCATAAAACAAATAGATTCCATGATGTCATAAATCAGGAATAATTTATATTTTTCTGTGAAAACCTTAATTGAAAAAACATATAACATGTTTCCATTGTTCATAAACAAGTAATTCAATAATTTCAGTGATACTCATTTAAAAACATATAAAATCATCATGTAGTACATGTGGAACACACTAGGATATCCAAGTATTTCTCAAAGACACTTGGTAGTTATCAGAATGGATAACATGAAACTGATTAAATTTGACCGAATTCCATGAGCGAGGTCCTATTGAAGGGAATCGATTTCTAACCGATCTAATCCGACATTTAAGGTTGATATTTTAGAATCGCACAATAATTCATGTGTATCAGGAAAGTGTTCAGGAACCTTTATACAAAATAATTCTAGATTCAGATTTACTGAGAGTGATTCTATTACCCAACAATCAAGGGTATTCAGAAGTATGTATTGATTGTTTTTTTCATATATGACTGTAGTGATTTGAGTTGATAAGGGAGAAACAAAGATTTAGTGCACTTATAATTTGTGTTGATCTATCAGATTATCAAACAAATCGAGCTGAACAAATTCCAAAACTAATGTCTGCCGAATGGTCAATTCATTGTCCTTCCAGGGTATTCTCTCTTTAATACCAACAATTCTTGTCCATAGATCATCTTTAGAATCATCGCTGAATATATCTTAAGGGGGCGAACATATATTTCATAGGTCTATATTTCATTTCCACGTTTCAACGGTATCAAAAAATGCCAACTTACTTGATTTATGGTTCATAACCCATAGGGATGATACATCATGTAAGTTCATAAGAGTTTCCAGACTTACCCAAATCATTTACTTAATCCTCAATCATTGAGGTTGCTAAGTTCATTTATTAGTCAAATCTATCCCGATCACTTCAGAGTTTCCCAAAGTAATTCGAACGTTTCTAAATTTCGGATACATATTGTACTTTCGTTTAGTTCAATTTGGTATTCGGAGTTGATTTATGTAACGAATATTCAATTCTTAGTACCGAATGCGCTCTAGAGTTGATTTGAGCCGAGTACTTCCAAAATTATCATAAATCCAAACTTAAGGAGATGAAGAAGCATTCAAGAAATATCTATGTCATTCAGGTACTGATATAGCACTAGTGTTGGTTGACCGACTTAACTTGTGTTCTATAACTTTTAAGAGCATTACAATATCCATGTTTATTTGGATTTCTTAATTAATCCAAGACATTTACTTAGTCTAGGCCATAAGGGTATTTTGGTCATTTTGGTGCTCAATGTTATTCCAGTCATTTCAAAGCTTGAGGATATCCATTCATTCATGGGCTTGGTGATATTCTTGGGTCATTTCCATTCCATGGGTATTTTGGTCATTTTACAGATCCAATGTATTTCAATCTTTTCCTTCCGTCCGATCTTATCCTTTAATTCAAACTTCTAGTATCTCGTACAAGCCATTTTGGGTTTAAAAATCGGTTATCCAGATTTTCTAAACAAAACTAACATTTTCTATGCATATCAGTAGTTTTATCAGGTCAATATATCTTTACAAAGTTCTTATCCCACTTCCAAGGTAAATTCTTGTCTTTTTACAACATAAGAGTATTTTCGTAATTTCACTTAACTGAAGTATTCTCTTAATTTCTCATCCAAGTACCTTTGGCATTTAACCTTTAATGATATAAATTATAATTTACATATCTAGTGGTTGATTGCTTTATCACTTAATCACAGAACTTGTACTTTAATTCTAACGATCCTCTAGTTTCTTATATTAATCATTTGAGCCATATTCAGTTACCGAATTCATATCGAGTCAATAAATTAATTAACTATACATATGAGACCAAACATTATCTTATTCATGCATTTACCAGTACCAACATGTTCCATAAGACATAAATAGGCAGTATTATATTACCTCGATTTTTGTGCCATACTAATCGACCATTTAAACTCTATTCGAACGCCCTCAATCTTGAAATCAACTTCCAATAATTCGTCGGTTACATATCAATAGAAATTTCATCAAAAACGAAGCTTAATTGCGAAAAATGGATCGAATCGAGTGATAAATCAGTTACCGAATTTGGCAAAATGGATTTCAGAATCGGACTCAGGAAGTCGAACAACATAAAATATAACTTTTCAAAAATTTTGACTTTTTGGTCAAAGTCAACGGTCAAAGTCAACGTCGTTCAACGACCAGGCTCGCTCGACTCGACTCGGCTTGGCTCCCCTGGAGTACAGACGACGCCCACTCTCAGGGGCGGCGCGTACGGCGGCTCAGGAGGTCGGTAAAATTCTATAAAAAATTCTAAAATTATTTCAAGGCATTTTGAGACCCTTACCAAGCTCGGTTCGCAATTTTAAACGACGGAGAGCTCGATTTTGAAACGTCGAAAACTTTAACTTCCTCACCTCCCTCACGCACCGGCGACGATGGAGACAAGAAGGGCACCGGTGGACTCGGAACGATGCAAGGAACACGATGGTACGGTAGGTGTCAAAAATGGGTGGTCAGATCGACCTGAATCGACGGAAAACCAACGAAGATTGGGTTAAAACCGATGAAGCTTTCGGTTGAGTTTTATAACGAACGGTGGCAATTCACGACGGGATAATAGGTCGATAACGAACACGATGATGATTTCGGATCGACGAACGGTGACCGGACGGTGGAAAAACCTGAGCTCAAAGTAGTTGACCGGGGGGAGAGGAAATGAGGAAAAACAATCTGGAAAAACCAGATTGTTCAGGTGACAGAGAGTTTATAATTCAACAAATAAGAAAAATGAGAAAATTTAGGACTAGATCCCTGAATTTCCTACACTTCCTAAAATGATCTACCAATTTTACGATTTTATAATTAAATCCTCAATTTCTTCCAAAATACCAATTAAATTCAAAATTTTATAATTTCTAAAATTTAGCCCCTAAATTGGGGTGTTACAATTTTTTACTAAATTATTAACTTTTTCTATCTCGGAATATTTAGATATTTATTTTCTATACAATTTGAAACTTTTATATATTTTTGTTTTCTAAAATAAGCAAAATTATATATATACATGAACAAATTGACTTGTGGTTTACTGGGTCAATCGACTTGGTTTCAATCTAAAAAATCCTTGTAAAAAGCAGGAAAGTTTGGGAGAAAAGAATTAAATGTACCTAAATTCATTTGATCCAACACATGTGTCTACTTGATCCGAAGCTTAGATCCGTAATTGTCAGGGCCGGTTTTGGGCCTGTGCGGGCTGCCCAACCGCACAGGGCCCAATTTTTGTAAATGCCTCTAAATATTTTTAAGTCTTTTGTATATATGTGTATTTAGGATGTTTGACCCAAGAATTTTCAAGTCCAAGACCCACATTAAATAATATTTTAGTTTTAAAATGCCTATTTTACTGTTATGCATAAGGCCACCAAAATTTACAAGACGGGCCTGGTAATTGTATACACATATTTTCATTTTATATTTTTAAAATGATTTTATTTGTCATTAATTTTTTTAATTATAAAATAGTTATCAAACTTCGAATTTTATTAAAAAAAAGAGTAGAGTTCATAAAATATTGTTTGAAAGAAATAACATGGCATTTTAAATTAATATAAAATATCTTATTTTATCCCTCAATTATAACTAAAATTTTATTTTATTTTTTCCAATGTTTTGAAATAATAATTTAAAAAATAGAAAATTTAGAATTTCTTTTAAAAATATATAAAAATTTAAAATATGGATAACCAGTAATCTTAAAAAGTCCGAGACAAACACCTTTAAAAGAAACAACAGAAACTACTTCTTGCCAAAAACTACACGTAAAGAGTATTTAATAAAATTATTCAAAAAAAAAAGTGATTTATAATGTGTGGATGTCATCTTCTTATAGGATAAACAACACATTTTAAAGCTAAAAGATGAAGATTATCTTACTTTTTAAAATTAATTTAGGATGATTAATTATAGTATTTGTTTTTAAGAAATTTAACGTTTGATAAAAAAATATTTAAATACTCTATAATTGTTAGTGCTCAAATTTAAAATCTATAATTTTAGAGATAATAATAATTTCTTTAATCACTAAATTTGTTTTATTCTTGCTAAATGTATCCTAATTTAAACCTAAAAATCTGATTTCTCAAATTAAGTTTGATTTTACCTTAATAATTTACTTGAGTTAACATAAAATAGAACCAAAATAAGTTCGATCAATTATTGACGTCTACTGGTATCTGCGGAAAAATAAAAATTTTCTCTAAATTTTCTCTCACTCACTCTCACTCTCACTCTCACTCTCACTCTCACTCTCACTCTCACTCTCACTCTCACTCTTTCTTCCTTGAATTCTATCATTGCGCCGCCGGTAAGGATGAAAATTCTTTGGCCATCGACACCTTTCCAATGGTGATTCGATGCAAGGCTTCTGTTTTTATCCATGATTTCTGTTTATTCTTGTTTACAGGTCCCGTTTTATGATTAATATCATTGCCTTGGGGTTTTTATCTTTAGATCAACGATCACTTGACATGTATCTGTTCATGATTGTAATTGGAATTTCCATTGGTACTGTAAGGGTTTCGTCTCTTGTCCAATGATGGCTGTTTGTGGCTTTGCTCGACCTCCTATTTGAGGGAACACTTATTCTCCTTTTGCTCGGAATTTTTGAAAATGAGATTCAGGTGAACCGGTCTTTGTTGAATCAATCCGCACTAGGTTTTTTTTTTTTTTTTTGGAAATTTCCCATCTTCGATCTTGTTGTTGTGGGGATCCTACCGTTAGACCATGTCTTGACATTTTAAGTGTCCTAGGTCAAGACGAGATGACAAGAAGATAAGTGGGATCCACATTTGATTTTTCACCCAATCATCAAAATGGGTCCCACTAGATTATCATATTTCTGAATTTTTTAAATAAAAAATTATGTTTAAAAATATTTTTTAATTATTGGGCTCACTGAATTACCATATTTTTGAGTATTTAAAATAAAAAATGATGTTTAAAAATATTTTTAATTATTAAATTTAAAAATATTTTTAAAATTGGATACCTCTAAGCCTAGACCTAGGAGGTCGCCCCCCTCGCCTATGCTGAGAGCCGGCCCTGCCTACCGTTCCAAGGGCTTTCGAGATTGGTGATGCTTCTTGGGCGTTTTTCTCGCCTCTCATTACTCGGTACTGTTTTATTCTCGGTTATCATTCTGTTTTGGATCAATCTCTTTTAGGGATTTTGAGAAATTATTAATTTTTTTATTGCGTTGATATATTGGTTTCTACCATTCAGGAAAGATATCTGATGAGTATTGATTCTTTCAGGTGTTGTGTCATCGGGGGTTCATGAAGGTGTCTCTCGCTTCCTTCAATATGAGAGTATCTTTATTTTTTTTATTGTTTTCATCTATATTTTGTTAATATTTAATTTCAGTTGCAGTTGTTAAACTGTGTTATTATCGTTTCTTGGCTATACAAACTGAACTTCTTGAAATGGTGTCTATTCCGGCCTTCTGGCGGGGACGACGGAGATTCTTATGTTTTCCCCTGGTATATGAACGTATCTGGTACAGTACGACGGTGATGGGTGGAGCGTGTGAGAAAGCACGTGGGGTGGATGATACCGGCTATAATAGTCTTATCCCCTCTGTGACATGAGAGTTTGTGTTTTTATAAAATTCTTAACTTTGACTTTGGAAATGCATGAGTTGACCGAACAAAATTCTCCTGTCCCTCTTAGTGCCCTACCAATAACAAACTGATATCTGGATTAGTTGATTAATATCGTTATATATTTTCTCAATTAACTTTCCTCCGTTAATTCGACCTTAACTCCGAAAAGGAAATGAAATCTCTCTAGTAAACTTTTGATCAAAATCTTCCATTTTTAAATCACAATTATTTGTAAATTTTCTATCAATCCTTTTACCTTCTACATTTTTGGGTTCCCGAACGATCCCTCTTCTTTGGGCTTAATAATAACTTATTCTGGTTATTATTCTACTGAATTTACTACCTATCAGAATCTGATTCCAGCCAACCGACGAGGAGTTGATCCATTTATACTTGTCCATGATAAACGGAAAAAAAGATTGATGAGGTTGGAGTGATACGTGAAATCAGTTTTTGTAAATGCAAGCCTTGGGGATTTAGCTGTCTTGTCTTCTACAAGAGTCAAGACCCAGAATTTTGCTCAATCGATCGGAATTACCCGACGAAAACAGGCTCACTTGTGCTACCGTTTCCGGTTACTGGAAGGCTATCAATAAGGATCGGACGATAAAATCCAAGTCTAGTTTGATCGGCATGAAGAAAACTCTGGTATTTCAAATCGATCGAGGTCCCAAGGGAAAGCACACCAATTGGGTTATGCACGGGTATCGTACTATGCTCAGTGAATTCAACGGCATCAAGCCCGGACATGTCCTTTTCTTTTGACTTGAATATTGAGTTTTCGGTTTAACTTCAGGTGAGGATCTATCCTTGGTAATTATTGTTTTGGATACATATAATCTATGAGCTTGTATTATGTTTAAGTACTTGAAATGTTCATTAGACTTGTTTGTAATTACCATGATTTTTTAATTTTAAAGGTCTTTAAGCAGTAAGATGTATTGTTAGCATTAATAGGCACTCATTTACATTGCACAACTCATTTACACTGCATTCTTGACTTTAGACTTTGATGTGTTTTGTTCTGTCATGTGGTTGATTTATGCATTTAGTTCGGTAAAAAAAAGAAAATAAAAGGGTACGAGTTCTTTGGCTTATTACATTAATTTTTTTTCTTTACCAGTGGAAACTCGTCAATAGATTCATTAGGGTAGAAGATGATGATAATCGAGCTACAGTTTAAGAAATACCAATACATATTCGATCTAGGAGAATTATTCAATTCATTGTTGTTTAGGAATGCTATTTTTTAACTTTTGTTGGGTTGTGATTAGCCTTGGTAATAAATTTTTAGTTACTACAAGGGCTGTAGTATCTCCACTCAGCAAACATCCTTCACCGAGATTTGATTGAAGCATGAGAACCTCATTGTCAATGCTAACTTTGACTTAAAGGTGTGATTTTGGGCTAGCTCGAACTTGATGCTTTGTGTATTGATATGTTTTTCGGTTTGTCACACCCCAATTTAGGGGCTAAAATTTTAGAAATTATAAAAATTGAATTTAATTGGTATTTTGGAAGAAATTGAAGATCAAATTGTAAAAATTTATTTAGGAAGTGTGAGAAATTCATTGACCCAGTCCTGAATTTACCTATTTTTATTTAGGAGAGAATTATACTCTCTCCCCGTGTGTTTTCTGCAGAATTTTTCCCATTCTCCTCTTCTCGGTCAACTACTTTGAGCTATGATCTATTCACCGTCCGTCCACCGTTCGACGATCCGAAATCACCATCGTGTTCATTCTTGATCGAAGAACAAAACCCCTCAAACCTTTCGTCGTAAATCGATGTCGTTCGTTGTAAATCTTAACCGGAAGTATCATCGGTTTTAACTCGATCGTTATTGGTTTTTCGTCGATTCAAGTCGATCCGGCCACCCGTTTTCGACACCTCCCGCACCATCGTGTTCTTTGCATCGTTTCGAGTCCATCGGTGCCCGTCGCATCTCCGTCGTCGTCGGTGCGTGAGGGAGGTGAGGAAGTCAAAGATTCTGACAATTCGAAATCGAGCTCTCCACCGTTCAAAATTTTCAACCGAGCTTGGTAAGTGTCTCAAAATTGCTTAAAATATTTTTAGAAATTTTTCTGGAATTTTTGGGACACCCTAGGACTGTTTACGCGCCGCCCCTATGCGTGGGGAAGGTTCGAAAATAGGGGTGGCAGCTTTGACCCGTTTAACCCGACCCGTTTGACCCGACCCGGTCCGACCTGACCTGTCCAACCCAACTGCCTAACCCGTTGATCGACCGTTGACCGCCGTTGACCGAACCTTTGACCGGTGTTGACCGAACGTTAACTTTTTCCGGGTATACCAATCCTGAAATTTTTCAACGTCGTGAGTCTGATTTCGAAGTTAGTTTTACCAAATTCGAACCCGATAAGCTTTTGTCACTGATTTATCACCCGATTCGATCTGTTTTTTGCAATTAAACTCCATTTTTAATGAAATTTATGTTGATATATATTTGAGGAATTATTGAAAGTTGATTTCAAGATCGAAGGACTTTGAGAGTTTAAATGGTCGATCATTATGACACGAAAATCGAGGTAATACATTACTACCTCTTTATGTTTTATAGAACATGTTGATAATAGGAAAAATGCATGGATGTATATGATTGGACTATTATGTCTGTTTGATTATGGATGGACTTAAACCCTTATGTTGTAAAAAGACAAGAATTGACCCTGGAAGTTGGATAAGAAGTTTTTAAAGACATATTGATATGATGAAACTACTGATGTGTATAGAAAATACTAGTTTTGCTTAGAAAATCTGGACAATCGATTTCTAAACCCAAGATGGCTTGTACAAATTACTAGAAGTTTGATAAGTAATAATTTTAAGTTCATAGATTATCCAAAAAAGCAATTAACCTTAGGATCTCAGAATTACATTCATCCTTGATAAGAGTTTAACACTGAAATTATCTGGTTACGAATTTATGAAAATGCCCTTGAGAGGTATAAATTGTCTGAGTTGACTCTGAATGAGAAAGTACCCTGAGAATTCGTACCTAACCCGATAAATTACAGATTTAAATTGTTAAAATCATGTCTTTGTACAAAAAAATCCTGATAATCTGTTTGTAACATCTGAGAAGGTAGTTTACACCAAAAATCTCCAAGTTAAGAGTATATACTTGAAGAATAAATTATTGAGGGTTATTCTTTATAAGATTTGTTCGAAAGGACTGAAATAGATGATAAGTTTAAATTAAATAATAAGGATGGACGGGAGGAAATGATTTAAATACTTTGAATATGTAAAATGACTAAAATACCCCTTGAATGAAAATGACCCAAGAATACCACCAAGCTCATGAATGATTGGATATCCTCGAGCTCTAAAATGAATAGAATGAAACTAAGCACCAAAATAACCAAAATACCCTTATGGCCTATACTAAGTAAATGTATTGGATTAATTAAGGAATCCAAATAAACATGGGTGTTGTACTACCATTACATGATATATCATCCCTATGGGTTATGAACTACAAATCAAGTACGTCGACAATTCTGATATAGTTGGAACATGGAAATGAAAAAAAGACCATTATAATATCAGTTTGTCTCCTTAAGATCCATTTAGTGATGACTCAGGAGATGATTTATGGACAATAATTGTTGGTATTAAAGAGTGAATACATGGAAGGGCAAAGAATAGACTGGTTAACATGCATTAGTTCTGGGAGTTGTTCAGCTTGAGTTATTTCGATAATATGATAAATCGACACAAATTATAAGTTCTCTAAATCTTCGTTTCTCCTTCATCAACTCAAATCACTATGGTCATATATGAAAACATAAGTAACACAGATGCAATGGATTCTGAATAGCCCATTTGGTTCAATTGGACAAAAATCCTGTTAATTCAATACATACTCTTGATTGTTGGGTAATGGAATCACTCTCAGTAAATTTGAATATAGAATTATTTTGTATAAAGGTTCCTGAATACTTTCCTGATGCACATGAATCATAGTGTGATTATAAAGTATCAACCTTAAATGTCGGATTAGATTGGTTTGCAATCGATTCCCTTCAATATGACCTTATTCCTGGAATCTGATCAAATTACATCAGTTTCATGTTATCCATTCTGATAACTACCAAGTGTCCTCTAAGAAATACTTGGATATCCTAGTGTGTTCCACATGTACTACATGAAGATTTTATATGTTTTTAAATGGGTTTCACCGAAATTATTGATTTACTGTTTATGAACCATGGCAACATGTTATATATTTTCCGATTTCGGTTTCACCGAAAAATATGAATTATTCCTGATTTATGACATCATGGATTCTACTGGTTTTATGAACTACGGTTACCTGAAATATGTTATTAGATTTCCTTGTTTTCATCAGGCTCCTTCGCTGTGTGCAAGGGTAAGCCTTACAGTTTTCCTCAGGTTCCTTTGATGTGTGCAAGGGCAAGCCATACAGTTCCCCCCAGGTTCCTTTGCTGTGTGCAAAGGTAAGCCTTACAGTTTTCCCAAGTTCCTTTGCTGTGTGCAAGGGGAAGTGATGTGATCCCAATCAGCCCTAACTTTGGTCTTGATCTCATTAAATCATTGAAAATCACCAAGGCTGATTCAAAGGGAGTTATACCTTACTTCATCCTATACCTTCTCATTTATGCACTATATTTCATCATATGTTTGTATTTACCTCTAAGGATATGCTTATCAGATGATATCATTCATTGCATGAATTTTCATGAGTTTTATTAGTTTCATGACATTCATTGCATTTAATAAGTATGATGTTCATTAAAGCGTGCATTACGTTTAAGCATGTATTTCATTTGAGGAAGTAGTTCATTTATGCATCTAGTTATTTAATAAACTACTTCATTCATGCATTTAGTTCATTGAATAAAGTTAGTTCATTGAATAATGTTATTTAATTAATCAAACTAACTCTTAATTATCCCATGCATATTTACATGTTATGATTGAATAAAGTTTATCTTTGTATTTATGTGCTAGAGGGAAGCTGAATAGTCTCAATAGATGCAAGAATATCCTTTACAATGTATTCTAATTCTTAATGTGATACAAACCTTTTTGGGTCCAGAAACCAATTTTACATTATTCTTCTATCTCTTATCTTTTCAACGCCTTTTGAATCACCTCAATCCGATATCGGGAGCTTGAGATATGATCGATTTATTGAAGATAGTGCAGGATGGAATTTTGTTACGGGAATTTTATGCATTGATGATTTTGATGAGTTTGAGTCAAGGGAGAGTCTTTTCAACTTCATCCAAGTGACAAGCCACTGAAGGACTCTTAATTCACCCATTCAAGGCATTCAAAACGGATTGTTATCATCTAAATTCAAGGGCTGTTCATATTCTTCAAGGGAGCATTCAATGAAGGGTGATTTAATTCACTTATTAAGACAATTTTCAGCATGGAATAGCAAGAGTCTTCCACCCCTTGGACGAAATTAAGGCCAAATTCAGCTTCAAATTGTCTAGATTCATCCCCAAAATGATATATAATATTCATCCAACTTTGAAGACAAGAAGAGAAAACATTCAAGTGCATTTTATTGCTAAATTGATGAGAATGTTTTCATCTTTTGAGTCTTTTCATATGCTGCTTCGAAATGCTATAAATAGCCACCTTTGTGATCATTTTTAGAACATAATTTGATTTATGAAAATACTTTGAAAGATTGCTTTCATTTTTTTCTTGGTTTACAGCTCTATCGGTTTCTTGTCGGTCTTGAAGCCTTCATCCATTTCATCTTGTTATAGCGTTGGTTCCTAGCTCTACTATAGCTAGTGGGTCACGTTCCATCCTCTATCACTTTGATTCCATCTTTATTATATTTTTGGTTTCTAACTTATATATAGTTGGAGGGTCACAATCCATCATTTGAATTACTATCATTCTCCACGCCAACCACAAACATCTTTTGTTGAGTTAATCGATCGACGGAATTGGCCAAAAGGGGGTGAATTGGCAATTAAAAATTTGGTGGAAGCTTTTGCAGAAAATTGAAAAGATTTGCACAACGATTTAGAGTGGTTCGACTTTCTCAACCAAAGTCTACATCCAATACCTTAGCTATCCACACTAAGGATTTTCCAACAAATTCACTAATTTGTTCTTTCTTTTGAGGCCAAAGAGATAACCTTACAACTCCCTCAAGAATATACCCCAATTCTTGAGAACACTCTTTCTCAAAGAGAAGATTACAAATTTGCAAACTTACAAGGAAATCCTCACAAGGTATATTGTTTGCACAATTCTAGAACAAAGAAAAGAACACTAAAAAATGAATACAATTGAGTACACGTAGTGTTCTTGAAAGCAAAATGAATATTGAATGAAAAATAGGCTTGAAATGCTCAAACTTGAGGTTTGATGCTTTCTCTTTGTTTCTCTCTTGATTCTTGTTTCTTGTGTTTTCTTGTTGTTGATCAATGGCTTCTAAGCTTGTTTAAATACTCATTCAATTGATTCTGAACGTTGGGGATGATTAGTGGAGTCAATAGAGCCGTTTAAGTGTGAAAACAATTAATAAAATCAGTTGGGAGCGTCAGTGCATCGATGCATATCCATGGTGCATCAAGTGTAAATTCAAATATTTTGACCGTTGGACCCTTAGTGCATCGGTGCACTAAGAGTGCATCGATGCATCAAGTGCATTCGATGTTTCAAAATAGCCAGAGTGCATCGATGCATCAAATGCATTCGATGTTTTCATAAAATCCTCAGTGCATCGATGCATGGTATGTGCATCGATGCATGAAATGCATTTGATGTTCAATTTATTTCATGGTGCATCGGTGCATCACTATGAAAAATTGATTTTAGGCTTGATTTTGGTTCAAAATATTTTGTGAAAATTATTTCAAAAATATATTAAGTATAAAACACAATTTTACACATTTAGTAAGGTTTGAATTTGATCTTGAAGACTTGGAGTAATAATTTGATATTAGAGTAATTAAATCGAATATACTTAGAAAATCATTTGTAAAATCTTAAAATTCATTTAACTTAATTTGTTATATCGAAACATCAAAATATTTTTAACAATCTTCCCCTTTTTGATATAACAAAACAAGTGTGTAATTTTAAGATTTTCTTTGAAAATAAATTTTGAAATTTAAGTTTGAAATTACTCCCCCTTACTTTAACACTTCTCCCCTTTAAAACATTTTAACACTTTAACATTACTCCCCCTTTTTTTTAAATAAAAAAGACTTAAAAATCGATTTAAACAAGGTTTTGAAAAACATAGCCAATTGATTAAACATATATATATATATATATATATAGCTTAAGCTGCTAAAATCAAAGATCAAAAGAGATATTAGCCATTAGTTTCATAATGAATATTCATAATCAAATGTGAAATGATATAATTGGTCATAATGAACTAATATGATGCAAAAATTAAGAAACATTAAGCTCAAAATAATAAAGTTAAAATCAAACCAAATATATAATAAGTTAAATCAACCAAGCATCCAAATCATAACTCCTAACAAATTCAAACATTTAAGGATCCAAAATAAACAATCCAGAAACATCAAAATCAATCCAAGTTTTAGAAAACCAAGAAAGCATAACAAGGAAACAAATTCACTCCATCTGAGGATCGGGAGGAGGAGGATAATGAGCTCGAACTTCAAGAGTGAGAGTGTCCATACGTTCACGCATCTCCCGCTGAAAATCAGTAATATGAGACTCAATGGAGGTAAACCTCAGATCAAACGACTCTAAGAAAGATCAAAAATAAGGTGGCATTTGATATTCTTGTCGTGCTGGTTCCGGTGCAGGCTCATTGTTTGGTACATGATCGTCGATATATTGCATAAATTGTTGAAACTCAGAATCATCATCAACAGCCGGTGCTGGAGGAGGAGGAGCACGAGAAGAGCTAGGAGCAGCTAGTGAAGAACTAGCTCCCGGAGTTTGCTTACCGGGTCGAAATACCCAAAGACTGGTTTCCTCGTCTTGTTTCCAATCCGCTTTCTTCAATGAGGTGAGATTGATTTGATTTTGGAGAGGGATATGATTGTCGAGAGAGACATTTAGACCGAGTTTGATAAAAAGGTTACTAAGAAGACATCCATAAATCAATGTTTCGACATGTTTTGAAGGAACAATGTTTATGATGTCCACTAGTTGACTAAATATAATGTGGGGCAGATTTATTTTGATCTTATTCTTAATACAGTGCATCCACCATAAATCCCTAGTACGAAGAGTGGAGTACCTACCTCCGGATGGTCTAAACCACCAAGAGATCATCAAATGAAGAAAACGATCATGATGAGATCGTAGAGTACTAACACTAGAGTTTGGAACATAGGGATATTCCACATTTTCATTCTCATTATATAACCCATCATCATCTAACCCAAAACGGAAAGCTATAGTATCGGGGTCAGTATTAATATATTGGCCTAAAAGATAGGATCTAATGGCTATAGTCCCACATTGAGTTTGGTTTTGAATGCATACCACATTGGAGTAGAAGATGCAGACTAACTGTTGATAGACGATAGGTTTGAGGTGAGACAATTTATCAAACTTCCAAGTTTTAAGAATCGGAAGGTATTCGAAGTCAATATCAATCGTGGCTTGAAGAGAAGGAATACGCTCTTCTCGGATTCTATAGGATTGGAAAGAATTTCTGTACCTAGAGTACAATTCATCTCTACGACATTTAGGCATATTAAAACAAGATCCTATTAGACTATTAGGTGGAGGAGGAATGGGATTTGGAGGTTGGTTTGAACAAGAACGACTCGATGACGTTCTAGGGTGTTTAGGATAAGACATGGTTTAAGAATCAGAAAAAAGGAATATAACTTGCAAATTGAAACACATGTATGCAATTTAATCAATCCCAAAACTCAAATGAGTCCTCAATAATTCAAGGTTCTCTAAATCAAATCCTAATGGGCAGAGTTTTGAAAAACTATTTATAAAACAAGGTTTGAAAATTTATAATATGTATAGTTTTTCATGAAAACAACATAATTAAAACAAAAAACATTAAATGTAAAAATTAAATTCAGATTTTTGATAATTTTTTTTTTAATTTCGAAAATTCAAAAATTCTTTAAAAATTTGTGAGTTTTTGATGAAATTGGTTGTAAAATCTAGTTTGAAATCATCAAACAATCAATGCCGGATATAATGTTCATCCTAGAACTAATCTAAACTAGTTCTAAAATCAAAATATGATAAAATAGAGGTTTTTAGAAAATTACCTTGAAAATTTCGGATTGATGAGAATGAGAAGTTGTTTGCACGGTTTAATGATAGTAGCAAGATATAGAGATGAAAAGCTTGAATATTTCGAAAGGATTTTGTTGATTTTGAGCAAGAGGAGAATTTTAGAGAGTGAGAGAGGTGTGCGGTTGAAGAGGATGTAGTTTTAGGGTTTGAGAAAAATGAGAAAATAAACCTTTTAAACCCAAAAACCTGACTGATGCATCGATGCATGACCTTGTGCATCGATGCACATTCAAGGCGTGCATCGGTGCACCTTCATGGTGTATCGATGCACATTCAAAGGGATGCATCGATACACTGTTAAGTATATCGATGCATGAAGCACAAAAATTCATTTTAAACACTAAAAAAATGCTAAATTAATTAGCTCTAGTGGTATTGGCAACTCATATATTGAAAAATTAATCATGTTCAATCAATCAAATTAACCCTTAAACAACATTTGAACATAAAATTAATTTTCACCAAAGAACATAAACCCCCCCTAACTAATAGCAATGAATGCAATAAAAAATTACTATTATAAGCATTTTTCATTTATTCTTAAAAAGTGCTAGAATCATTTTAAACATTAAGAGAATATAGGTTAGTTAAACCTAATTCTCTCCTAAGTGTCCAAAATCTTTCTTTGTCTAAGGGTTTTGTAAAGATATCCGCTAATTGATGCAAAGTATCAACAAATTCTAGAACTACATCTTCCTTAGTGACATGGTCTCTAACGAAGTGATGTCTAATTTCAATATGCTTAGTTCTAGAGTGTTGGATGGGATTTTTAGTGAGACAAATAGCACTAGTATTGTCACACTTGATAGGAATGGTACCTACTTCAATTCCATAATCAAAAAGTTGTTGTTTCATCCATAAAACTTGTGCACAACAACTACCTGCTGAAATGTATTCCGCTTCAGTGGTAGATAATGCCACACAATTTTGTTTCTTTGAAAACCAAGAAATTAGCATATTTCCAAGGAATTGTCAAGTACCGGAGGTGCTTTTCCTATCTAATTTGCAACCTCCATAATCCACATCAGAGAAGGCATGCAAGCTAAAGGTAGAGTCTCTAGGATACAAAAGTCCTAAACTAGGAGTGTCCTTAAGGTATGTAAAGATTCTCTTAACAACTAGTAAATGTGATTCCTTAGGGCATGATTGAAATCTAGCACATAAGCAAACACTAAACATAATGTCCAGTCTACTTGCAGTTAAATAAAGCAAAGAACCAATCATTGACCTATATAATTTAACATCCACACATTTACCTCCTTTATCTATGTCAAGCTTTGTCGATGAGCTCATTGGAGTGTTATGTGGTTTCCCATTTTCTAGCCCACACTTCTTGAGCATATCTTTGACTTACTTAGCTTGATTGATGAAGATGCCATCTTTTCTTTGCTTGATTTGGAGTCCCAAGAAAAATGAGATCTCCCCTATCATGCTCATCTCGAATTCACTTTGCATTAGCTTAGAAAATTCTTGGCAAATAACATCTTTTCTTTTATAATTAAAAAGTTTGACAATCTTTCATACCAAGCTCTAGGAGCTTGTTTTAAACCATAAAGTGCTTTTGTCAACTTAAGAACATGATTTGGAAATTTTAAATCTTCAAAACCAGGAGGTTGTTCCACATACACTTCTTCCTTTATAAAACCATTTAAAAATGTACTTTTAACATCCATTTGATATAATTTAAATTCATGAAAACATGCAAATGCTAATAACATTCTAATTACTTCCATCCTAGCTACGGGAGCATATGTTTAATCATAGTCTATGCCCTCTTCTTGAGTATACCCTTGAGCAACAAGTCTAGCCTTGTTTCTCATTATGTTACCACTCTCATCAAGCTTATTTCTAAATACCCATCTAGTACCTATAATAGATTTATTACTAGGCCTTTCAACTAATATCCAAACTTTACTCCTCTCAAATTGATTTAACTCTTCTTGCATAACCAAAATCCAATGTTTATCTTTTAATGATTATTTAATATTCTTAGGCTCTATGCATGAAATAAATGCAACATAATTACAAATATTTCTAAGAAAGGATCGAGTTGTTACCCCTTATGATGGATCACCTATAATCTCACCATCCTTGACATAGTTGTATTCCCTTGGGTAAGAGACTTCCCTTTCTTCAATGGTTGGATTCTCGAGGGGATCATGAGTTTCCTCATCTTTCATTTCTTCCTTTGATTATGGTTCTCCAACGTCATTTGTATTTATAATGCCTACATCATCATTCACACAAGAATCCTTCCTCAGAAGGAGATTATCATCGAAAACAACATGTATAGACTCTTTTACAACTAAAGTTCTTTTATTAAATACTCGATAAGCTTTAGAATTTAAGGAATAACCCAGAAAAATTCCTTCATCACTATTAGCATCAAATTTGCCAAGATTGTCTTTACCGTTGTTTAAAACAAAACATTTACAACGAAAATGATGAAAATAGCTAATGTTAGGCTTTTTATTTTTAAACAGTTCATATGGAGTTTTCTTCAAAATAGGCTTAATCATTACTCGATTAATAACATAACAAGCGGTATTTGTGGCTTCCGCCCAAAAATATTTTGGCAAATTGTTTTCACAAAGCATGGTTCTAGCCATTTCTTCTAAAGTTTGATTTTTCCTCTCAACAACTCCAATTTGTTGAGTGGTTCTAGGTGCAAAAAAATTATGGCTAGTACCATTTGAATTAAAAAAAATCAGTAAATCCAAGAAATTCAAATTCAGTTCCATGATCACTCTTAACACTAGTTATAGAGTAACCTTTTTCGTTTTGGATTACTTTTGAAAACGTGATGAACTTTTCTAATGCTTCATCTTTAGTACTTAAAAATAGAACCCAAGTATATCTAGAATAGTCATCTACCAAGATAAATGCATATTGTTTTCCACCCAAGCTAGTAGTCCTAGTTGGCCCAAAAAGATATATATGGATCAATTGTAATACTCTACTAGTTGATACATCATTAATGGATTTAAAAGAAACTCACTTTTGTTTTCCTTTAGCACAAGAATCACAGATTTTATCATTATCAAATTTTAGTTTAGGCAACCCTCTTACTAAGTCTCCTTGAATTAGTCATTGCAAAACACTCACACTAGCATGTCCTAGTCTCCTATGCCATAACCAACTCTATCATGCTCATCCTTAGCAACTAGGCATAAATTAGTCATATCAATAGAGTCTAAATGCACCATGTAAATGTTTCCTATTCTATGACCAACAAGAATAATCAAAATAGATGCAATGTCAATCAATTTTACAAACACTTAATTTAAAAATAAGACATTGTATCTTTTGTCAAATTCATCTAATCGGATTATGCTTTAATCCATTCACATACAAAACATTATGCAATGTTGATTATCAAGATTAAAAGCACTTGCATAAAGTTTTAAAGATGTTATGCATTAAAAGTTGATATCATTGAAAATTTGAAATCTATGCATAAACATTAAAAAGTTTAAGGTAAAAAATTTGTAAAACCAAAGTTCTTGAAAAATCGATATCAATTGTTAAATAGATATCAATTACATTTTAAAAACAATTTTGACCAAAAATTAATATGATGAACTAGATTTTATAAAACATTACCAAAAATTACTATGTTCATCATACAATATCTTTCAACATACATGAGATAACACATAATCATTTAGAACATTTAAAACCTCATGCATGCATAAACTAAATGAGCAACCAAATAAAATAATACATTAAGTTTAGAGGTTACCCATTCCTTTTTCATGTGTGGCTAGAGCATATTGAATATGATCATCTTCATCACCATTGCTCCCACACACCTACAAGAGACATTTAAGTAGATTTTGGTATCCAAATTGCTTTGGATCAGTGAATGTTAGTTTCAATGCCCCTTGTTCCTTTTGGAATCCATACTTGTCTAATTTTAAATCTTTTTCCATTCTTGAAAGGACAAGTATGTTCCTTATGACCATGATAATGACAATGTGAATATATTGTCATTATTAAACTAGATGAATTATTTAAAATGATCTCCTTTTCTTTTGTTAAGCATTCAAGCTTAACTTTCAAATCAAAATTTTCTTTTTCAATACTTTCAAATTTCATTTTTGAGCTCTAAATCATTCTTCAAGAGTTTATTTTGATTTTCAAAATCAATTTTTGTTTCTAGAAGAAGTTTGTTTAATTTAAATTTTTTTTTTCAAAGTTTTCAGACTTTAGTTTTGAAAGCTCTAACTCCTTTTTCAACATTTCATTTTGTTTTTCCAAGTATGTTTTAGCTTTCAAAAGAAGATCATTTTTAGCTATAAATTTAGAAATCAAAATCCTATATTTGGAGTTCATGGTCTCAAACTCCGAAAATAATTCATCATAAGCATCTTGTAACTCATTAAAAGATTTTGAATTTAATTTATTTGAGTTAGAAGATACCTTTGGCTCTATGAGAGCTAACAGAGACATCACCTTTATTTGTTCTTCTTTTTCCTTGTCTCCATAGATCTCCTCAAGCTTATCCCACATTACCTTGGAACTTGAACAAGAAGAAACTCCGTTATATATATTAGGATCAATTGCACAGCATAACATGTGCATAGCCTTTGTGTTTTGTTGAGCTTTCTTCCGTTCTTGATCACTCCACTTCTTTGCCTTTTTCGTAGGAGAGGAATACCCTTTCTCGATTATCATCCAAGCTTTCATATCAAATGATTGGATAAATATCATCATAAACCTCTTTCAACGACGATAATTTGTTCCGTTGAAGTGTAGAGACACGTCAATTGGTCGGGATTCTTCCATAGAGAATGAACCGGAAGTGGAAACCATCTTTATCGATTTAACTCTTCTCGAATCGACTCAAGAGGTGATTAAACCTTTAAATGAGTGAGGCTCTGATACCAATTGTTGAGTTAATCTATTGATAGAATCGGCTAAGAGGGGGCGAATTGGCAATTAAAAATTTGGTGGAAGCTTTTGCAGAAAATTGAAAAGATTTGCACAGCGATTTAAAATGGTTCGACTTTCTCAACCAAAGTATACCTCCACTACCTTAGCTATCCACACTAAGGATTTTCTAACAAATTCACTAATTTGTTCTTTCTTTTGAGGCCAAAGAGATAATCTTACAACTCCCTCAAGAATATACCCCAATTCTTGAGAACACTCTTTCTTAAAGAGAAGATTACAATTTTGCAAACTTACAAGGAAATCCTCACAAGATAGATTGTTTGCATAATTCTAGAACAAACAAAAGAATACTAAAAAATGAATATAATTGAGTAGAAGTAGTGTTCCTGAAAGCAAATGAATATTGAATGAAAAATAGGCTTGAAATGCTCAAACTTGAGGTTTGATGCTTTCTCTTTGTTTCTCTCTTGATTCTTGTTTCTTGTGTTTTCTTGTTGTTGATCAATGGCTTCTAAGCTTGTTTAAATACTCCTTCAATTGATTCTGAACGTTGGGGATGATTAGTGGAGTCAATAGAGTCGTTTAAGTGTGAAAACAATTAATAAAATCAGTTGGGAGCGTCAGTGCATCGATGCATATCCATGGTGCATCAAGTGTAAATTCAAATATTTTGACGGTTGGACCCTTAGTGCATTCGATGTTTCAAAATAGCCAGAGTGCATCGATGCATGGCTGGTGCATCGATGCATCAAATGCATTCGATGTTTTCATAAAATCCTCAGTGTATCGATGCATGAAATGCATTCGATGTTCAATTTATTTCATAGTGCATCGATGCATGAATTGGTGCATCCGTGCATCACTATGAAAAATTGATTTTAGGCTTGATTTTGGTTCAAAATACTTAGTGAAAATTGTTTCAAAAATATATTAAGAATAAAACACAATTTTACACATTTAGTAAGGTTTGAAATTGATCTTGAAGAATTGGAGTAATAATTTGATATTCGAGTAATTAAATCGAATAAACTTAGAAAATCATTTGTAAAATCTTAAAATTCATTTAACATAATTTGTTATATCGAAAAATCAAAATGTTTTCAACATCCTTCATCATTTTCGTTACATCCATTCAACAACTATCACTACCACACTTCTTTCATTTACAATCCACTTCAACTTCATTCTATCATTTCCATTACTTTCATACACATATTTATATATATATATATTTCCCTTATTATAACGTTGTTTGTACATTTTCAGTCTTCAATCAAAGCAATGTGAAGTTCTTACTAGAATAACGATCGGGCAACATCGTATATGACTCGAAACACATAATCGAGATCATATCATTTGGTATCAGAGAGAGTCGATTTAGTAAGCGTATCATTTTCTCACTCCCATTTAGTAAAAGAGTAACAAAAAAAAGCGAAACAATTCGAAAAAAAGAAGAAAATTTTAAAGAGGGCGAGATTAATCTTTTTATCTTTGAAAAAAAATAATTAAGAAGGTTTCATATCCGTTTCATCATTTCTTTTATTATCTTTATGATTTCATTACCTATTCTCATCTTTGTTCTTTCTTGTAACCATTTCTTTATTTACTCACATTATTCTACAACCAAGCCACAATTGTTTCAGCCAAAGTCTACGAGACGCCTTGTAAACCTCGAGGGAGTTCCACAAGAAGTTTAAAGGAAAGCAAGAGTGGTAAAAGGCAAGAGTGAACATCAAGGGTAAAAGTCATCCCGAGTGAAACATGAGTTGGAGTGATTTTTCTTTGGAGTGTATTGGTGAGATTTTTTTTGGTGAGGTTTATTTTCATCTTTATTAATCTGTTCGTTTCATTATGTCTCGAAAGTATACAAGACCAAATGATTATACAAGAGACAACGTACGAGATTTTACATCAAATTCTTAATTTCAAAATTTCAATCAAGAAATGAGAACTTTGCTCAAAAAGTATCTCAATCCAATCTCAAAGAAGTTAAATCAAATAATCAAAAAAGGTTCTTGTTCACAAACACCTCCACCGAAGATTAAAAGGCAAGTAAAGAGGAGAGACAACACTCGACCCGTTTCTAATTCTACATCCAATTGGAGTGAAATATCTTGCAAGGAGGATCCCAATTTTCAAAATAAGAAGCAATGTCAATAGTTCAACGCGGAGTGAGTTAAGCAGTTTTGCATCTTTCAATCTAGCTTGTCTTCAAGAGTGTTTTGACAATTTCGTCAAAAAAACATAATTGCAAGAACAACTAGAAAAAGGAAATATTTGCAACAAAGAAAGAGAAATAAGATTTGAAAGAGAAATTGAGAACGGAGAAAAAGAGGTTTGTGAAAAAGATGGGAAAGAGGAGATTTTCAAAGAAAAAGAGAAAAATAGTGACATTGAAAAAGAAAGTCAAAAAGAACATGAGAGTGAAAATGATGAGTTTGAAAATTAAATTGTTTGTGCAAAAGAGAGAGAGAGTCAAATTTCATTTTGCACTAACAAACTTAACCATTCTTCTTCTATTCTTGAATTTTCATTGTTGCAGGATAACGAGAAGAACACTTCAAGAGAAATGTTAAACACATTGGCAATTCTAATGACGATCGAACATCGTCCATGCTTTAATCATGTTTCAAATGAGGATCCAATGAATTTCTCTATCACCAAGGAACTGATGCCCAATAATATCATCAAGCATCCTCCATGGTTTGATTTTTTCATTTCTTTTGTTATTGAATTATTTACTTCTAAATTTCATTTACTTTTCAGAGGGATGATTCAAAAACATGGAATTGATGTATTGAGTTGCGAGGATAACTTTCTTTGCAATCTTGAGATGAAATTGCCACTCTCTATTTTGCAAATAGACAATTTGAAGAAAAGGCTATCCACCTACTCAAGAGCCATCGTATGGAAGGGCACAAAGATTAAAGGAGATGGTGTAACCTACCTACTTGAAGGAGTTCAAATGTCAAAACTTTCCACCCACCCTCATGATGATTCAAAGGAACACAAAGAAGGAGTGCAAAGAACATACACCTATTTGGATGAACAACATGGAAATAAAGTGCACAAGCAAGAAAAACTTAATTCCAAAGAATGATGTTTGTGCAAAACAAGAATGAAGAAGTTCCCAGCTAAAAGGAAGTCGCGATTGTTTCCTTTTGTAGCAAGCGTCAATTTGGGGACAAATCGCTTTCAAGAGGGAGGGAATGATATGATCCCAATCAGCACTAAATTTGGTCTTGATCTCATTAAATCATTGAAAATCACCAAGGTTGATTCAAAGGGAGTTCTACCTTACTTCATCCTATACCTTCTCATTTATGCACTATATTTCATCATATGTTTGTATTTACCTCTTAGGATATGCTTATCATATGATATCATTCATTGCATGAATTTACATGAGTTTTATTAGTTGCATGACATTCATTGAATTTAATAAGTATGATGTTCATTAAAGCGTGCATTGCATTTAAGCATGTATTTCATTTAGGGAAGTAGTTCATTTATGCATCTAGTTATTTAATAAACTACTTCATTCATGCATTTAGTTCATTGAATAAAGTTAGTTTATTGATTAATGTTATTCATTAATTAATCTAACTCTTAATTATCCCATGCATATTTACATGTTATGATTGAATAAAGTTTATCTTTGTATTTAGGTGCAAGAGGGAAGCTGAATAGTCTCAATAGATGCAAGAATATCATTTATAATGTATTCTAATTATGGATGTGATACAGACCTTTTTGGTTCCAGAACCCAATTGGAAATTATTTTTGTATCTCTTATCTTTCCAACGCCTTTTGAATCACCTCAATCCGATATCGGGAGCTTGAGATATGATCGATTTATTGAAGATAGTGCAGGCTGGAATTTTGTTACGGGAATTTTATGCATTGATGATTTTGATAAGTTTGAGTCAAGGGAGAGTCTTTTCAACTTTAGGCAAGCGACAAGCCATTGAAGGACTCTTAATTCACCCATTCAAGGCATTCAAATCTGATTGTTATCATCTAAATTCAAGGGATGTTCATATTCTTCAAGGGTGCATGCAATTAAGGGTGATTTAATTCACTTATTAAGACAATTTTCAGCATGGAATAACAAGAGTCTTCCACCCCTTGGACGAAATTAAGGCCAAATTCAGCTTCGAATTGTCTAGATTCATCCCCAAAATGATATAGAATATTCATCCAACTTTGAAGATAAGAAGACAAAGCATTCAAGTGCATTTTTTTTTCTAAATTGATGAGAATGTTTTCATCTTTTGAGTCTTTTCATATGCTGCTTGGAAATATTTTAAAAAGGCACTTTTGTGATCATTTTTAGAACACAATTTGATTTATGAAAATACTTTGAAAGATTGCTTTCATATTTTTTCTTGGTTTACAGCTCTATCGTTTTCTTGTCGGTCTTGAAGCCTTCATCTATTTCATCTTGTTATAGCGTTGGTTCCTAGCTCTACTATAGCTAGTGGGTCACGTTCCATACTCTATCACTTCGAATCAATATTTATTATATTTTTGGTTCCTAACTCATATATAGTTGGAGGGTCACAATCCATCCTTTGAATTACTATTTTTCTCCATGTCAACCATAAACATCTTTACCATTTTCGTTACATTCATTCAACCACTATCACCACCATACTTCTTTCATTTACAATCCACTTCAACTTCATTCTATCATTTCCATTACTTTCATACACATATTTATATATACATATTTCCCTTCTTATAACGTTGTTTGTACATTTTCAGTCTTCAATCAAAGCACTGCGAAGTTCTTACTAGAATCACGATCGGGCAACATAGTATATGACTCAGAACACATAATCGAGATCATATCAGGAAGACCTTATAGTTTCCCAGGCTTCTTTGCTATGTGCAAGGGTAAGACCTTACCGTTTCGTTTGGCTCGTTTGCTATGTGCAAGGGTAAGACCTTACTCTTTTTTTTGCAGGCCCCTCTACTTTGTACACATGGTAAATATATATTAAACTGCTACTGTTTTAAAAGAGATCTGTATCTTTTCACTGGTTTTATGGGAACATACTAGATAACCTATTATGATCTCTGAAACTCAGTCATCCAGAATATTTCTCTAAACTGAAAGCCCACTGTTTGTTACTACCTAAAATATCAATAGGACATATGCTCAACTTAAAAATTTGTAGATGTCTGAACCAATAAGGAAAAATATGCTTATCTGTCAACTGCACGTTCTTCAGCATCATCTGGTAGTTCTGTATTACTGAGCTTTCCAAAACTCACTCTCTTACTCACCTTTTCAGGTTAAAAGAATCGTACCAGTGCATCTATCGACATCAGTAAGAGAGTTCTTCCGGTGTTACTTGCAGAGTATGGTACATGTGATTAGGGAGCATGTATCTTGTATTTTGTTTTTATATCTGAGTCTGAAAATCTATTTTATTTCTGAATACTGATAAATTTTATTTTGTATTCATAAATCATTTTTTGAGTTTACATGTTTTGACAAAAGTTTTAATTTTTTCGAGATTTTTACAGTGGGTCGCTCCGGTGGCCCTAATGTGACTTCCCAGATCGGATCAGGTTACCCGTATCGGTCCGAGGGGGTTACATTTACGAAAAAAATAGTAAGGACTTACTCTTGCACATAGCAAAGGAGTCTAGGAAACTATAAGGTCTTCCCCTTGCGCACAGCAAAAGAACCTGGGGAAACTATAAGGCTTACCCTTGCACACAGCAAAGGAACCTGAGGGAAACTGTAAGGCTTACCCTTGCACATAGGAAATGAACATGAGGGAAACTGTAAAGCTTACCCTTGCACACAACAGAGGAGCCTGATGAAAACAGGGAAACCTGATAACATATTTCAGGTAACCATAGTTCATAAAACCAGTAGATTCCATGATGTCATAAATCAGGAATAATTTATATTTTTTGGTGAAATCGAAATCGAAAAGCATATAACATGTTGCCATGGTTCATAAACTAGTAAATCAATAATTTCGGTGAAACTCATTTTAAAACATATAAAATCATCATGTAGTACATGTGGAACACACTAGGATATCCAAGTATTTCTTAGAGGACACTTTGTAGTTATCAAAATGGATAACATGAAACTGATATAATTTGATCAGAGTCCAGGAATAAGGTTCTATTGAATGGAACAGATTGCTAACCGATCTAATCTGACATTTAAAGTTGATACTTTATAATCACACTATGATTCATATACATCAGGAAAGTGTTCAGGAACCTTTATACAAAACAATTCTAGATTCAGATTTACTAAGAGTGATTCTGTTACCCAACAATCAGGGGTATTCAGGAGTATGTATTGACTTAAAAGGATTTTAGTCCAATTGAACCAAATGGGGTATTTAGAATCCTTTGCATCTGTGTTACTTATGTTTTAAGTTAATGTGAAATGGAGGAATATGTTCTAAGTTAATTAATCTACGTAAAATATCATAATTAACATGTCCGAGTCTACCATACCATAAATTTAATGACTCAATCATATAAATAGAAGAAGAAGAATCATTCTTATTTATATTTTTAGCTTTTACAGAGATAGCATTGAGTTTCCACATATTGTTCAATATATATCCCCTTCCCACAAATATTCCCCCTTTTGATAAAACTAACTTCTGGGATTCAAACACCATCCTAAAGCCATGTATACTTAGGAGAGTCCCAGAGACAAGGTTCTTTCATATTTCAGGCACATACAACACGTTTTGAAGTTTCAACTCTTTGCCAGAAGTCATCTTTAAAATTACAGTGCCTTTCCCCTTGATCTTGGAAGTTGCAGCATTGCCCACATATAGCTTTTCTCCTTTCTTACAAGAAACCAACTCTGCAAAGGAGTCATTGTCACAAAAATATGGCGTGTGGAACTAGTATCAAGCCACCATTCTCTTGGATTTGAATCAACCATGTTAACTTCATAGACCACAACACATAGGTCAAGTTCAGATACTTCATTGGAAATTTCTGTCACAACATTAGCCTCTTTTGTTCTGGACCTTTTTGGAAGCCTACATTCGGATGACACGTGTCCCGTCTTATTGCAATTAAAGCATTTCCCTTTGAATGTTTGCTTCTTAGAAACTCCGCCTTTTGGTCCTAGTTTAGACTCAATTTGAGCTTGCTTTCTTTTTCTTGAAGTCCTTTTTTACTTCCACCACATTTGCCTTGGCAATGTTATGATTGACTATTTTGTTTAGCCTTTTAGCCGCACATCGATTGTATTCTTCAATCCGAAGTCTCACAATCAGATCTTCCACTGTCATTTTTTTTCTCTTATGCTTAAGATAATTCTTAAAGTCATTCCAAGCAGGAGGAAGTTTTTCAATAATGGCTGCCACCTGAAAGTATTCACTTATAATCATCCCTTCTGCGAGAATACCATGAATGATCAGTTGGAATTCTTGCACCTGATTCACAACAATTTTAGAGTCAACCATTACAAAGTTTAAGAATTTGGCAACTAAGAATTTCTTAGCACCAGCATCTTCAGTTTTGTATTTATGGTCCAATGATTCCCATAGTTCCTTAGCCGTTTTCTTTACGCTGTATACTTCATAAAGGGCATCAGATAAACCATTCAAGATGTAGTTACGGCATAGGAAATCAGAGTGCTTCCATGCTTCGGTAATGTTGAACGCGGTTGCAGCATCCACTTCATCCTCTCTAATAGTAAGAGGATCATCCTTCAAAAATTTGGCCAGATTCAATGTCGTCAAATAAAACAACATTTTCTGTTGCCATGTTTTGCAATTCTCTCCATTGAATTTCGCAGGCTTTTCATTATGACTCATGGTCATAGGTAACGTTTGGCTCGCAGCTTGAGTCTGTGTAGAGACAATCTCATTAGATTGTGAATTGGATGAAGTATCAGACATTTTTTTGTAATCGGAATCAAAACCGAAATAAAAAATATAATATGAAACGAAATATATATTTACCTAAATATATTACCACAATAATCTGTATGAGTTTAGATTGAACTACAACACAAGGAATATGTCTTAATATTGTTGCAAATATTGAAAAATAGTGCTGTAGTATTACAATCTAAAAAAAAATTCGTTTCAATAATAAAGTTAAAAAAAATTGTGAAATTAAAATAGAACCTGTAATCGGATGAAATTGAATATGTAGAAGAAGAGTTTTGTTGATGCCTGAATGAACAGTTTCCTTAAGATAGATTCGTCCTCTCCTCGGTGCTTTGAGTAATGTTGGACGTCGGTCTCCCAGGATACAACAACAAACGTTCACAACAGTAAGCACAACCGTAATGAGCAATCGAACACAATCTGTCTTTATCTATCACCGAAAAATAACTATTGAAGAATCGTAGAATTGAAAGGAAAGTACTTGAAAGAAAATAGTAAAAGTTGTGTGTTGAAATGTGTCACAACTTAGCTTTTATATAGGGAGAGGATTGAAAGGTTAAGACCTTTATTGAAAGGTTAAGAACTTTAAATGAAATGACTTAACCATTTGATTAAAAATCATAACCTTTTAATCAAAAGGTTATCATGGAAAGACATGACCTTTAGAGTGAAATGAAATAGCTATTTTCATGAAAAGACTTAATTATTTTTCATGAATAGTCATGATTCAATCAATTCATTTATATTTTCCCTACAATACCAACTTGAGATTTTTTTCTCCACACACGTTCAAAGATTCTTCAATTGATAATTGTTTTAAGGTTGCCTCAACTTTGCTTAATGTGTTTTCTCCATCATCCAGAGCAATATCAAATGAATGATAACTCATTGCAACTCGTGTCGCTAAATGAGAATGTCATCTAAGTAAAATTGTGCAACGAGTTCCTACATCTATTTTAGGATCATTTGATCTAGTATATATTGATGAATTTAATGTAACTCTAATCTTCGCTTCTTTGGTCCATTTTTTTCAAAATGTATTAACTTTGAACTCATTTGAAATTTTAAAATGAGAGCACCTTCAAAGCATGTGCACATAAAATATCAGCAAATTTAAATTTCTTACAACTACAATTGATTGTAGAATTTGATGAGTCAAATATAATAGTATGATGATGAAGTTTTCCTGAGGAAATGACTTTGTAACTAGTAATAGTTCTTGTACTTTCAATAATATTCATTTCACAATCCCAAGTAAGTCATACTTCTTTTGAAAAAAAACTTTAAATACTGTAAAAGTATACACATCTGCAGCATGTTTCAATATATCTACAGGATATGAAAGTGATGGCTTACTTTGATTGTCCTTATAATCGGCTTTCAACTCTTCTTAGCGTCTACCGGCCAATAATCTTTCAAAATACTGAATGAAACGTAATGAATCATAATTATAACCAATGCACATATTTATTTGGTTATTCATACTGTCATTTCTTTGAGTAGTCGACATATCTACACAAAAAGTTTGTCTTCCATAAACTAAAGCCCATTCTCTCAACTCAAATTGTTTATATAGAAATTTATTATTCCTCAAATCGTACCCTGTAAGCATTTTATCCCACACATTTAAAAATTCTTCATCTTCGTCGTGATCATAAACCTAACTACTAAAATATTTATTAAAATTACTAAACCTCTCAAATACATCACTAAGATGCTTAGTTGTATTTTGGAACATATGCCACACATAATCGACATGTTTCAGGCCATTTTGAATAAATAATTTTTTCCATTGCAACATCTTGATATGTAAGAATCGCATTTGGTTTATTCCTCAACATTTCTTTTGAAAATGAATCAAATAACCAAAAAAAATAAGAATCACATGTTTCATCATACAAAAAAGTCGCATCAAAGATAGCACTTTCCCTATGATGGTTAACACCCACAAATAATGCCAAAGGTATACCATCCTTATTTTTTCTATATGTTGTACCAAAACATACGAAATCTCCAAAAGATTCATAATCTAATTTTATCATAATATTTGTCCAAAAAAATATTTGTTACGAACAAGATCAATTTGAATGACATAAGAAAAATTGGATCATTATGTTGCATATTTTGTAGATTTTCCAATGCCCTACGTGTATCTCCAACTTTCATCTATGTTGTTCTTCTAGTACGCAAGTAAATATTATAGTCTTCAGGAATAAGACCAAGAATTTTGATCCCACCAATTTTTCTAGCTAAAACTCCAACACTTTCTTTTGGTGTTAATCTTGAGCGATCAACGATCTCAAGTTCTCTAGCTGTGACAAGACTGATTTTCTTTTGAGATCTTAGAAGCATAAGCTTAGAAGAAGTCGTCAATACGTGATTATGATCTGCAATAAATTTTGTAACTCAAAATTTACCATCAATTCGTGAAACTTCCAATATAGCTAATCATCTAAATCTTGTTTCTGGACGGTGATATTTTACATCATCATCTTGTTTATCCTTCGGGTACCTTGACAAGAAAAACAAAAAAACTATATTTATCCAATGGCCATGTTTCTCTATGTCCTTTGCTTCTTCGGATACTAAATCCTACCTCCTTGGCATACATGTTATAAAAATCATAGACATCTTGTTCCGTATTGAATTTCATGTCAACTCTCGGAATAATCTCATTTGAAAAAATTGCATGAGTTGAAGTAACAAAATTATTATAAGAATAATTTCGATCGAACTTTTATCTTTGTAACCCCCCAGACCGATGCGGGTAGCCCGATCCGATCCGGGAAGTCACATTTGGGCCACCGGAGCGACCCACTGTAATTATAGCGAAAAATTTAAAACTTTTATTGAAACATGTAACCTATAAAATCAGTTTTCACTATTTAAAAATAAAACAGATTTCCAAACTCGTATATAAATCAAAATACAATTACATGCCCCCTAATCACATGTACCATACTCTACAACAACGTCGGACGAACTCCCTTACTGAAGTCGATAGATGCACTGGTACAATTCTTTTAACCTGAAAAGGTGAGTAATAGAGTGAGCTTTGGAAAGCTCAGTAATACAGAACTACCAGATGATGCTGATGAACTTGCATATATAGATAAATATATATTTCCTTATTGTTTCCGAACATTTACAGATTTTTATGCTGAGCAGAGATCCTACTGATATTTCAGATGGTAACGGACAATGAGCTTTCAGTTCAGACAAATATTTAGGATGACTGAGTTCAGGAGATCAGAATAGGTTATCTAGTGTGTTCCCAAAAACCATATCTTTTCAAATTTTTTTAAAATATATATATATATATATATACCCCCATCCCAACACATCATAATGTGTAGGTTCCCCAGAACCATACACCAAACCCAACACATCATATAAGGCCCTGAGCACAAAGCCGAGGAACCTGCGAAACTTCTTCCTTCAAGAATACCCCCCAGTTAAAACATTTTCCGTCCGTAAACGGATATATCAAAAATCAAAACATAAATCAGGTCAAGTATCATATCAGAAATCAGGTCAAGTAACAGATCAGAATCCAAGTCAAGTATCAGATCAGAATCCATGTCAGATATCAGATCAGAATCCAGATCAGAATCAAAATAGAATTCAGGTAACGTATCAGAACAGAATTCAATTCAGAAATCAGATAAAATATTTATATAATTAGGGAACACACCAGAGTTACAGGTATTATTTAGAGGTACTGTATCAGGCAGAGAAACACAGTTATTCAGTATGCCGATAGAATATCGAAATTATGAATCACTATTGGAAGAGTTCAATAACTGACAAAATCATCAATTATTCAGAATATGACTTGAGCTGTAAGGAAGAAATGAAGATTCAGGACATTTACAATCTATGTCGATTGATCAGATTATCAAACAACTCTTAAATGAATAGCTCCCAAAATTAATGCTTGTCAATTGATCAATTCATTGTTCTTACAGGGTATTTATTCTTTAATACCACAAACTCTTGTCCATAGATCATTTTCAGAATCATCACTGAATAGATCTTCCAATGTATTTATTTTATTTTTACGCTTCCAATATATCATGAAATACTAATGTGCTTGATTTGTAGTTCATGATCCAGAAGAACAGTATATTGTGTATGTTCATTAACGTTTCCAGACTCATTCACATCACTTACTTAATCCTTAGTGCTTGAGGTTGCTTAGTTCATTTAGCATTCAAGTCTATTCCAGTTACTTCGGGATTTTCCAGAGTAATTCCGTACGTTTCTGAATTTCAGGTACATATTGTACTTCCGTTCAGTTCAGTTTGGTCTTCGTGGTTGATTTGTCGAACAAATATCCAATTCTTAGTACCAAATGCAATCTAGAGTTGAGCTGAGCTGAATACTTCCAAAATTATCATTGAGCTAAACTTGAGTAGACGAACATGAATTCAAGTAATATCTATGTCGTTCAGGTAATGACATATTATTACGGTTGATCGGCTCACTTAAGTTATGTTCCATAACTTTCAAAGGTAGTCCAATACCTATGCTTATTTGGATTCCTTAATTAATCGAAGGTATTTACTTAGTTTAGGCCATAAGGTTATTTTGCTGTTCAGTTTTATTCCATTTATTTCAGAGCTTGAGGATATCCAATCATTCCTCAGCTTGGTGATATTCTTAGGTCATTTCCATTACAGGGGTATTTTGGTCATTGTACAGATTCAGTGTACTTTAATCATTTCCTTCCGTCTGATCTTACTATTAAATTCAATCTTATCATTTATTTCAGTCCTTTCGGACAATTCTGACAACAGAACACCCCCGACAAATTGTTCTTCAGGTATTTACTCATAACTCAGATATTTCCGGGTCAAGTGCCTTCTCAGATTTTACAAACGGAACATCAGGAATTTTCCTGCACTAAGTCAGGATTTAACAATCAAATCCGTACTTAATCGAGTTAAGTACAAATCCTCTAAGTATTTTCTCATTCAGAGTCAACTCAGACTATTCTACCTCTTAAAGCATTTTCATAATTTCTTAACCAGATAATTTCGATATTAGCTCTTAACAAAAATAATATAATTTAGAGATCCTATGATTAATTGCTTTCTTGAATACTCTCTGATCTTGAAACGGTTCTCTTAACAAACTTCTAGTATCATTCACAAACTCTCATAGGATTAAAATCGGTTATCCATAATTTCCAAATAAAACTAACATTTCTTATGCACATCAATATTTTTATCAGATCAATATGTCTGTAAAATCCTATTATCTAAGTTCCATATTCAAATCTTGTCTTTTTATAATATAAGGGTATTTTCATAATTTTACCCTACCAGAGTATTCTCATAATTTCTCATCCAAGTACCTTTAACATTTAACCTTTGATGAAATAAATTATAAGTTGCAGATACATGGCTGATTTCTTTATCACTAATCACAACCTTGTAATTTAATCTAACAATTCTTCAATTTGTTATATTAGTCATTCGATCCGTAATTAGTTACAGAATTTCTATCACATCATATCGAGTGTATAAATTATTCAACTCCACCAAAGTAACCAACATTATCTTGTTCATGAATTTATCAATATAAACATGTTCCATAAAGCATAAAGAGGTAGTAAAGTATTACCTCGATTTTCGTGCAATACTGATCGACCATAAAAATTCCATTCGAACGACCTCGATCCTTAATTCAACTTCCCATAATTCCTCAAATACATAACAATATAAATTTCATCAAAAATGGGACTTAATTCCGAAAAACGGATCGAATCGGGTGATTAATCAGTTAAAACCAACTTACCGGGTTTTGAATTTGGCGAAACGGATTTCAGAATCGGACTTAGGACGTCAACAAAACCAAAAATATTACACTTGATTTCCAGCTCACCAACTTGATTTCTAGCTTCCAATCTTTTTCTAATGAACACGGATAATCTATCGTACAAATACGACTTCAGTAATTTTCCTCGCCATAAAAATAACTTGTTAGGATCTAATTAATAATTTGAGGATCCAATTGTTAAAACTAAAAACTTTAGGAGTCAATATAATTTTATATTACTAAAATTAGGGACTAAATCGATCTTAATAAAACCATTATGCCATAATCATAATAATATGAAAGCTAAGAGACAAGGTTGAGCTTTTAACAACTTGAATGGCTTACCTTGTTATTTCTCATTCTCACTTTAATAACAATCCCCTAACACCACGTGATCTTCCATTCCTTCATTTCACACTTTCATCTATTTTATTTCTTTCTCTTTCTTCGTATCTTCTCCAGAAAGTTCTCATATCTCAAGCAAGGTTATTTCGCCGGCCGGTCACCGGCCACAGTTGACTGTCGGTCACCACCACGCTGGCCATCGCCATCGATCGTCGTTCGGTATATAAAGTACACCATCGAGCTCTCTTCACTCTCCTCATCACGGATCTTACCTCTCTTCATCGAGACTCGCGATAGACGATTGTAGATCATCAACAACTTACTCCGATAAGTATTTTACATCAATTATAAGACCCTATCGGTGGTGCAGGGCCTACGATATATACACATGCCATTTCATCGGTGTCCTTCAAGAATACTTGTTGAACCTGAGTTGATGATATTGAGTAAAATAATGCGCACGCTGCCTCACTTTCAGCAATTGAAGGAAGGGCGAAATTAGTGTGGTGATTAGGTCTCATTCTGGCTCACATAAAAAAATTGCCAATGCTTTCTGGTTCATTTTTTTACTATTATAAAGACCCAATCATAAACGCTTTACTCTTTGGTTTATTGTTCAAACATTGCTTTCTTTCTCAGACTCCAAAGACTTTTGTTTGCATGAGTTTGTATAATATTTTTTTTTTAAATTATGGGTTGCCACTATCCTTATTTTATTCTTATTCCACCCAACACTTTGTCCACATTCTACCTAAGTCTGAACAAACCATGTGAATATTAATTAACTAAAGATTGAGGTGTTACAATTCTCCCCTCCTTAAAAGAATTTCATCCTCGAAATTCATTCATATCACATAATTGCAGAAATGAAACTTCCATCAGTTCTTTCATATATTTCATGTAACTCTTATAGAAATACAGATCCTCCACTAATCCTTAACCAGATGAGTATACGTTCTTATAATAATTTTTCCTCATTCCATTAAAATAATCAGAACCCATTTATCATTGTGAAATCAATTCAGCCTTAGTTATAAGAATAAACTCATAGAGCAGTAGCATATCCAAATTTCATTTCCGGAGTTGAATCGAAATTTCTCAGATGAGTAACTTTCACATGGCTCATGAGATACTTTACAGAGTTTAGACAGACGTTACTGGTAATTTTTTTTTGTACAAGTATATCCTTAACGGATAAAAACTTTAGTTTACTCGTTACAGATAGGGACTTAGCCTTGGAGTTCCGTCTCAGAGAGGTACGATTGCAGTCTAGGGGCATGTACTGATCAGACATATTTTGACATTCGACCGGCCGGTCTATCTTGAAATTTTTTGACTCAAACCATAGCTCTGATACCACTAAATATAACCCCCCAGACTGATGCGGGTAGCCCGATCTGATCCGGGAAGTCACATTTGGGCCACCGGAGCGACTCACTATAATTATAGCAAAAAATTTAAAACTTTTATTGAAACATGTAACCTATAAAATCAGTTTTCACTATTTAAAAATAAAATAGATTTCCAAACTCGTATATAAATCAAAATACAATTACATGCCCCCTAATCACATGTACCATACTCTACAACAACGTCGGACGAACTCCCTTACTGAAGTCGATAGATACACTGGTACAATTCTTTTAACCGGAAAAGGTGAGTAACAGAGTGAGCTTTGGAAAGCTCAGTAATACAGAACTACCAGATGATGCTGATGAACGTGCATATACAGATAAATATATATTTCCTTATTGTTTCCAAACATTTACAGATTTTTATGCTGAGCAGAGATCCTACTGATATTTCAGATGGTTACGGACAATGAGCTTTCAGTTCAGACAAATATTTTGGATGACTGAGTTCAGGAGATCAGAATAGGTTATCTAGTGTGTTCCCAAAAACCATATCTTTTTAGATTTTTTTAATATATATATATATATATACCCCCATCCGAACACATCATAATGTGTAGGTTCCCCAGAACCATACACCCAACCCAACACATCATATAAGGCCCTGAGCACAAAGCCAAGGAACCTGCGAAACTTCTTCCTTCAACAATACCCCCCAGTTAAAACATTTTTCGTCCGTAAACGGATATATCAAAAATCAAAACATAAATCAGGTCAAGTATCATATCAGAAATCAGGTCAAGTAACAGATCAGAATCCAAGTCAAGTATCATATCAGAATCCATGTCAGATATCAGATCAGAATCCAGATCAGAATCAGAACAAAATTCAGGTAACGTATCAGAACAGAATTCAATTCGGAAATCAGATAAAATATTTATATAATTAGGGAACATACCAGAGTTTACAGGTATTATTTAGAGGTACTGTATCAGGCAGAGAAACACAGTTATTCAGTATGCCGATAGAATATCGGAATTCAGAATCACTATTGGAAGAGTTCAATAACTGACAAAATCATCAATTATTCAGAATATGACTTGAGCTGTAAGGAAGAAATGAAGATTCAGGACATTTATAATCTATGTCGATTGATCGGATTATCAAACAACTCTTTAATGAATAGCTCCCAAAATTAATGCTTGTCGATTGATCAATTCATTGTTCTTACAGGGTATTTACTCTTTAATACCACAAACTCTTATCCATAGATCATTTTCAGAATCATCACTGAATAGATCTTCCAATGTCATTATTTTATTTTTACGCTTCCAATATATCATGAAATACTGACGTAATTGATTTGTAGTTCATGATCCAGAAGAACAGTACATTGTGTATGTTCATTAACGTTTCCAGACTCATTCACATCACTTACTTAATCCTTAGTGCTTGAGGTTGCTTAGTTCATTTAGCATTCAAGTCTATTCCAGTTACTTTGAGATTTTCCAGAGTAATTCCGTACGTTTCTGAGTTTCAGATACATATTGTACTTCCGTTCAGTTCAGTTTGGTCTTCGTGGTTGATTTGTCGAACAAATATCCAATTCTTAGTACCGAATGTAATCTAGAGTTGAGCTGAGCTGAATACTTCCAAAATTATCATTGAGCTAAACTTGAGTAGACGAACATGAATTCAAGTAATATCTATGTCGTTCAGGTAATGACATATTATTACGGTTGATCGGCTCACTTAAGTTATGTTCCATAACTTTTAAAGGTAGTCCAATACCTATGCTTATTTGGATTCCTTAATTAATCGAAGGTATTTACTTAGTTTAGGCCATAAGGTTATTTTTGTAATTTTGGTGTTCAGTTTTATTCCATTTATTTCAGAGCTCGAGGATATCCAATCATTCCTGAGCTTGGTGATATTCTTGGGTCATTTCCATTACAGGGGTATTTTGGTCATTGTACAAATTCAGTGTACTTTAATCATTTCCTTCTGTCTGATCTTACTATTAAATTCAATCTTATCATTTATTTCAGTCCTTTCGAACAATTCTGACAACAGATCACCCCGACAAATTGTTCTTCAGGTATTTACTCATAACTCAGATATTTCCGGGTCAAGTGCCTTCTCAGATTTTACAAACGGAACATCAGGAATTTTCCTGCACTAAGTCCGGGTTTTAACAATCAAATCCGTACTTAATCGAGTTAAGTACGAATCCTCTAAGTATTTTCTCATTCAAAGTCAACTCAGACTATTCTACCTCTTAAAGCATTTTCGTAATTTCTTAACCAGATGATTTCGATATTAGCTCTTAACAAAAATAATATAATTTAGAGATCCTATGATTAATTGCTTTCTTGAATACTCTCTGATCTTGAAACGGTTCTCTTAACAAACTTCTAGTATCATTCACAAACTCTTATAGGAGTAAAATCGGTTATCCATAATTTCCAAATAAAACTAACATTTCTTATGCACATCAATATTTTTATCAGATCAATATGTCTGTAAAATCCTCTTATCTAACTTCCATATTCAAATCTTGTCTTTTTATAATATAAGGGTATTTTCATAATTTTACCCTACCGGAGTATTCTCATAATTTCTCATCCAAGTACCTTTAACATTTAACCTTTGATGAAATAAATTATAAGTTGCAGATACAGGGCTGATTTCTTTATCACTAATCACAACCTTGTAATTTAATCTAACAATTCTTCAATTTCTTATATTAGTCATTCGATCCGTAATTAGTTACAGAATTTCTATCACATCATATCGAGTGTATAAATTATTCAACTCCACCAAAGTGACCAACATTTTCTTGTTCATGCATTTATCAATATAAACATGTTCCATAAAGCATAAAGAGGTAGTAAAGTATTATCTCGATTTTCGTGTAATACTGATCGACCATAAAAATTCCATTCGAACGCCCTCGATCCTTAATTCAACTTCCCATAATTCCTCAAATACATAACAATATAAATTTCATAAAAAATGGGACTTAATTCCGAAAAACGGATCGAATCGGGTGATTAATAAGTTAAAACCAACTTACCGGGTTTTGAATTTTGGCGAAACGGATTTCAGAATCGGACTTAGGACGTCAACAAAACCCAAAATATTACACTTGAATTCCAGCTCACCAACTTGATTTCTAGCTTCCAATCTTTTTCTAACGAACACGGATAATCTATCGTACAAATACGACTTCAGTAATTTTCATCGCCATAAAAATAACTTGTTAGGATCTAATTAATAATTTGAGGATCCAATTGTTAAAACTAAAAACTTTAGGAGTCAATATAATTTTATATTACTAAAATTAGGGACTAAATCGATCTTAATAAAACAATTATGCCATAATCATAATAATATGAAAGCTAAGAGACAAGGTTGAGCTTTTAACAACTTGAATGGCTTACCTTGTTATTTCTCATTCTCACTTTAATAACAATCCCCTAACACCACGTGATCTTCCATTCCTTCATTTCACACTTTCATCTATTTTATTTCTTTCTCTTTCTCCCTATCTTCTCCAGAAAGTTCTCATATCTCAAGCATGGTTATTTCGCCGGCCGGTCACCGGCCACAGTTGACTGTCGGTCACCACCACGCTGGCCATCGCCATCGATCGTCGTTCGGTACACAAAGTACACCATCGAACTCTCTTCACTCTCCTCATCACGGATCTTACCTCCCTTCACCGAGACTCGCGATAGACGATTGTAGATCATCAACAACTTACTCCGATAAGTATTTTACATCAATTATAAGACCCCATCGGTGGTGCAGGGCCTACGATATATACACATGCCCTTTCATCGGTGTCCTTCAAGAATACTTGTTGAACCTGAGTTGATGATATTGAGTAAAATAATGCGCACGCTGCCTCACTTTCAGCAATTGAAGGAAGGGCGAAATTAGTGTGATGATTAGGTCTCATTCTGGCTCGCATAAAAATATGGCCAATGCTTTCTGGTTCATTTTTTTTCTATTATAAAGACCCAATCATAAACGCTTTACTCTCTGGTTTATTGTTCAAACATTGCTTTCTTTGTCAGACTCCAAAGACTTTTGTTTTCATGAGTTTGTATAATATTTTTTTTTTCAATTATGGGTTGCCACTATCCTTATTTTATTCCTATTTCACCCAACACTTTATCCACATTCTACCTAAGTCTGAACAAACCATGTGAATATTAATTAACTAAAGATTGAGGTGTTACAATCTTGCTCTAAAATTTGTTTATCAATTGGTTTAATTGATGGAGTAACTTCTGCAAACTCTAATATTCTACAAGAACTTTTAGTCGTTTCACTTATATCTCCGTCCATAACCTAAACGAACAAATTTTGTTATTTTAAAAACAAATAAAGTAAAACATTATTTACAGTAATCACAAGTGTCACATATATCTACTAAATTAAATAATGTGTATATTCATAAAATAAAAAAATAAATTCAATACTTACTCGATGGAGGCAAACTACTAGAAAAAAACTATGGATAGAAAACCACTGAATTCAATCTTAATTGATCAATGCGTAAAAACGATTGATAGAAAGTTATTAGGTAAAACGATTACAAATATTTATAAATTACCAAGAATCCACTTTTTATTAAATTCGTTATTATGTCTGACAGGTAAACAATAATTATTAAACTTTTTCTTTTTAGGTAAATTCATTAACTGTTTTTTGTACCATCTTTTTAATGACTTAACAGTGGGGGAGTTAATTGAAAAATATATTAATAATATTAATTAATTAATTAATCCAGAAGTCAATTTATTATTGGCGGGACACCAAAAGAGAGACCCAAAGGGGTAGGAGATTTTTGATCTAGCTGACCTGACTAGGTTGAATACAATCCCATGAATTTTGGAATGAGGCCCCACCTGGGGACATGGGTTATATGAAGATTATATCATGCTCAATTATTTTAACTAATACAATCTAGTTTTTACTGAGAGTACCTTTGACCAAGATACTGGTAATTTTATTTCTTTTTCTCAAATACAATGGTTGACACTATGACTCCTATTGGTTTATGATAAGAACCCGATTGTGAATTACCGAATCATATGAATGTGTCCGACCATGATTCTAGTAAGTAGTCTGCACTTGTAATTTGTTCGCGGAATAGATACTTGAATAGATTATATGAAAGGGTAAATTGAAGGTATGGTGGATGGATTAATTAAATGATAACAATAGGATTGGGGTGATATATGGAAAAATGAAAATGGTGCGAATTATGTAGGAATGATAAAGGAGATAGATTGCAACCCACTAGTTATAGGTAAATAGGAGCCCACAATATAAGCTAATGGAATTGACGTGGTAGGGTATGGATTATGACCCGCTACATATAAAGAGGTAGAAACCAACAATATAAACAAAGAGAATGGATGAATGCCACAAGAACAACTTGAAGTCGATAAAGTTCTTAACGGGAACTAAAAGAAAAACAACTCATAAGAGGTTTAATATATTTCAAAGTGTGTTTACAATGAAAGGGAGGTGCCTATTTATAGTGTTCATAGGCACCATATGAATAGTTTTACATCAAGAGATGAATGCTTGTCTTTATGATGTTAAATGCTCAAGAATGCCTTGATTGTATGAATAAAGAATGTCTTCAATTGCTTGTCTCCTTGCTGAATATGAAAAGGTTCTCATTGGTTTAAGTTCATCCTTGCTTAAAATTCTCGTAATTAAAATTCCAGCCTGCATTGTCTTTGGTAAAACGGTCATATCTCAGCCTCCTAATATCAGATTGAGGTGATTCAAAAGGCGTTGAAAAGCTAAGCGATAGAGGAATAATATCCAATTGATTTCAGGACCCAAACACATTTGTATCACATACATAAAAAGAATACATTCTGACTGGTATTCTTGCATTTATTATGACTGTTCAACTCCCCTCATGCATGTAGAGACAAAAAGAGCAAATGTTCAAGCTTGAATAAAATAAAAATAGACATGTCTTGAAAAAAATTGAAGAAGCTAGTTTAATTAATGAACTAGTTTAATAACTAGTTCAATTAATGAACAAATTTATTGAATGAACCAAATGCATCAATGAACTACCTAATTAAATGAAGTGCATAACTAAATGAACTATATGTATTAATGAAGTATATGCATAAATGAAATGCATGCCTTTAAGGGGCAGCACGTTTATTAATGCAATGGATGTTATGCAATTGTTAATTACTCTTGCGAATTCATGCAAAAAAAAACATGCAAATGAATGATAACATATCAAGCATCTCATAATAGGCAAAAACATGCTTATGACAATATATAATGCATAAAAAGATAAAAATAAAATAAGGTAAAACTCTCCTAGAATGAGCCTTGATGATTTCCAAAGATGTGTTCAAGTAATGGAGAAAATTGGTATTGATCAGGATTACATCATTCCCTCTCTCTTTAAAGCGATTTGTCCCCAAATCGTCGCTTGCCAAGAATGAGAACAATTTTGATTTCCTTTGGGCAGGGAACTCCTTCACTCTCGTCTTGCACCAAAACCATTATTCCAAATCAAAATCTTCTCTCTTGTGAACTTGGCTTCCATGTTGGTCACTTGAATTGAAGTTGATTCTCTTGCAACATTTTCTATAACACCCATTTCTCGTATACATTTCCGTATACAAGTCACAAATGTCACATAACTTTTAAAAATATCTTCTCTTTTGAAAACCCGTAAAAACAATTTTATGCATAAAACATTTTAATATGTTGATAATAAAACATTCATTAATTTATAGTATGTAAAATAGTCTTAAAAATTCTACCATATTAAATTTTACAATCATCATATGTCAAATACTTTCCAGAGCATTATCATAAGTCTATTACATGTCGTATAATAATATCAAAAGTAGACATGCTTGTCATACAACTACTGATGATGCAACCATTGATTGACGATGTCAGTTGCACTCCTTACTCCGCTCGCTAATACCTACGCGTGAAATAAACACACTCTAAGTATTCATTTAGTGAGGCTTAATAATAATGAGGTGAAATCAAAACATAAGTATATCATAACAATCAAAATATAAATTAACTATTACAACTCACTATAATTTCCTTGGTTTGTACACATAGTGCCGATATGGTAATTCACAAACTCATTATGAATTTCGTTGGTTGCACACATAGTGTCGATACGGTAATTCATAAACTCGTTATGAATTCCGTGGGTTGCACACATAGTGCCGATACGGTAATTCACAAACTCATTATAAATTCCGTGGGTTGCGCACATAGTGCCGATACGATAATTCATAAACTCATTATGAGTTCTTTGGGTTGCATACATAGTGCCGATATGGTAATTCACAAACTCATTATGAATTTCGTTGGTTGCACACATAGAGCCGATACGGTAATTCACAAACTCATTATGAATTACGTGGGTTGCACATATAGTGTCGATACGGTAATTCATAAACTTATTATGAATTCCGCGGGTTGCACTGATAGCCGTCATTTTGCTATCAAAATAATTCCTGACTTCTTAATAAATAAAAAGGAAAAGGTAGTATAGAGAAGCAGGGTCGATCCACAGGGACTGTGGTGTTTCTGATTTAATAAAACTCGTTCTTGATTTTAGAAGAAGATAGAATTCTAGGTGAAGTTGAAAAGATATATTAAAATAAAATAAAAAAAAGGAAAAATAATATAATAATAAATATTAATAGTAATAAATATAAAAGGAAGATTTTTAAAAGTTGTTTTTAAACTTAAAAAAAATAATAAAAGAAAAATAATTAAATAAACAAATTAAAGAGATTGAGATAAAGGGAAACTTATTGTGAAAGCAGCCTCAGACTTCAGCTCTGTCTCAAATTCCTCAGATCATCGAAACTGATTTTTACTTCAAGATTTACGTCGGTTACTACAAGAACAATTATTCGTTGCCAACTCGGATTGTGTCATTTCAATAACAATTGATTCCGATCTCAGTGTCCTCTTAGCAAATAATTTTGCTAAGTGTGTTCTCGAGAAGTTGAATATGCTTCAATAAGCAAATCCTTCTTCAAACATTAACCATAACAATATCCGAACGAATGTCAAAATCGTCATGATTTGAAAAGTGAGCTCATAAAACAGAGAGAAAATCCGAAGCGATTTAAGTACATTACAATTCTCAAGTTTGGAATTGAGTCTTTGCTTTAGTCTTCGGCTTGAAAGAAAATTAGCTAAGCATAACCAAAGTCATACTTAGCATAATAGAAAAGTATGCGAAAAATATAGAGAAAGCTAGAGAGAAAAAGAAGATTTTATTCTCAAATGAGAGAGATATGTCTCTAGGCTCACCCTTAGAGGGTATTTATAGCCTTCAAATTCCTAAAAATAAGCTAAAACATCTTAAATCCTAATTAAAACACTTAAAACTATTTAAACTAAAATACCTAAAAATAATATAATATTCTAAATCCTAATTAAAATACTAAAACCTATTTAAACTAAAATATCTAAAACAAAGATAAAATATAAAAATAATATCATAAAGCTTAATTAATATACTAAAAACCTGTTTAAACTAAAATAAAAAGATAAAATATAATGTTTAAATATTATCCTAAACTTGAGTTTAATTCAAATATGAATTCCAGCCAGCTTTGATTCCGAAAATGAAAAAACTGCAGAATTGTGTCCTTTTTGTGCAATTTCCAGAATCTTACATCTTGCACAAAAAATGATTCAAAATGAACAAATAAGCCACAAAAATCAATGATTAAGGAGTAATTTAAAAGTAAAATATTAACTAAATTAAGCACTTATCAAATTCTCCCTCACTTATTCAGTGCTTATCCTCAAGCATTACTCAATTAACATATCAAAATCATAAGTTGTCATCTTCAATTTCAATTTATTCCTCAAACTTCCAATCGAATTAAGTCCATGACATTTTCCGAATTCAAGTTACAATCAAGTAAAGACATAACCATGAAAATTTAAAGTAAGCAAGATATCCCAATTAATTGCCAATTTCAATGAAACAAGACTTAATACCTCACAAAGATTCACACATATCCGCTCAAAGTGTTTGGGGTAAATGAAATCACTTAAATCGAAACAAGGTGTAACGAGGCTTAGTTTAGGGTAGGGAAAGGTCGAAAAGAAAGGTTTAAAATATCGAAACAAGAGATCAAAATAATTAAGAACAATCCACAAATTAACATGAAGCACAATGAAGAACAAAACAAGGAAAAAGAATAGATGAAAGACAATTGAAGCGATCGATTTTACCTTCCCTTTTTTGTTTTTTCCGAACAAGGGGTCTTTTTTTTCTTCTTTTCTTTTTTTACTGTTTGAAACTGTGAACAACTTGTTTTTTTGAGAGATTGATTTTTTTCGTGGAACAACAATGATACAAGATCTTTAGTCTCGACAAGGGTGTGAAAAGAGAGGAAAAATAAAAAGAAAGGCTTCGAGTTTAATTATGAGGTGTAAAACAAAGAAAGGAAAATAGGCTCAAACGTGGTTCACTAGTGGATATATAAACGGTTAGGCTTTTTGGGAAAAGTGGGTTTATCCTAGGTGCCCCTATCACATTAAAATATTACGTTTAACATGTAGTCTCGATATGCATTGTGATTACTAGTTCTGGAATATCTTAATTAGTTCGGCACACACAAGTCAAACAATGAGAAAGAAAGAAAATGTATACTCGTTAGGCTCAAATCTCACAAGAAAAGTTTATATGCATTGAGTCAAGTACAACTCTATCGACAAAAGCATGAGATATCAATACTCAACAAAAATGCACTAGCTATATCAATCACCAATCATGCAAATTAAATTCGATCAAAAACATGGTCATAATCCAAAAAGAAGCAAGAGTATAAAGCGAAATTCAAGACTAGCGACCAAAGATCCCAATATATCAACATCAGAATAACTTAATTTCAAACAATTAAAAAAGTCAAGGAAAATTTTGACACATGCTTATCCTCCCCCCTCACTTATTCCTTTTTGTCCCAAAACGTATATCAAATTTAAAATAAAAGAGAGGGAAAAAGAATACTCCCCAATCTAGTGGCGACCGTGGGCATGGTCATGTCATACCGAAATTTGAATCTGTTCAGAGAAAAATAAAATAAAATTAAGCATATGATAAAATAAAATAAATAAAATGAAAATAAAATGAAAGGGGTTGCCTCCCATCAAGAACTTTTGTTTAATGTCATTAGCTCGACGACCTGATTTTTCAAAGTGTGGGTTCTTCTAAATTGATTTCTTCGATTAGACCAACCGGAGCATTTTCATAATATGGCTTCAATCTTTGACCATTAACTTTAAATTGTACTCCTGAGTCATCTTCAATTTCAACAGCACTGTGAGGAAATACTTGAGTAACTGTAAACGATCTGAGCCATTTTGATTTGAGTTTTTCTGCAAAAAATTTTAAATTTGGAGTTACATAATAAAAACTTTCGACCGACATAAAAAGTTTTAAAAGAAATTCTACTATCGTGAAATTATTTTGTTTTTTCTTTAAATATTCGAGCATTATCATAGGCATTTCTTCGGATTTCCTCAAGTTCTTGAATGTGTAATTTTCGAGCTTCACCAATTGCATCCATGTCCATGTTACATTGTTTAACGACCCAATAAGCCCGATGTTCTAACTCGACCAGTAAATGACATGGTTTACCGAAAACAAGCGTGTATGGTGACATCCCAATGGAACCTTTATAAGCAGTTCGATATGCCCAAAGTGCATCGGTTAATTTTAAACTCCAATCCTTTCGGTCTGGCTTAACAATTTTCTAAAGAATTGTTTAATTTCTCGATTTGATACTTCTGCCTGTCCATTTGTTTGTGGGATGGTAAGCGGTAGCAATTATTTGATTTACTCCAAATTTCTTCATTAGCAACTCGATTACTCAGTTGATGAAATATGTTCCTCTATCGCTTATTATAGCTCGTGGCGTGCCAAACCTAGAAAAAATATTTTTCAAAAAATTAACTGTAGTTTTAGCATCATTATTCCGAGTGGCTTTAGCTTCCACCCATTTAGAAACATAATCCATAGCTAAAATAATATAAGTATTTCCAAATGACGAAGTAAAAGGACCCATACAGTCGATTCCCCAAACATAAAAAATTTCACAAACCTGTATAGAATTAAACGACATTTCATTTCTACGACTTAAATTACATGTACGTTGACGTCTTTCACAAGTTTTACAAAATAGATAAGAATCCCGAAATATGTTAGGCCAATAAAAACCACATTCAAGAATTTTATGAGTTGTGCGTTTTGGCCCAAATTGCCCACCGTAAGAGTAAGAATGACAAAATTGTAAAATTAAGTTTATCTCATTTTGGGCAATACATGGTCGAATTACCTGATCTGAGAAGTGCTTCCATAAAAAAGGATCGTCCCAAATATAGTATCGGGATTCTTGCTTAATTCGATTAATTTCAGATCTCAGCAAATCTAATGATAACTTACCTGTGCCCAAATAATTAACCATGCCTGCAAACCATGGAGTTATGCTTTACGCCACCATCAATTTTTCTTCAGGAAATTCTTCTCTAAGTGGTTATTCGGATGTGGAAAGGGGAATTCGACTCAAGTGATCTGTTACCAGATTTTCACATCCCTTTTTGTCTTTGATTTCCAAGTTAAATTCTTGTAAAAGTAGGATCCACGGGATAAGTCTCGGTTTTGCTTCCTTTTTGCTCATCAAATACTTTATAGTTGCATGATCAGAAAAGGCAGTAATTTTAGTACCAAGCAAATAGGATCTGAATTTTCTAAAGCAAAAATTATAGGAAAAAGTTCTTTTCCATAGTCGAATAATGTTTTTGAGCCGAGTCCAAAGTTCAAGACGCGTAGGCTATGACATGTGGCTCTTTCCCTATTTTTTGGCCTAGAACGACTCCAACGCTAGTGTCCGATACGTCACACATAAGTTCAAAGGGATTATTCTAATCTGGCGGCTAAACAATTGGAGCTGAAATAAGCTTTTCCTTTAATGAATCAAAAGACTCCTTGCATTTTGAATTAAAGTCAAAGTCTTGATCTTTTTGAAGTATATTGCGTAAAGGTTGTGCTATCTTCGAAAAGTCCTTAATAAACCTGCGCTAAAATCCTACATGGTCAAGAAAAGAACGAATTTCCCTCATAGTTGTGGGGTAAGGAAGTGAACGTATTACATATGTTTCAGCTTTATCAACTACAATCCCTTTTGATGAAACAATATGACCTAAAATGAACCCTTTATCAACCATAAAATGACATTTTTTATAGTTCAAAACAAGGTTATATTCTAAGCATCTTTTAAGCACATTAGTTAAATTATCAAGACATTCATTAAAAGAGTTACCATAAATTGTGAAGTCATCCATAAAGACTTCGATGCCCTTCTCCACATAATCGAAAAATATACTTAACATGTATCTTTGGAAGGTGACCGGTGCGTTACGACCAAAGGGCATTCGTCTATATGAAAATGTACCGAAGGGATAAGTAAAAGTCATTTTTTCTTGATCCTCTAGCACCACTGGGATTTGGAAAAAACCTGAGAAACCATCAAGCCAACAATAATGAGTTTTTCTAACTAATCTTTCAACCATTTGATCTATAAAAGGAAGAGGAAAATGATCTTTTCGAGTAAGAGAGTTCAACTTCCTGAAATCAATACACACTCGCTATCCATTTTGAACTCTTGTTGGCACTAACTCCCCTTCTTAATTTCTGACCACTGTGACTCCCGTTTTCTTGGGAACCACATGAATTGGACTTACTCAATTACTATCGAAAATTGGATAGATTACATCAACATCAAGGAGTTTCTGAATTTCTTTCTTTACTACTTCCATCATCGGTGGATTTAATCGGCGTTGTCCTTCACGTGATGGCTTTGCTCCTTCTTCGACTTTGATCTTGTGCATGCAAGTTGAGGGACTTAATCCTTTAATATCGGCAGTGGTCCATCCTATGGTTTCTTTGTGAGAGCTCAATACCGCTACCAAAGCTTCCTCTTCTCCTTAGGATAATTTATTTGAGATGATCACTGAAAAAGTTTCATTTTCTCCCGTAAAGACATATTTCAAATGCTCCGGTAATTGCTTCAATTCTATCTCAGGTGCCTGCAAAACAGAAGGTAAAGTTTTAGTTTTAGAGGAAGATAAAGATAAATCAGAATTGATTGAATTAATATTTTCAAACTCCCTTTCTTTCTTTTCATGGCAAAGTTCATGATCCTTATAAAGATCATAAGAAAAATTTGATTCAATATATTCATCAATTAAAGGATCTACAACATCAACATAATTAATTCTTTCAACATGATCAGGGCATTTCATTGCTTTGTAAACATTAAATTCAACGATCTCACCATCAAATTCCATTGTTAGTATACCACTTCAAACATCAATCTTTGTATGTGTTGTGCTTAGGAAGGGTTGGCCTAAGAGTACCTCGGAATAAGAATCTAACCTATCATGTTCCATGTCAATGATATAGAAATCTGCATGAAAGAATAATACATCGACCTTTACCAAGATGTTTTCCATTACTCCCATTGGATAGATCACAGATCGATCAGCCAACTGTATGGTTATTCATGTTTCCTTCAAAGGCTCGTTAGTAATCATTATATATATAGAAAATGTCATAACCTTAATTGAATCTCCTAAGTCACATATTTCACGTTTAATTTTAAAATCACCTATTTTTCAAGGTATAGTGAACATACCTTGATCCTTCATCTTTGGTGAGAGCTTTTATTGAAAAATTGCAGAGACTTGTTCTCCCAAATTTACCTTTTCGTGCCCCATTAATTTCCTCTTTGTAGTGCAAAGTTCTTTTAAGAATCGAGAATACCTTGGTACTTATCGAATTACTTCAAGAAGAGGTATGTTGACTTGAACTTTTTGGAACACCTCTAAGATCTCATTTTCTTCAGCTCTTTTATCACGCTTCATCAACATTGATGGGAATGGTGGTGGCGTGATTTCATGAGAAGAAAGAGAAGGATGTGAGTCAGATGTACCTTGTATTTCTGAAGGTGGCGTATCCTTTAGTTCTTCCTGATGTGTGACTTTTTCTGTTGGAACTTCGGGTGAGATAACTTTTCCACTTCAGAGTGTGATAGCACTAACATTTTTTCTCAGATTTAATTTTGTTTAAGTAGGTAGTCTTCCTTTTGATTCCAATTTTCCCATAGTTTGAGCTAGTCGGCTTACTTGGTTATCTAACTCTTGAAGATGTGTTTCAGTTTGGCTTTGAGATTTTTCCTGGGATGCAATGAACTTTTCTTGTGAAATTGCTAACTTCCCTATGAATTCCTCCAATGCTTGTTTTTGCGTTTGCTGTTGAGGAGGATAAGTTGGTATTTGATTTATCACATAGTTGAAGCTTGGGTGGTCTAGCTTTGTGCATATCCCACATGCTCTTGTTACTCCAGATTTTCCTGCAACAAGTTAATTAACTACTTCAATTAATTTATCTAACTTATTTTCAAGGGAAAATATACTTATCTCGTGAACCCATCAGCTGGGTTCACGTGAAAACTGTTGAGAGTTTGCTTCCATGGTTGAAATCAATTCCCTTGTTGTTGTTGGGGTCATGTTGACTAATGCTCCTCCACTGGCGGCATCTACCATTTTCATCTCCGTTGGTAAAAGGCATTTATAAAGGATTGAAGTAACGTTTGCTCACTTAATCTGTGTTGCGACAATGTGTGCAAAGCTTTTTAAATTGCTCCCAATAGTCCTAAACACTTTCTTCGTTCTTCTGCTGAATGGAAAGAATGCTCCTTCGCAACTCATTTTCTTTAGGCGTTAGAAAGAACCTGTCAAGAAAAATTTGATTCATGTCAGCCCATGAATTAACTGAATTTGGAGGTAAATGAAATAACCAATCTTTAGCCAAGTTGGCTAAAGAGAAAGGGAAAGCTCCCAGATTAATTTGATCATCGGTAACTCCATGTGGTTTCATTCTAGTGCAAACCATGTTGAACTCCGACAAGTGTTTTTGCGGATCTTCAGTGGGAAAGCCGTGGAAGGTGGGAAGAAAATGAATAAGTTCTGTCTTTAATTGAAACGGAGTCCCGCCACTAGGAAAATTAATGCATAATGGCGTCTAAGTAACAGGTGTTGTGACTAGTTCTCGAATCGTTTGTTCTTCTGCCATCGGAATATTGTATGCGTTTGCTTCGATCTCCGGATCTAGATCTACTAATTCACCTGGGTTTCTTCTGGTCATAAATAAAAAATTAGAAAAATAAATCAGTACTTGCCGTTAGTCCCCGGTAACGACGCCAATTTGATAGCCGTCGTTTTGCTATGAAAATAATTCCTGACTTCTTAAAAAATAAAAAGGAAAAGGTAGTATAGAGAAGCAGGGTCGATCCACAGGGACTGTGGTGTTTCTGATTTAATAAAACTCTTTATTGATTTTAGAAGAAGACATAATTCTAGGTGAAGTTTAAAAGATATATTAAAATAAAAAAAAGGAAAAATATAATAATAAATATTAATAGTAATAATTATAAAAGGGGGATTTTTAAAAGTTGTTTTTAAATAAAAATATAAATTAAATAAAAGAAAATAATTAAATAAACAAATTAAAGAGATTGAGATAAAGGGAAACTTATTGTGAAAGCAGCCTCAGACTTTAGCTTTGTCTAAAATTCCTCAGATCATCAAAACTGAGTTTTACTTCAAGATTTACGTTGGTTACTGCAAGAACAATTCTTCGATGCAAACTCGGATTGTGCCGTTTTAATAACAATTGATTCCGATCTCAATTTCCTCTTAGCAAACAATTTTACTAAGTGTGTTCTCGGGAAGTTGAATATACTTGAATAAGCAAATCCTTCTTCAAACATTAACCATAACAATATCTGGACCAATGTCGAAATCATCTTGATTTGAAAAGTGAGCTCAGAAAACAGAGAGAAAATCCGAAGCGATTTACGTACCTTACAATTATCACGTTTAGAATTGAGCCTTCACATTGAAAGAAAATTAGCTAAGCATAACCAAAGTCATACTTAGCATAATAGAAAAGTATACGAAAAATAGAGAGAAAGCTAGAGAGAAAAAGAAGATTTTATTCTCAAAAGAGAGAGATATGTCTCTAGGCTCACCCTTAGAGGGTATTTATAGCCTTCAAATTCCTAAAAACAAGCTAAAACATCTTAAATCCTAATTAAAAACTTAAAAATATTTAAACTAAAATACCTAAAAATAATATAATATTCTAAATCCTAATTAAAATACTAAAACCTATTTAAACTAAAATACCTAAAACAAAGATAAAATATAAAAATAATATCCTAAAACTTAATTAAAATACTAAAAACCTATTTAAGCTAAAATAAAAAGATAAAATATAATGTTTAAATATTATCCTAAACTCGAGTTTAATTCAAATCTGTATTTCAGCCAGCTTTGATTCCGAAAATGAAAAAAACTGCATAATTGTGTCCTTTTTGTGCAATTTCCAGAATCTAACGTCATGCACAGAAAATGAATAATATAAGAATAAAGGAGCCATAATAATCAATGATTAAGGTGTAATTTAAAAGTAAAATATTAAGTAAATTAAGAACATATCATGCACACATAGTGCCGATACGGTAATTCACAAACGCATTATGAATTCAGTGGGTTGCACACATAGTGCCGATACGGCGATTCACAAACTCATTATGAATTCTGTGGGTTTCACACATAGTGCTGATACAATAATTCATAAACTTATTATGAATTATGCGGGTTGCACACAGTGTCGATACGGTAATTCACAAACTCATTATGAATTTCGTTGGTTGCACACATAGTGCCAACACGGTAACTCACAAACTCATTATGAATTTCGTGGGTTGCACACATAGTGTTGATACTGTAATTCACAAACCCATTATGAATTTCGAGGGTTGCATACATAATGCCAATACGGTAATTCATAAACTCATTATGAATTACGTGGGTTGCACACATAGTGCCGATAGTACACATAGAAGTAATACAACAATGCAACATATGAATTAAAGAGAATGCACCTATGATTCACAATGTACGTACAATAGGCTTTTCAATTCAAATTAACAGATTAAACATCTATTCTGAAACATTGATATCCGTTAAATAATATAAAAGTTCATCCTCATAACATATAAATATATAATAAATGCACTCACCTAGTTTGCCTCACTATTATACCCTAATGTAGTCCGAATCTTCTGTGACTTTATCCTTGCTTTTATGTTTGGTTGACTTAGGAGCTTGATTACCATCTACACAAGCATCCATAATCACACATACAAATATGATGGTAGTATAGTTACTAACATTTTTATAAATTAATAAAACTCAAAAGTACTATTAATTTCTAATTCTATTAAATTTACCCTAACTTAGCATTTTAAATTGAATAACATCGATACTACTCTTCTATGTTACAAATACCCACTTCAGTATCAATACCATTCTAGCATTTTGGAATTTCATTTTTGATTACGGTATCGATACCTTCCTCCTGGTACTGATACCTAAAGCTCAATATCCATACTTCTTTAAATTGGAATTGATATTATTCATTTGAATACTCCAATTAAGCCTTATAGTATTGGTACTATTCTTCCAGTACCGATACCCTTACCCATATTTTACCTCTTTTACTTCAAATTTTACACAAATCCCACCTAAATTTGTTACTCTTTTCTCCAACCATACCATTAAACTCATTATCACTTCTCCAAACTAACTTATATCCATAAATCTCCTAATAACATCCAAAATTTTCAAAGAACACTCAAAACTAAGAATCACACCTAAATTTGAAACATGTTTTTAATCACTTATAAGGCTTCAAATATCTTATTTACTTATTTGACAAGTAAAAAATGCTTTTAAACTCCACCCTATTTCATCAAATCACTTAAAAACTCATTTTATTAAATCTCTTATAAATCACTAACCTCTTAGTTTTAATCACTCTTAAGTTTTCCTTAAGCTTCTATATCACTTAAGGCTTCCAAACCAACCAAAAAAAGAATGGAAAACCCAACTTGAAGAGATTTTACCTTTGCTATAGAGTGCACGGGGACGACGGGAAGAAGAAGAAGAGAACCAAGATTTTCAGATTATCCCTTTTTTCCCTTTTCAACCCTTAATAAATATACCTAGGAATTGAATATTAAATTCATTCCTTCTAAAAGACCATAATGGCCCTCTATTATTCATTTATTAATAATTAGTCTTAAACATAATTTCTTAAATCAATCCATGAACTTTTCAATTTATTCAAATTAACCCACAAAATTTTAAATCATTTCACTATAGTCACTAACCCGATGTTTAGGGTATTACAATTCTCCCCTTTAATAAAATTTATCCTCAAATTTTAAGATGTACCTATTGCAAAGAGTTGTGGAAATTGCTTTCTAATGTCCTCCTCTCTTTCCCAAGTAGCTTCCTCTAGTTTATGATTTTGCCAAAGTACTTTAACTAAAGGAATATTTTTGTTACACAATTTTTTATTTTCTAGAGCCAAGATCCGCACTGGTTCTTCTTCGTAAGTCAAATCTGGTCGGATCTTTATTTCCTCTGGTGTGATGATATGCGATGGATCTGATCGGTATATCCTGAGCATCTTCACATGGAAAATATTATTGATCTTGTCCATAACGGGAGGCAAAGCTAACTGATAAGCTATTTATCTGACCCTTTTCAAAATCTCAAAAGGTCCAATAAATCTCGAACTCAGCTTTCCTTTGCACCCAAACCGCAATACTTTTTTCCAAGGTGATATTTTCATAAATACCTTATCTCCCACTTGATATTCAATTTATTTTCTCTTTAGATCAACATAAGACTTTTGTCGATCGGAAGCTATCTTAAGATTATCTTGGATAACTTTCACTTTATCTTACATTTCTTTAATTAAATCAAGGCCAATTATCTCTTTTATATACAACTCTGTATATTTATCCATCGAGTAATCTACCTGAACTGAAATAAAGTGAGTTATCTTGGTTAATCTGTCCACAATTACCATATCGAGTTCTTTTTACTGGTGCCAAAGGTAGCCCTGAAAAAAATCCATAGTTACTCACTCCCACTTCCACTAAGGAATGTATATCGGTTGTAACAATCCGGAAGACACTTGATGTTCAGCTTTCACTTGCTGACATGTCAGACATTTTGCAACAAACTCTGGTATAGCTCTTTTCATACTAGGCCACCAATAACGACCTTTATATCCTGATACATCTTATTTCCACCTAGATGCATAGTCAAAGGCCTATAGTGCGCCTCGGAGAGAATATATTTCTTCAGTTCTTCTTTATCTGGAATGCAAAGTCTTCCATGATAATATAAACATCCATCCGTTATGATTTTGAAGTCTTTGGTCTCACCTTTCTCTACTTGTGCAATTCTTGCCAAATATTTTCCATTTTTTCTATGCAACTCTTTTATCCGAGCCAACATCATAGGCTTTAACTTAAGCTCAGCAATCAAGGCACCATCCAAAGTTGCAAAAGTCTTTTGGCTAAGTACATCAGCTACTACATTAGCCTTTCGTGGATGATAATCGATGATCACATCATAATCTTTTAAAAGATCGATCCATCATCGCTGCCTAAAGTTCAATTCTTTTTTAGTCAACAAGAACTTAAGGCTTTGTGATATGTATAAATATGTCACCGTTCACCATACAGATAACGACGCCAAATCTTCAAAGCAAACACGACTATTGCCAATTCTAAGTCTTGGGTCGGGTAATTTCTCTCGTGAGTCTTCAGCTGTCTTAAGGCATAAGGCACAAATTTTCCTTCTTGCATAAGCACACATCCCAATCCATTATGAGATGCATCACTAAAAACTACATAGTCTTTACCCGAATTAGGTTGTACAAGTGTTGGCACCTCTGTTACAATCCTCTTTAACCTTTCAAAACTTTCTTGACACTTCCCCGACCAAACAAAAGGCACATCTTTCCTTAACAATTTAGTTAGCGGTGAAACTAACATCGAAAATCTCTTCACGAACCTTCAAAAATAACCAATAATCCCCAAGAAACTCTGAACTTTAGAATAATTCGTTGGGGTTTTCCAATCCACTATAGGCTGAATCTTTTTGGGATCTACTCTTATGCTTTCTGCGGAGACTATATGGCCAAGGAAAGAAATCTCTGCTAACCAGAATTCACATTTAGAGAGTTTGGCATATAACTTCTTCTCTTGAAGAGTCTGAAGAACAACACGAAGAAGAGTATCATGCTCCTCTTTTAACTTTGAATACATCAAAATATCATCAATAAATACCACACAAAAAATGATCCAGGTAAGGTTGGAATACTCGGTTCATCAAATCCATAAATGTTGCAGCAGTATTTATAAAACCGAATGGCATCATCACAAATTCGTAAAGTCCATACAGAGTCCAAAAAGCCATCTTTGAAATTTCCACCTCTTTAATCTTTAATTGGTGGTATCCTGACAGAAGGTCTATGTTAGAGAGCACTACTGCGCCTTTCAGTTGATCGAACAGATCATCAATCCTCAGAAGAGGATACTTATTATTTATTGTTACATTATTTAATTGTCGGTAATCTATGCATAATCACATATAACCACCCTTTTTTTTTCACAAAAAGCACAGGTTCTCCCCTAGGTGAAACATTGGGTCTAATAAATCCCTTATCAAATAGCTCCTGCAATTGGGCCTTTAATTCTCTTAACAAGTTCAGTACCCGGGTAAACATCAATCTTGAATTCCACCTCACGGTATGGAGGTAAGCCCGATAATTGTTTCGAAAAAACATTCAGAAACTCCCTAATCGTTGGAATATCATCTAATATCACTTCCGATAATCGAGTGTCTATCACATTAGCCAGAAAAAGCTATACACCCTTTTGACATCATTCTCCTTCCTTTCATTGCTGATATCACATTAGATGGTGATTTCATTTTTTCACCGATTACTATGATTTCTTAGCCTTCTGCATCCTTAAAAAATAATCACATTTTGTGAAAATCAACCCATCCATGATGTGGAGACAACCAATCCATGCCCAAAATAATTTCAAACTCGTCGAAAGGAAATTCCATCAAATTTACCGGGAACAGAATCCCTTGAATCTTTATCGAGAATTTTCTACATATCCAAGTTACCCTTGCACTACGACCCATAGGGTTTACCGTTATCGTCTCACTAAAGACTGGTTTTAAAGGAATTCCTCTAGATCTAACCAACTTTGTAATAATATAAGAGTGTATAGAACCAGGGTCAACCAAAACTAATATAAGTTTATCAAAAAGATGGAATGTACCTGTTAAAATCTCAGGGTCATCTAGATCCTCATTAGTCTTAGTATTATAAATTCAGGCTACTCCCCGAGTCTCTTGTGATTGGGTTGACTCAGATTATCCACCAGATCTACCTCTTCATCTGCTTCTATTAGATGCTGCCACTGATCTCTCAGTTTGCACTGATTTATCTCCGGATCTCTTAGGATAATTTTGAGCTTAGTGACCAGTTTCACCACAATGAAAACAAGTGCCATTGAGCAATCTACATACTCCACGGTAAAATTTTCCACACGTCTAACATGGAGTATTTCGTTCTCCAAATGATCTACCCGAGCTAGCAGCAAAAGATTATGATTGCTTATTCTTTTGCGAAGCTGCAGTATAACCATCTCTATTATTGTATCGAGAACTCGAACCCTTGCCTCTCATAGTAGAATATGAAGTTGAAGACGTTCCAGTTCTTTTATCCTACTCCGCGACTAGAGTCTCCTCTTGAGCTCTTTCAATGGCCTTAGTTCGACTAATAACTTATTGCATGCTAGGCAAGTTTAGAGCTAACATCATCTCTTTCAACTTAGGTTTCAAACCCTCGATGAACCAATCACGTCTAGCCTTATCATTGAGAACTACTTCAATATCAAAATAACTCAGATTCTTATACTCAGCTTCATACTCATGTACTGCTCGATCACCTTGTTTCATATTAAGAAACTTAAGCAACATCACCCGTATAAAATTGCTCTCCGAGATACTTGTTCTTAAATTCATCCAGAAAGAATTGCCATGTCACTTGCTCAGGTGGTGCATACATCGTAGTGTTTGTCCACCACACTCGAGCTGATCCTCGAAGTAAAGATACAAGTCCACCCAAACTTTCAGAATCTGAGCATTGAAGACTTTAAAGCATCACCATAACGCCATTTAACCATAAATCAACATCCATCGTACCTTCATCCTCTTCTCCCGGAACTCATGAGCTCCCACACTTTTTAGTTCTTTTGGGATTAACATCCGTGGTGCTGGAGGAATAGGGGGAGGCGGAGGAGGTTGAAATCGATTAAGGATTGCATCGAGAACCTGCTTAAAAGCTCCAAACTCTGGCATACCATGATGTATCGGTGCACTAGTATTTTTAGACGGAATCAGATGCTCGCTATTAGCTTCATAGCTCTCGCTACCCGACCCTTCTTTAACTTCTTGATAAGTCTCTCTTTGCAAATTCGTAGATTTCAAAATCTAATAGGACATACATAATAATAATAACTCAAGTAAGTAAGAAGTGACATCAATCATATTCTAACAACACCATATCAGTAACATTCACATCTTAGTTGAATGTAAACCCTTTTTAATGTAAAATACACCCGATTTCATCCAAGAATCAGCTAAACCTGTAACTCTGATACCAATAAATGTAACACCCATTTCCCGTATACGTTTTCGTACATAAGTCACATGACTTTTAAAAACATTTTCTCTTTTGAAAACCCATAAATTGTTTTATATGTAAAACATTTTAATTTGTTAATAATAAATCATTCATTAATTTATAGTTTGTAAATAGTCTTAAAAATTCTAACATATTAAATTTTACAATCATCACATGTCAAATACTTTCCAGAGATTTATCATAAGTCTATTATATGCCATCTAATAATATCAAAAGTAGACATGCTTATCATATAGTTACTGATGATACAACCTTTGATTGATGATGTCAGCTACACTCCTTACTCCGCTCACTAATACCTACGCGTGAAATCAACACATGCAAAGTATTCACTTAGTGAGGCTTAATGATAATGAGGTGAAATAAAAACATAAGTATATCATAACTATCAAAATATGAATTAACTATTAAAACTCATTATAATTTCCTTGGTTTGCTCACATAGTGTCGATATGGTAATTTACAAACTCATTATGATTTTCGTGGGTTGCACACATAGTGCCGATACGATAATTAATAAAATCAATATGAATTCCATGGGTTGCACACATAGTGCCGATACGATAATTCACAAACTCATTATGAATTTTGTGGGCTACACACATAGTACCGATACGGTAATTCATAAACTCATGAATTCCTTGGTTTGCACACATAGTGTCAATATGGTAATTTACTAACTCAATATGAATTACGTGGGTTGCACACATAGTGTCGATATGGTAATTCACAAAATCATTATGAATTCCTTGGGTTGCACACATAGTGTTGATACAGTAATTCACAAACTCATTATGAATTTCGTGGGTTGCACACATTGTGTCGATACGGTAATTCATAAACACATTATGAATTCCGTGGGTTGCACACATAGTGTCGATAGTACACATAGTAGTGATATAATAATGTAAAAATATGCATTAAACAAAATGAACCTATGATTCACAATTTACATACAATATGCTTTTCAGATCAAATTAATAGATTAAACATCTTTTTTGAAACATTGATATCCGTTAAACAATATTAAAGTTCATCCTCATAACATATAAGAACATAATAAATGCACTCACCTGGTTTGCCTCACTATTATGCCCTAATGTAGTCCGACTATTCTACGACTTTATCCTTGCCTTTCTGTTTGCTTTACTCAGGAGCTTGATTACGATCTACACAAGCATCTGTAATCACACATACAAATATGATATTAGTATACTTACTGACATTTATCTAAATTAATAATACTAAAAAATATTATTAATTTCAAATTCTATTAAAATTTACCCTAACTAACATTTCAGACTAAATAGTATCGATACCCCTATAGTATCGATACTTCACTTCTATGGTATCGATACCCACTTCGGTATCGATACAATTCTAACATTCTGGAATTTTATTTTTGATTACGATATCGATACCTTTCTCTTGGTATCAATACATACACCTCAGTATCAATACTTCTTTAAATCGATATCAACACTATTCATCTGAATCCTCTAATTTAGCCTTATAATATCGGTATTGTTCTTCAAGTACTGATACCCTTACCCATATTTTACCACTTTTACTTCAAATTTTACACAAATTCAACCTAAATCTCTTACTCTTTTCTCCAACTATACCATTAAACTCATTATCACTTGTCCAAACTAACTTACATCCATAAATCTCTGAATAACATCCAAAATCTCCAAAGAACACTTAAAATTAAAAATCACACCTAAATTTCAAACATGTTTTTAATCACCCAAATTTCAAATCTCTTATTTACTTGTTTGACAAGTCAAAAATGCTTTTAAACTCCAATAACTGACCATATTGCATCAAATCACTTAAAACCCATTTTATTAAATCTCTCATAAATCACTAATCTATTAGTTTTAATCGCTCTCAAGCTTTTCTTAAGCCTCTATATCACTTATGGCTTCCAAACCAACCCGAAAATAAAAGGAAAACCCAACTTGAGGAGATCTTACCTTTCTATGGAGGGCACGGGGATGACGGGAAGAAGAAGAAGAAGAGAACCCATATTTTCAGATTATCCCTTTTTCCATTTTCAACCCTTAATAAATATCCATACAAATTGAATATTAAATTCATTCATTCTAAAAGACCAAAATGCCCCTTTATTCTTCATTTCTTAATAATTAGCCTTAAATATAATTTCTGAAATCAATCCATGTATTTTTTAATTTATTCAAATTAACCTAATTTTTTTAAAATCTTTTAACTATACTCACTAACCCGATGTTTGGGGTATTGCATTTTCGGATATTGTGCTCACAATATCTAAAACATTTAGTAAACATAACGTCTTATGGAATGCCATCTCTTTTTTCTCTCGTACCATTTTGAATGATGTCCTTCGAGTAGGTGGATAGTCATCGCTTCATGTCTTTGAATTGAAAAAATATTTGTGGATTACGAAATAAGGGGAACAATCTTTAACTTAATTCTTTCCATAAGGTTTCCAACAATGCTATAGGGACAAAATAATGTTAAAGGATTTGATCGACTTCAAGATTTCATGTAATAGGACATCTTCTTTTTGCCTCTTATCTTTTAATGGAGTTCTTCTCAAACTGATGTATCCTTTTATGTTCTTCAGTCACAACCAGATTAGTAGAAAAGAAAATATGATTAAAAAAGATAGAGAAAACAAACCCAAAAATACATATAAATGGAAGTTGACACTTGATGTTCTTCAAGGAAAACTCCATTGATTCTTCAAAAGATGGGTATGGCTTGATTATCTTCAAGTTTGACAGTGAACTTGGAATGTCAAAGAACATATCACTTGGAACATCAAGTGTCACATCTTTTTGAAGTTTAAGTATAACATCTTTTGGTTCTCCAAAAGTCATGTTCCTTGGTATGTCATGGAAGACAAAAGAAAGAATAGATGAAAAAGTAGGGTTAGATAAAATCTTTTTTTTCTTCTTCACATTTCTTCTCATCAAAAGGATCATCAAAAGATGGAAGATACTCGATGGTTTGCAGTGCACATGCAATGTGTCTTTCTTTATCCTGTTACAAAGGTAGATTAAGACTAGGAAGAATAGAATTGTTAGTGAAAAATAAATCTTACTTTTCTTCTCTACAATCATTCTTTTCACTTTCAAGTTTTTCAACAACATTCTCAATCTTTTTAACTCTAGCATCTTTTTCTTCCACTAACACATTCTTGATACTGTCATTTTTAAATCTAATTTGTTTTCTTCCATAACCTCACTTTTAATCTGCTCACTCTAAACTCCATTTGTTTATTCTTATTCAAAATGACATTCTTTGGATTGCTCTTTTCCCTTCATTACTTCAATGTCTGCCTTAAATCTTATTTATTTTTCCTTTTTGCAAGCAAATCCTATTTTTATTTGTTCTTGCAATTGTGTTTCTTTGACTAAATTGTCAAAACACTCTTGAAGGCGAGCTAGACATTCTGGATTGAAAGATGTAAAATTGTTTGGTACACTTCGTGTTGAACTTTTGACATTACTTCTTGTTCGAAAATTGGAATCCTCGTTGTAGGATACTCTGCTCCAAATAGGTGTAGAACTACAAAATGATTGAGTGTTGTCTCTCTTTTTAGTGGCGTTTTTACCTTCGATGGAGGCATTTGTGAACTAGAAGGTCTTTCAATCATTCGATTCCAATTTCTTTGAGATTGGATCGAGATGCTTTTTTAAAAAACTCATCTCTCGTCTCATGGCTTGTATTTGCATGTTGGATGCGTTTCCTTTTCCTAAAATATTGGAATTGTCTCTAGAATTATGAGACATGGTTATTATTCAAAATGAAAGTAAACCTCACCAACAAAAAAATCTCACCAATTCACTCAAAAGAAAAGCCACTCTCACTTGTGTTTCACTTGAGATAGCTTTTACCCTTTAAGTACTCTCTTTCCTTTTACCACTATTGCTTTCTTTTAGAGTCTTTAATAGAACTTTCTAAAGACTTGACAATGGATCTTGTAGATTCTACTAAAACAAATGGTTAAAGAAAGGTAGAAATGTGTGGCTACGAGAAACAAGACAAGCAAATATGTGAGAATAGAAAACTGCATATTTCTTTAAAGATGAAAAAAGTACTCCATCCCTCTTTAAAACTTCGTATTTTTGTTCTTTCAATTTTTTTTCTCTTTTTCATTAACATGGGAGAGAGAAAATCACAAACTTACTGAACTGATGTAGCTCCGATACCAATTGATACGAACTCAGTCGTGTTAATTATCGAATCATATGAATATGTCTGACCGTGATTCTTGTAAGTAGTCATATAACTCGTTCACGGAATAGATACTTGAATAGATGATATAAAAGGATAATTTGAAGGTATGGTGGAATGTATTAATTAAATGATAACAACATAATTGCAGACAATAAATGGAAAATGTAAAATATGTATGAATGATAAAGGAATTGAATTGTGACCCACTAATTATAGGTAACAAGGAACCAACAATAGAAGCTAATGGAATTGAAGTGGTAGGCTATGGATTGTGACCCTCTAGATATAAAGAGCTAGGAATCAATAATATAAACAAAGGGAATGAATGAATGCCACAAGAACAACTTGAAGTCGATAAAGTTATTAACAAGAACTAAAAAAATAACTCACAAGAGGTTTAATATATTTTAAAATGAGTTTACAAGGAAATGAAGGTGTCTATTTATAGTGTTCGTAGGCACCATAAGAAGAGTCCTAAAACAAGAGATGGATGTTTATTCTCTATGGTGTTGAATGCTCATGAATGTATTGTTTTCTCTCTTCTCATAAAGCGGCTGAATATTCTAGAGTCTTTGGTGTAACACCTATGACTCGTATAATTATACCCATACAAGTTATATATGTCACATGAATTACTTAAAGCATTGCGCAACTCAAAAGTGATTTAAAATACATTTTCTCCAAATTGTAATTAATAATATAAAATATTAAATCACATATCACCATTGAAGTATATTTAAAACATATATTATCATAAAATACATCCCTTTATAATAATAATACTAATTATAACCATTCATAGTGAAATAGAGTAAAAGAATTTATTTTAGCTTTTACAAACCAGTTCCAAAATATTTCAACAGAGCAACAAGGACATTCACAAGTACATGCCACTAACTAAGTCGAAATCAGATCAAAGGATGTCTTAATGATATTGTAATATATTCCTCGATGGTTTGGGTTTCTCAGTTCTCCTTACTCATACTCTTGATCTTTACCTACGTGTGAAAATCATCACACGCTAAGTATATACGTTGTGAGGGAATTAAAATAATAAATAGTGCAATACAACTCATGCATGAAATTAAATGTCATTTTCCAATGCCATAAGATCACCTTACCTGCTTGTCCAATATTTTACCATAATCAAAATGACATGATATAAATATAATCATTTTTACCAATAACTACAGCCCAAACGTAAACCTATTAAAACCCTGGGTATTCAAGTAATATATGCACCGAAGTGCTAATACACATAAGGTCGTGCCCGCCATAATACTTTATTCCCTTACACAATATAATGTTGTTCTAAATGTCCTTACACAATAGTGCTAATATAAACATGCAACTATTCATACCAGAAATAACATTAATCGCAAAATTTCATATTTATCAGTGATAAATGCATTATGATTTCATGCTTGACACATCAAGGTCATGTCTTTACACACTCTGGGGATGCCAACTATACCCTGTCATTCAACGACTTAGTTGGGCATATAGTGTAATTTATTTCATCCATTGCATCGCATATCAATATAATTAATATTAGGGAAGCTTATACTCGAAATAACATTCATCGCAAAATATTATATTTATCAATGATCAATGCATTATGATTTCATGCTTTGACATATCAAGGTCATGTTGATATTATGAATAATGACATAATATCATGCTGATATAAACAAGGTAGACTCATTACATGTCTTCCTGATGATGTATAAAACATCAATGTATAATGTCATGCATGCATTTCACTCACCTTAACACTATAATTTTCAAAAGATTTGCCTCACTATGTTCCAAACTTAATCATTTTCTACTCAATTAGCTTCGAACACAAAGTCAATCACGATCAGTACAAAATTACCAAATGGTCCCTATATTTTTCTAAGGCTTATAGAATAGTTCCTACATCATTTCCATCACTAAAATGGAATCATTCTTATTTGATGTCAAATGTAGCCCTGTAACAAAATCCATAGTAACTCTTTATGCCTTCCACTCTGGAATTAAAACCGGTTGCAAGAATCCCAAAGGCACTTGATGTTTAACTTTTACTTTTTGACATGTCATGCATGTAGTAACAAACTCAGTGATGGCTCTTTTTATACCTGACCACCAATACCGACTCTTTAAATCCTGGTACAACTTGTTCTCGCCTAGGTACATAGTCACCGGACTATAATGTGCCTCAGAAAGAATATTTTTCTTCAACTCATCATCATGGGGAATGAATATTATTTCTCAGTAATAGAGACATCTATTGGACTTGACTTCAAAGTTTTTTATCTCACCTTTTTCCAATTGTGCAATCTTTTTGAACCAATTCCTGTATTTATTTTGTAGCTCTTTTATCTGATCTAAAAGCATTGTCTTTGTCCGTAATTTAACCAATAGTGTGTTATTTTCCTTTAAATATAAGTGTGCATCTAAAGTTTGCAAAACTGTGAAAGTCTTTCGGCTAAGTGCATCAACTACAACATTAGCCTTCTCATAATGGTAATCAATGACCACATCATATCCCTTTAAAAGTTTTATCCATCTTCTTTTTCTGAAGTTTATCTCTCTTTGATTCAACAGGTACTTTAGACTTTTATGATTCGTGAAGATGTAGTTATGCTGACCATACAAATAATGGCGCCAAATCTTTAGAGCAAATACCACTGTTACCAACTCAATATAATGTGTGGGATAATTTCTCTCATGTGTCTTTAGTTGTCGGAAAGCATAAGCTACAACCTTACCTTCTTGCATAAGTACACAACTAAAACCAATATGAGATGCATTGCTATACACCACATACTCTTTACCAGATTTTGGTTGTACCAACACTGGTGCTTCCATTAAAATCTTATTTAGAGTTTTAAAATTCTCTTGGCACTTCTCGTTCCAAATAAATTAATGGAAAATCTTTTCTTAATAGCCTGGTCAATGGAGAAGCAATAATCGAAAAGTTCTTCACGAACCTTCGATAATAACTACCAAGTCCTAAGAAGCTTCAAATATCTACAATATTGTTTAGGGGTTTCCACTCCATTTTCACCTGGACTTTCTTAGGATCAACCCTTATGACTTCTACTAAGATGACGTGGCTAAGAAAAGAAACTTCCGACAACCAAAACTCACACTTTGATAGCTTGGCATATAATGTTTTCTCCTTAATGATCTCGAATATAATACATAGGTAAACGTCATGCTCTTTCTATGTACTCGAGTACACTAGAATGTCATCAATAAATACCACCACAAACGAATCCAAGTAAGGCTGAAATACTCGGTTCATCAAATCCATAAATGTTTCCTGAGCATTGGTCAAACCAAACGACATCACCATGAACTCGTAATGTCCATACAATGTCTTGAAAGCTGTCATTGGAGTATCTTCCTCTTTAATCTTTAACTGGTGATATCCCGATCACATATCAATCTTAGAAAAAAAAGATGCTCCCTTAAGCTGATCAAACAATCATCAATCCTCAGAAGAGGATACTTGTTATTGATAAACACTTTGTTAAACTGCCTATAATCTATACATAATTGCATGGATTTGTCTTCGTTTTTCACAAACAACACCAGCGCTCCTTAGGGTGAAACAATCGATCTAATGAATCATCGATCTAGTAGCTCTTGCAATTGATCTTTTAATTTCCTTAATTCAGTCAGGGTTATTCCGTAAGGAGCCATCGAAATATGAGTTGTACCTGAAAATACATCAATACTAAACTCCACCTCTCTGTCTGGAGGTAATCTAGGAAACTTATCGGGACACATCTCTGGATACTATCTAACTGTTGGTTGGAATGTCTTCCAACTTAACTTCATCCACTTGCACCCTCAACATTCGTTAAAATTGCTTGACATCCTTGTGACAACAATTTCTTAGCAGTAAAGGCTGAAATCACATTGGATAAGGGATTTACCCTTTCACAAACAAATATTATCTCTAAACCTTTTGCATCCTTTAAGAAAAATCTCTTCAAACAAAAATTTACCCAACCATAATGGGAAGATAACCAATCCATGCCTAAAATTATTTCGAATTCCTAAAAAGGTAATTCTAATAGATTTACAAGAAATTCTACTCCCTATATCTTTATCAGACAAGCCTTACATATTTGACTAATCCTCGCACTATGACCTAGTGGATTAATAGCCACAATATCACTAGAAATATGTTCTAAAGAGATTCCCTTATCTCTAACCAACCTTATGCTAATATAAGAGTAAGTACAACCAGGATCTATCAACACAAAATAGGTTCGTCAAAGAGATAAAAGGTATATGCTATAATCTCAGGAGCATATCAATCATCAGCAGTCTTGTTATGATAAATTCGAGTGTAGTCTTACCTTCATGATTGGATGTAGCCTCAGATATACCTGGTTTGCCTGCTTTTCAATCTTTGCCTTTATGGGGTCCCACTACCGACTAGTTTGGATATAAATCTGGATAATGCCTCTTATAATGACAAGCTTACCCATATTTGTATCATATTCCTTCAGTGAACCAACACTGACCATAATGTCTCTTTCCATGGAACTTACATTTTGTAGTAGGACGCAATCCCGAACCTTGGGTACCTGTCGAAGCTATTTGATTTTTCTTAGACTTCACTCCAGAAAACCCTTTTCTGCCTGTGGATGCTGATGAGGCAAAACTTTTCTGCTGCTAACCTTTATTGCATTTGAAAAATGGTGCAGAGTAAGAGTTTCCAAACTTTTTGCTTGTCTGAGCCTTTTTCACCTCCAGATCTTTAAGCTTAACTTTTTCCATAGCTTTAGCCTTGTTTACTGCTTCTTGGAATACTTTAAAATGATGAGAAACCATACTCGTTTTGTACTGAGGATCCAATCTAGAAACAAACCTATCAATTATGGCTTTCTCTATTGGAAGAAACTCTGATACAAATCGGCTCAATCTGTGGAACTCACATTCACTCATATATTTTTCTGCCCAACTGCTTCAGATTCAGAAACTGTTGCATCATCTCAATGATAAACACCTCCCCAATGTACTTTTCCTTGAATTCACTCAGGAAGAACTCTTACGTGATCTGTTCAGGAGGAACTCATGAGTCGATTATGTTTGAAGTATCTTCCTCTTTAATATTTAACTGGTGATATCCCAATCATAGATCAATCTTAGAGAAAAAAGCTACTCCCTTAAGCTAATCAAACAAATTATCAATCCTCGGAAGAGGATACTTGTTCTTGATAGTCACTTTGTTAAATTGCCGATAATATATACATAATCGCATGGATCTGTCTTTGTTTTTCAAAAACAACACCAGTGCTCTCCTTGGTGAAACAATTGGTTTAATGAATCCTCGATCTAGTAGCTCTTGCAATTGATCCTTTAATTCCCTTAATTCTGTCGGGGCCATTCCATAAAGAACCATCGAAATAGGAGTTGTACCTAGAAATATGTCAATACTAAACCCCAACTCTCTATTTGGAGGTAATCTAGGTAACTCATCTGGAAACACCTCTGGATGCTCTTTAACTGTTGGAATGTCTTCCAACTTAATTTCATCCGCTTGTATCCACAACATTCATTAAAATTTCTTGACATCCTTGTGAAAATAATTTCTTAGCAAATAAACGCTGAAATCACATTGCATAAGGGATTTCCCGTTTCTCCAACAAATATTATCTATGAACCTTTTGCATCATTTAAGAACAATCTCTTCAAAAATAATCTAACCAACCATAATGGAAAGATAACCAATCCATGCCTAAAATTGTTTTGGATTTCTAAAAAGGTAATTCTAATAGATTTACAGGAAATTTTACTCCTTGTATATTTATCGGACAAGCCTTACATATCCGACTAATCCTCGCACTATGACCCAATGGATTGATAGCCACAATATCACTAGAAATAGGTTGTAAAGAGATTTCCCTATCGCTAACTAGCCTTACGCTAATATAAGAGTAAGTAGAACCAAGATCTATCAACACAAAATAGGTTCATCAAAGAGATAAAAGGTATTTGCTATAATCTCAGGAGTATCTCGATCATCAGCAGTCCTGATATGATAAATACGATTAGTAGTCTTTCCTTCCCGATTGGATGCAACTTCAGATGTACCTGCTTTGCCATCTTTGCCCTTATAGGGTCCCACTACTGACTGGTTTGGACATAGATATGGACAATGCCTTTTATAATGACTAGCTTGCATAGTTGTATCATTTTCCTTCAGTGAACCAACACTGACCAGAATGTCTCTTTCCATGGAACTTCCATTTTATAGTAGGACACAATCCCGAACCTTGGGTACCTGTCGAAGCTATTTGATTTTTCTTGGACTTCGCTCCAGAAAATCCTTTTCTGCCTAAAGATGCTGAGAAGGCAAAACTTTTCAGCTGCTGACCTTTATTGCATTTGAAATAGGGCACAAAGTAAGAGTTTCCAAACCTTTTTCTTGTTTGAGTCTTTTTTATCTCCAGATCTTTAAGGTTATTATTTTCCATAGCTTTAGCCATGTTTACTTCTTCTTGGAAAGCAGTAAAATGATGAGAAACCAAAATCCTTTCGTACTGAGGATCTAATCTAGAAATAAACCTATCAATTATGGCTTTCGCTGTTGGAAGAGAATCTGATGCAAATCGGCTCAATATGTGGAACTCACATTTATACTCATATATTTTTCTGCCCAACTGCTTCAGATTCAGAAACTCATGCGGCAACTATATTCCACCACACATTGACTTGCTCCATCAGTAGAGACACAACCCTTCTAACTTTCCCTGATCGTCACAAGGGATCATGTTCAGCATGTTCTTAAGATGATTTAACCAGAAATCGACAGTTAACAGATCAACATCTGTATCGCCTCAAAATTCAAGTGCTCTCATTTTCCTTAAATCTTTCAGAACTTGACACCGTAGTTCGATGATTAATTATATTGTCCAATGCCTGAAGGAACAGTCCTCGATCTTTCGCAGACATATCATACTGATTCGGATTAAGAAGCTCCACATTAGGCTAATTAATAGGTGGATTCTGATTCACCTCATTACTCCCACTCTGGGCAGGAATAACACGCTCGGTTCCCCTACTAGATTCCTGATGATCTAACATCTGAACACAATTAAAATCATCTATCATTAGTAAGGAGTAACTTTACTAAATAACAAGCATCATAGCATATATACAACTACCAGTAAAATTTTGACAACCTAGTGGCATGTATACATTCTTAACTAAATTAGAACCCAATCCACACCTCGAAACCGCTAAATCTGTAGTTCTGATAACAATAAATATAACACTTACGACCTATATACTTATACCAACACAAGTTATAGATGTCACATGAATTACTTAAAGCATTGCCCAACTCAAAAGTGATTTAAAATTCATTTTTTCCAAATTGTAATCAAAATATAAAATATTAAATCACATAACACTATTGAAGTATATTTAAAACATATATTATCATAAAATACATCTCTTTATAATAATAATACTGATTAATACCATTCATAGTGAAATAGAGTAAAACAATTTAGTTTAGCTTTTACAAATCAGTTTCAAAATATTTCAACATAGCAACAAGGACATTCACAAGTACATACATGCCACTAACTAAGTCAAAATCACATCAAAGGATTTCTTACTAATATTGTAATATACTCTTTGATGTTGGGGTTGCTTAGTTCTCATTACTCATACTCTTGATCTTTACCTACGTGTGAAAATCATCACACACAAGTATATACTTAGTGAGGCAATTAAAATAATAAACAATGCAATACAACTCATGCATGAAATTAAATATCATTTTCCAATGCCATAATATCACCTTACCTGCATGTCCAATATTTTACCATAATCAAAATGACATGATATAAATATAATCATTTTTACCAATAACTATAGCCCAAACGTAAACCTATTAAGATCCTGGGTATTCGAGTAATATATGCACCGAAGTACTAATACACATAAGGTCATGCCCACCATAATACACATAAGGTCGTGTCCATCATATGCACTTAGTGCCCTTACATACTATAGTGCTACACTAAATGTCTTTACACACTAGTGATTGTATAAATCTGCAGTTGTTATACTCTATGGCATGCCAACTATACCTTGTCCTTCAACGACTTTCTTGGGCATATAGTATAATTTATTTCATCCATGGCATCACATATCCATATAATTAATATTAGTGTAGTTCATACCCGAAATAACATTCATTGCAAAATATCATACTCATCGCATATTCATATAATTAATATTAGGGAAGGTAATGTCGATATTATGAATAATGACATAATATCATGCTGATATAAACAAGGTAGACTCATTGCAAGTCTTCCTGATGATGTATAAAACATCCATGTATAATGTCATGCATTCATTGCACTCACCTTGACACTATAATTTTCAAAAGATTTGCCTCACTATGCTCTAAACTTAATCATTTTTCTACTCAATTCGCTTCGAACACAAAATCAATCACGATCTGTACAAAATCACAAATTGATATCGATACATATGTTAATATTGTACTAACATAAAGACATTTCTAAAACAAAATCCATATTCATACTTGAAACTTAATTCACTATAAAAATACTTCAACACTTATTAATTCTTTCAATTTTGGCACCAACTTTTCCAACTTATATAAAATAGTCCTTCACCATTTTACCACTTAAACTTTTAATACCAAAAATTCCAGCATTGAAATAATTACCACCCAAGTACATATACAGAGCCATAATTACAATTAAACACCCCAGACTATTCAAATTTTACATATAAATCACCAATCTTTTCAAACTTCCAAAATGATCATATCTCGCATCCTAACACTCATTTCAATTCACAAACAACAATTTATAGCATAGTACATCAATTATAGAACAATTACACAACAACCCATCATTTAAATTTTTTTTGATTTGGTCCCCTAAGTATTTGAAAATTGTCCCCATATTTTTCTAAGGCTTGTAGAATACTTCCTACATCATTTCCATCCCTTACATAAATTTTCCATAAATTTTCTCATCCAAACAAGCCATGGCCGAATGCTATAAAGCTATTAGACTAGGTTTTTCATGATTTTGCTCGATTTTGATTCCATTAAAGCATGAAATTAACCTTCATCAAACCTTATAACATATATACAATCAAACCCCTAATCAAATTTCATCAAAACACAAAGTTTCCCCAAGTTATAGTTTTGTCGAATCATAAAGAACAATTTATAGGAAGATTGAACCTGTTTTAATCATCACTCAAGCTTGAAAATGAATCTACAACCTAAAAAAATTAAGATTTATTATTAATTCCAAGAAGCCTAATATGAACATAAACCATATAATTTTTTATCTTTGAAATCAAGCAAGATTAGCAAGCATAAATGGTACCAAAAGCTAGCGTTTTTTGCGTAGAACATTTTTTTATTTCTCTGCATAACTCAAAATCCAAATGAAATTGCTCAAAAATTGAAAAGAAACTATCTCAACTTTGGAGGAGCTCATGGCTTCGGAGGTTGAAGATGAACAAAATAACATGAAATTTTAGATTAATTTCATGTTAGTTTACTTTTAATTTAAACTTAAATGAATATTTCATTCTTTTAATGGAGAAAATACCAATTTACCCTTTATTAAACTTCATATTTACCATAAAACCAAGAAAACTCAACATTATCATCTTCCAAAAGTCTAATATGAACAAAATATTTCCCACTTTACCGTTTTGCCCTTGTAATTTCCCAAAAATTACAGTATTTCCACTTTAATCCAACGATTGAAATTTAACATGAAATTAAATCCTCAAATCCAATGGTTTATAATATTTTCCATCATTTGAAAATGTGGAAATAATATTTTTATGCCTAATTTATCATTCTTTAAATTTTCCCAAAATTTCTATTTGATCCGATTTACCGAATGTTTACCGGACTTGTTAGCTTTCTAGTTTTTAACACAATTTCCAGATCAAGAATCTGATTTCAATAAAACCCCACTTTCAAGAGTAAACTATCCATTTATAGAATAAAAATTATTTTTTGAAAAATTACCACTTAGGTCCTTAAACTTTCCAAATTGTATACTTTAGCCACTAATGTAACCCCCTAATTTAGGGGATAAATTTTAGAAATTATAAAGTATTGGATTTAATTCGTATTTTGAAAGAAACGGTGGATTAAATTGTAAAATTTTAAAGTTGGTAGACCGTTTAATAAAGTGCAGGAAATTCAGTGGCTAAACTCATAGTTTAATCATTTTTCTCTAGTAGAAAATTTATAAACCCCCACCCGTGCTTAGTTTTCCAGATTTCTCCCATTTCCGTTCCCCTGTTCACCCTACTTCGATCTATGATGTACTCGTCGTCCGACCTCCGATCGACGAACCGAAACAACCATCGTGTTCGTTATCGACCGATGAACAAAACCCCTCAAACATCTTGTTATGAATCGACGCCGTTCATCGTTAATTTCAATTGGAAGTATCATCGGTTTTAACTCGATTTCATTGGTTTTTCGTCGATTCATGACGATCCGGCCATCCGTTTTCGACACCTCTCGCACCATCGTGTTTCTTGTTCCATTCCGAGTCCGCTGGTGCCCTCCGTTTCTCTGTCGTCGCCAGCCCATAGAGGGGTAAGACTGTCAAAGTTTCCTACGTTTCAGAATCGAGCTATCCTCTGTTCAAAATTGTGAATCGAGCTTGGTAAGTGTCTCAAAATACCTTAAAATAATTTTTAGAAATTTTCCCGGGAATTTTTTGACACCGTGTTACTGTTCACGCTCCCCACGCGCCACCCCCGAGAGTGGGATTGTCTGGGTGTTAATTTTGTAATTAATTTGTGTTTGGGTGCTATTTATGTAATATTCGGGTATTAGTTTCGTAAATATTTGCAGAAGGTGGATAGTTTTGTAATTAATTTCTGTTAGGGTAATATTTGTGTAAAATGGTCGAACGTTGACCGTTAATCTGCGTTGACCGGCGTTGATCACAGTTTACCAGAACTTTGACTGGCCTTGACCAGGCATTAAACGACCTTTGACTTTGACCGGGTGTACCTATCCTGACGTTTTTCGACATTCTGAGTCCGATTCCGCAGTCCGTTTTTCAAAATTCATACTGAAGGCCTCAAAATTACCAGTCAAACCCATTGACTTTGATTTTGATTGAAAAGTCAACATTTTCAAAAATTAATATTTTAGGTTTTTCGACGTCCTGAATCCGAAATCCGTTTTTCAGAATTAAGCTCTATTTTTTATGTAATTTCTGTTGATATGGATCGGAGGAAATATTGGAAGTTGAATTAATGATCAAAGGCGTTCGAATAGAATTTATATGGTCGATCAGCATGGCACAAAAATCGAGGTAATACTTTACTACCTCTTTATGCTTTATGGAACATGTGAATATTGGTAAATGCATGATTAAGATAATATTGGTCTCATTTGTGTAGTTAATTAATTTCTACACTCGATCTGAATACGGTAAAAAGGTTCTGTAATTGATTATGGTTCAGATGAATTTTATAAGAAATTGAGTGATTGTTATAATTAAATTACAAGTTCTGTGCTTAGTGATAAAGAAATCAACATGGATCTGTAACTTATATTTTATTTCATCAAAGGTTAAATGTTAAAGGTACTTGGATGAGAAATTATGAGAATATTCTGGTAGGGTAAAATTATGAAAATACCCTTATGTTGTAAAATGTCAAGAATTATCCCTTGAAGTTGATTAATAACTCTGAAATGGAATATTGATCTGATAAATTTACAGATGTGCATAAGAAATGCTAGTTTTGCTTGGAAAACTTGGATAATCGATTTTTAACCCCAAGAGGGTTTGTGCAAGATATTAGAAGTCTGTTAATGAATCATTTCAAGATAAGAGAATGTTCGGGAAAGCAATTGACCATAGGATCTCTAAATTATAATTATTTTTGTTAAGAGTTAATACCGAAATTATTTGGTTAAGAAATTACAAAAATGCCCTTGAAAGGTAAAAATAGTCGGAGTTGACTCTGAATGGGAAAGTAACATGAGAATTTCTACTTAAACCGATAAATTATTGATTTGATTGTTTAGACATACCTTTGTATGGAAAATTCCTGATAATTCGTTAGTAACATCTGAAAAGACTTTTAACTTGGAAATATCTGATTTGAGAATAAATTATCAAGAGTGTTTCTTTTGTCAGAACTATTCAAAAAGGCTGGAAAAGATGATATGTTTGAATTAAATAATAAGATCAGATGGATGTAAATGATTGAAATACATCGGATATGTCAGAATAGTTCGATGGGAATGACATAAATGATAAGTTTGAATTTAATAATATGATCAGACGAAATGAATTATTGGACTACAATAGATCTATAAAATAACCAGAATAACCTTAGAATACAAATGACCAAGAATATTGCCAAGCCAGGAATGAATGGATATCTTTAAGCTTTGAAATAGATGGAAAAACATTGAGCACTCAAATGACTAAAATGCCCTTATGGCCTAGACTGAGTAGATGTTTTGGATTAATTAAGGAATCCAAGTAAATATGAGTATTGTAATACCCTTAAAAGTTATAGAACACAACTTAAGTGAGCTGATCAACCTTAATGATATGTCAGTACCTAAATGACATAAATATTACTTGAATGCATGTTCATATTCTCAAGTTTGGCTCCATGATAATTTTGGAAGTATTTAGCTCAACTCAATTATAGATCGCATTCAGTACTAAGAATTGGACATTTGTTCGACAAATCAACTACGAAGAAAAAATTGAATTGAACGGAAGTACAATATGTATCTAAAATTCAGAAACGTCTGAATTACTCTGGAAAATCCAAAAGTGGCTGGAATAGACTTGACTGCTAAATGAACTAGGTAATCTCAAGCACTGTGGATTAAGTAAGAGATTGGAATAAGCCTGAAAACTCGAATGAACTTATGTGATGTATTATCCTTATGGATTATGAACCATAAATCAAGTACGTTGGCATTTTCTTATATAGTTGAACCATGGAAATGAAATAAAGACCATTAGAATATTTGTTCGTCTCCTTAAGATATGTTCAGTGATGACTCAGAAGATGATCTATGGATAAGAATATTTGGTATTAAACAGTAAATACCCTGGAAGGTTAATGAATTAACAAGTTGACAAGTATTAGTTCTGGGAGCTATTCATCTGGAGGTGTTCGATAATCCAATCAATCAACATAGATTATAAAGGTTCTGAATCTTAGTTCTTCCTTATTAGCTCAAGTCACATTCTGAATAACTGATGATTCCGTCAGTTATTGAACTCTTCCAATAGTGATTCTAAATTCTGACATTCTATTGGTATACTGAAGATCCGTGTCTCTTCCTGTTAAGATTATCCTATACCTCTGAATAATATCCAAAAACTCTGGTGTGTTCCCTAATCACATAAATATTTTATCTGATTTCCGACTCCAATTCTGTTCTGATACATTACCTGAATTCTGTTCTGATTTTTAATCTGGATTTTGTTATGATATTTGATTTGAATTCTGTTTTGATTTATGATATCTCCGTTTACTAACAGAGAAATGTTTTATATGGGGAGTTTATTGTTGGAGGAAGTATATCTGCAGGCTTCTCGGCTGTGTGCTCAGAGCCTCACTGGTTGTGCGGGGTGTATGGTTCCGGGGAACCTACACAAATAGATTGTGAAATGATGGGGGTGTATATATATATGTTTTAAAAAGATCTGTATCTTTTTACTGGTTTTACGAGAACACACTAGATAACCTATTATAATCTCCTGAACCTAAACATCCAAAATATTTCTCTGAATTGAAAGCTCATTATCCGTTACCGTCTGAAATATCAGTAGGATCTCCGCTCAGCCTAAAAATTTGTGGATATCTGAACCAATAAGTAAATATATGTTTATATGTATCTGCACGTTCTTCAGCATCATTAGATAGTTCTGTATTACTGAATTTTCCAAAGCTCACTCTGTTACTCATCTTTTCAGGCTAAAAGAATTATACCAGTGCAACTATCGACTTCAGTAAAGGAGTTCTTCTGGTGTTGTTTGCAGAGTACGTTACACGTGATTAGGGGGCATGTAATTGTATTTTGTTTTATATATGAGTCTGAAAATCTGTTTTAGTTTTGTATACTGATAAATCATTTTATAAGTATATGTTTTATTAAAAGTTTTAAAATTTCTACTATTTTTATAGTGGGTCGCTCCGGTGGCCCTAATGTGACACTCCAGATCAGATCGGGTTACCCGCATCGATCTGAGGGGGTTACAACTAAACTTTCAAAATTTACATTTTGGTCACTAACCAAAATTTGGGGTATTACAACTCTCTCCCGTAAATAAAATTCATCCTCGAATTTTAATACATATATGAAGTGAAGAGGTATGGATATTGATTCTGCATGTCCTTCTCTCTTTCCCAAGTGGCTTCATCAACTTTATGATTTCACCAAAGCACTTTAACTAGAGGAATCTTCTTGTTACGTAATTATATGATTTCTCGAGTGAAAATCTACATTGGTTCTTCTTCATTAGTCAAATCTTGTTGGATCTAAATTTCCTCCGGTGCAACGACTTGTGAATGATCTTACTAATACTTTCTAAGCATTGACACATGAAAAACATTGTAAACTTTGCCCAACTCCAGAGGTAATGCGAACGATAGGCCCCCGGTCCAACTCTCTTTAATATGTCATATGGCCCAATAAATCTTGAACTTAATATTTCTTTGCACCCAAAACCCAATATCTTTTTCCAAGGGGATACTTTAAGAAAGACTTTATCACCTTCATGAAATTCAATCTCTTTTCTCTTCAAGTCTGCATAAGACATATGCCAATCAGATGCTATCTTGATATTATCTTTAATTATCCTCACTTTTTCCTCGATTTCTTTCAATAAATTAGGGCCAACAAAATTATGATCTTTTTACTCAAACCATTTTAACAGTGTTTGACACTTTTTCCCATAAAAAGCTTCGTATGGAGCCATCTTGATGCTTGATTGATAACTGTTGCTGTAGGTAAATTCTGCTAAACAAAAATACTTTTCCCACAATTCCTTGAACTCAATCACACATACCCTTAGCATATCCTCTAATATCTGGATAGTCCGCTCTGACTGACCATCCATCTGGGGATGAAAGGTCGCACTGAAATTTAATCGAGTACCCAAAGCTTTATGCAAAGAATTCCAAAATCTTGATGTGAACCTTGGATCCTTGTCGGATATGATTGATATTGGCACTCCATATAGTCAAACTATCTCTTTAATATACAACTCTGTATACTTATACTTATCTAATGAATAGTCCATTTGCACTGGAATGAAGTGTGTCGACTTAGTTAATCAATCAACTATCACCCAAATGGAATCATTCATATTTGATGTCAAATTTAAGCTTGTAACAAAATCCATAGTAACTCTTTCTCACTTATGCTCTGGAATTGAAATCGAATGCAAGAATCTCAAAGGCACTTGATGTTTAGCTTTTACTTGTTGACATGTCTAACATGTAGCAACAAATTCAGTGATGGCTCTTTTCATACCTGACCACCAATGCCGACTCTTTAAATCCTGATACATCTTGTTCCCTCATGGGTGCATAGTCAACGGACTATAATGTGCCTCAGAAAGAATATTTTTCTTCAACTCATCATCATATGGAATGCAGATTATTTCTCCGTAATACAGTCATCCATCAAACTTGACTTCGAAGTTCTTTATCTCACCATTTTCCACTTGTGCAATCTTTTCCAAACATCTCTCGTATTTCTTTTGTAGTTCTTTTATCCGATCTAAAAGCATCAACTTTATCCATAATTCAACCAATAGTGTGCAATTTTCCTTTAATGACAAGTGCGCATCTAAAGTTTACAAAACTGCAAAAGTCTTTCGGCTAAGTGCATCAGCTACAACATTAGCTTTCCCACGATGGTAATCAATGACCACATCATAGTCCTTTAAAAGTTTTATCCATGTTCTTTGTTTGAAGTTTAGTACTCTTTGAGTCAACAGGTACTTTAGACTTTTATGATTCGTGAAGATGTGGCACCGCTCACCATACAAATAATGGCACCAAATCTTTAGAGAAAATACCACTGTTACCAACTCAATATAATGTGTGGGATAATTTATCTCATGTGTCTTTAGTTGTTTGGAAGCATAAGCAACAAACTTTCCTTCTTGCATTAGTACAGAGCTAAAACCATTATAAGATGCATCACTATATACCACATACTCTTTACCATATTTTGGTAGTACCAGTACTAGTGCTTTCGTTAAAATCTTACTTAGAGTTTTAAAATTCTCTTGGAACTTATCGTTCTAAATAAATGGAACATCTTTTCTCAATAGCTTGGTCAGTGGAGAAGCAATAATCGAAAAGTTCTTCATGAACCTTCGATAATAACTACCAAGTCCTAAGAAGCTTCGAATATCTGCACCATTATTTGGGGGTTTCCACTCCAGTATCGCCTGAAATTTCTTAGGATAAAACTTTATCCATTCTACTGAGACCACATGGCTAAAAAAAGAAACTTCCGACATCCAAAACTCACACTTTGACAGCTTGGCATCTAACTTTTTCTCCTTAAGGATTTGGAATACAGTACGTAGGTAAACATCATGCTCTTTCTCTATGCTCGAGTGCACTAGAATGTCATCAATAAATACCGCCATAAACTGATCCAAGTAAGGCTGAAATACTCGGTTAATCAAATCCATAAATGCTTCCTGAGCATTGGTCAAACCAAACGACATAACCATGAACTCGTAATGTCCATACCGTGTCTTGAAAGCTATCTTTGATGTATCTTCCTCTTTAATATTTAACTAGTGATATCCCAATCACAGATCAATCTTAGAGAAAAAAGCTACTCCCTTAAACTGATCAAACAAATGATCAATCATCGGAAGAGGATACTTGTTCTTGATAGTCACTTTGTTAAACTGCCGATAATATATACATAATCGCATGGATCCGTCTTTGTTTTTCAAAAACAACACCAGAGCTCCCCAAGGTGAAACAATTGGTTTAATGAATCCTCGATCTAGTAGCTATTGCAATTGATCCTTTAATTCCCTTAATTATATCGGGTCATTCCATAAAGAGCCATCGAAATAGGAGTTGTACCTAGAAATACGTCAATACTAAACCCCACCACTCTGTCTCAAGGTAATCTAGATAACTCATCTGGAAACACCTCTGGATACTCTCTAACTATTGGAATGTCTTCCAACTTAACTTCACTCGCTTGTATCCACAACATTCGTTAAAATTGCTTGGCATCCTTGTGACAACAATTTCTTAGCAAATAAAGGCTGAAATCACATTGCATAAGGGATTTCCCATTTCTCCAACAAATATTATCTCTGAACCTTTTGCATCATTTAAGAACAATCTCTTCAAACAAAAATCTACCCAACCTGAATGGAAAGATAACCAATTCATGCCTAAAATTATTTTGGATTTCTAAAAAGGTAATTCTAATAGATTTACAGGAAATTCTACTCCCTATATCTTTATCGGACAAGATTTACATATCCGACTAATCCTCGCACTATGACCCAGTGGATTGATAGCCACAATATCACTAGAAATAGGTTCTAAAGAGATTCCCCTGTCTCTAACCAGCCTTACACTAATATAAGAGTAAGTAGAGCCAGGATCTATCAACACAAAATAGGTTCATCAAAGAGATAAAAGGTATTTTCTATAATCTCAGGAGCATCTCGATCATCAACAGTCCTGATATGATAAATACGAGTAGTAGTCTTTCTTTCATGATTGGATACAACCTCAGATGTACATGGTTTTCCTGTTTTGCCACCTCTGCCCTTATAGGGTCCCACTACTGACTGGTTTGGATATAGATATGGACAATGCCTTTTATAATGACTAGCTTGCCACAGTTGTATCATTTTCCTTCAGTGAACCAACACTGACCATAATGTCTCTTTCCATGGAACTGATATTTTATAGTATGACACAATCTCGAACCTTGGGTACCTGTCGAAGCTATTTGATTTTGCTTGGACTTCGCTCTAGAAAATCCATTTATGCATGTAGATGCTCAGAAGGCAAAACTTTTCAGTTGCTAACCTTTATTGCATTTGAAAAAGGGCGCAGAGTAAGAGTTTCCAAACCTTTTGCTTGTTTGAGGCTTTTTCACCTCTAGATCTTTAAAGTCAACGTTCTCCATAGCTTTAGATTTGTTTACTTCTTCTTGGAAAGCAGTAAAATGATGAGAAACCAAAATCCTTCTGTAACGAGGATCCAATCTAGAAATAAACCTATCAATTATTGCTTTCTCTGTTGGAAGATAATCCGATGCAAATCGGCTCAATCTGTGGAACTCACATTCATACTCATATATTTTTCTGCCCAACTGCTTCAGATTCATAAACTGTTGCATCATCTCAATGATAAACACCTCCCCAATGTACTTTTCCTTGAATTCAATCAGGAAGAAGTCCCAAGTGATCTATTCAGGAGGAACTCGTGCGACGACTGTATTCCACCACACATTGACTTGCTCCATCAGTAGAGACACAACCCTTCTAACTTTCCCTGATCGTAACAAGGGATCCTGTTCAGCATGTTCTTAACATGATTTAACCAGAAATCTGCAGTTATTAGATCAACATCTGTATCGCCTCGAAATTAAGGTGCTCTCATTTTCCTTAGTTCTTTCAGAACTGACATCGGAGTTCGATGATTAATTATATTATCCAACACCTGAAGGAATAATCATCGATCTTTCATAGATATATCATACTGGTTCATATTAGGAAGCTCCACGTTAGGCTGATTAAGAAGTAGATTCTGATTCACCTCATTACTACCACTCTGTGCAGGAATAACAGGCTTGGTTTCCCTACTAGATTCATGATAATCCGACATCTGAACATAATCAAAATTATCTATCATTAATAAGGAGTAACTTTACTAAATAACAAGCATCATAGCATATATACAACTACCATTAAAATTTTGACATCCTAGTGGCATGTATACATTCTTAACTAAATTAAAACCCAATCCACATCCAAAAACGACTAAACATGTAGCTCTGATTACAATAAATATATCACTTACGACTCGTATACTTATAACAATACAAGTTATAGATATCACATGAATTACTTAAAGCATTACCTAACTCAAAAGTGATTTAAAATTCATTTTCTACAAATTGTAATTAAAATATAAAATATTAATTCACATAACACTATTGGAGTATATTTAAAACATATATGATCATAAAATACATCCCTTTATAATAATAATACTGATTAATACCATTCATAGTGAAATAAAGTACAACAATTTAGTTTAGCTTTTACAAATCAGTTCCAAAATATTTCAACATAGCAACAATGCCATTCACAAGTACATACATGCCACTAAATAAGTCAAAATCACATCAAATCATGTATTATTGATATTGTAATATACTCCACGATGGTTGGGGTTGCTCAGTTCTCCTTACTCATACTCTTGATCTTTACGTACTTGTGAAAATCATCACACGCTAAGTATATACTTTGTTAGGCAATTAAAATAATAAACAGTGCAATACAACACATGCATGAAATTAAATGTCATTTTCCAATGCCATAAGATCATATTAAGTGCATGTCTAATATTTTACCATAATCAAAATGACATGATATAAATATAATCATTTTTACCAATAACTATAGCCCAAACGTAAACCTATGAAGACACTGGGTATTCGAGTAATATATGCACCGAAGTACTAATACACAAAAGGTCGTTCCCACCATAATACACATAAGGTCATCCCACCATATGCACTTAGTGCCCTTACACACTATAGTAAATTAGCTTACCCTATTCCCATATGTAATGGGGTAAGGGAGAGCAGCTTCCGTGAGAGACCTCCGGTAGTCAGAATTATGAATTGCCCACCGTGGGACTCGATCCCACGACCACAAGGTTAAGAGCCTTGCGATCTTACCAACTGAGTTGGATGGGCAATTCCGCTTACACACTATAGTGCTGCACTAAATGTCTTTACACACTAGTGGTGGTATAAACCTGCAGCTGTTATACTCTATGGCATGCCAACTATACCCTGTCATTCAACAACTTACTTGGGCATATAGTATAATTTAATTCATCCATGGAATCACATATCCATATAATTAATATTAGGACAATTCATTCTCGAAATAACATTCTTGGCAAAATATCATATTTATCAGTGATCAATGCATTATGATTTCATGCTTTGACATATCAAGGTCATGTCGATATTATGAATAATGACATAATATCATGATGATATAAACAAGGTAGACTCATTGCAAGTCTTCATGATGATGTATAAAACATCCATGTATAATGTTATGCATGCATTGCACTCACCTTGACACTTTAAAATTTTCAAAAGATTTACCTCACTATGCTCAAACTTAATCCTTTTTATACTCAATTCGCTTCGAACACAAAGTCCATATTCCAAAACAAAATCCATATTCATACTTGAAACTTATTCACTATAAAAATACTTCAACACTTATTAAATCTTTTAATCTTGGTACCAACCTTTCCAACTTATATAAAATGATCCTTAACCATTTTACCACTTAAACTTTCAATACCAAAAATTCCAGAATTGAAATAATTACCACCCAAGTACATATACAAAGCCATAATTACAATTAAACACCCTAAACTATTCAAATTTTACATATAGATTACCAAACTTTCTAAACTTCCAAAATGATCAAATCTCACATCTTAACACTCATTTTAATTCGCAAATAGAAATTTCAAGCATAGTAAATCAATTATAGAATAATTACACAACAACCCATTATTTTCTAAAAATTACCGATTTGGCCCCTAACTTTTCAAAAATCACCAAATTGTCCCCATATTTTTATTAGGAATCTAGAATACTTCCTACATCATTTCCAACCCTTACATAAATTTTCCATAATTTTTCTCATCCAAACAAGACATGGTCGAATGCTCTAAAGCTTTTGGACTAGGTTTTTCATGATTTGGCTTGATTTTGATTCGAATTCAAGTATGAAATCAACCTTCATCCAACCTTATAACATCTATAAAATCAAATCTCTAATCAAATTTGATCAAAACACAAAGTTTCCCCAAGTTATAGTTTGGTCGAATCTTAAAGAATAATTTATAGGAAGATTGAACATGTTTTAATCATCACACAAGCTTGAAAAAGAAAATGAATCTATAACATCAAAAACATGTTTTAATCTTTTTGATGTTATAGATTCATCATCAATTCCATTAACCCTAATATGAACATAAACCATAGAATTTTGGATCTTTGAAATCAAGCAAGATTAGCAAGCATAAATGCTACCAAAAGATAGCGTTTTTCGCGTAGAACAATTTTTTATTTCTCGGTATAACTCAAAATCCAAAGGAAATTGCTCAAAAATTGAAAATAAACTTTTTCTCACCTTTGGAGGAGCTCACGACTATAAATTAAATTAGTATCGGAAGGGCAGTTCAAGGGTGCTAATCCTTACTTGATTGTAACCGACTCCCGAATCTGACATATCATTGGTAAGATGTAGATCAAGTAAGAAATCAAGGTATTCGATCAACCCATTTTTTAAAATAAATTATCAGTGGTGACTCTAACCCACTTATTTCAATTGAAGCCCAATTCTGGGCCTACCCGAAAGACGGTTGTGACAGCTTGGCGACTCCGCTGGGGATAGGTAAGTGAGTCAGGCTAAGGTTAATTTCCAGTTGTCTTTTTAAGTGAAAAGTGTAAGTTTAAATTTTAAGTTAATTTTTTTATCCTTATTACTTACCTTTGATTATCTTTTCAAATAAACAGTTGTACTGACATTTTCTTTCAATGGTTTCAGCTTATTAAATTTTTTTTTCAATCAAAGGCTCTATACCCAAGCTCTGAACCCTTTTTAAGTTGGGGTGAAAGTGACGCCTTTGTGAGAATTTATTCTCTGCATAGGCCTAGCAAGTAACCTTCGGGATTCATATACCTTATGTCTTTGTGTGAATTTATTCTCCGTATAGACATAAGGGAATGTATCCTCTCGAGTTTAACTTAGTCCACATAAGCTTTTAATGGCCTTAGGACTAAGGGTCTTGCAATCCCAAGGGGCACCAGCGAGGAGAACTCGGGTACCTTCTTTAAAACCTAAACCTGGAGACTACAAGGAATTAGAGCCTACACTGAAACTTCATTTCAAAACCTAGGGTTTTTTTCTGCTTTTATCATGCAATTTGTTATTTTTCACTTTATTATTATAATTATTATCTTACTAACTAATTTTTCTTTTATGCTTTCCTTTCTATCATTTGCATCATAAAAAGGGGTCCTTCATCCATAAAAAGGAGTTCATTACACACAAATAATTTGCATTAATTGACAAAGTGGTTGCAATGCAAGATGTGAAAAATGTCGAGGTACGACTATGGTCCGAAAAGACTCAGAAAAAAAATGAGACAATCTGTAAGGAAGCTATATGTTTGAACTGGTTAGCTATGCTTCTGTTAGCCTAAAACAAAATGATGTTTAAGAGCTACGGAGCATTTGGGACAGCTGGAAGAGTGATCATAAGCAGAAGTTCAGCCAACGGTATGGTGATATCGTACTCATACTCTATGTGAAGATAGATGAGCCCCTAATTAAAGCCTTGGTACAATTTTAGATCCGGGGTACAACTGTTTCACCTTTAACCAGGAGGACATGCTGCCCAAAATTGAAGAATATACTATAATGCTACATTGCGAGGAATCAGGATGGAGCGAGTCTACATCAAGCACATCAAAAGTCAGCCTTTTAAGAACGGACTGGAAAAGGTTGCGGGTTAGACGAAAAATGGTTAATTGATCGGGTTCGACACAAGGGTTGAGGGGAAAGAATTGCTTGGACCCATATCAAGCAACTAATGAATACCCATCCTGATGAATGGAAGGTAATAGATCTTTTTGCGATGGGCCTTTATGGTTTGATTATCTTCCAGAAGACTTTGGGGTACATTGATGTAGCTGTGGTGGAACTGTTTGAACAACTCTTGAGGCGAGTAAATCCAACACCGGAAATGTTAGCTGAAAACTTTTGCTCTCTCAACCACTGCAGAAATACTGGCAGAGGAAGATTTGTAGGGTGTCCAAGTTTAGATCCATAGTCATTTTTAAAAGACTAACGGGATTACTTACCGCCAATTCAGTACTAGCTATTCACCTTTGGGGGAATCCGTTACTCTGAAATGGTAAGAAGGCACCTCAAAAGAAAAGTGGATGAATGTATTCACATATCTTCGGGATAGAGATATTGCCTTGAGAGCTCCTTGGTTAACCCACAGTGATATTCTTTTCCGATGTGGGGATTCAAATACTATGAAACTACTTAGATTATAAGGAGGAGTTGGATATTCTCCACTTTTAACACTTTGACAGTACGGGGCACACCTGTTTGTCCCAGCAACAGACGGAATATCTGGATCAGAATTTGCGTACCATGGGGACAACTACAGGAAAAAGGTCAAGGAAGTAGCTGAGTCATGGAAGAAAGTGTTCCGAATGGATGTAGTTGATGCCAAGGACATGCTTACTCTAGACTATTTGAAATGGAAGAGGTTAAGGAAAAATGGTAATATCCTTGTGCCGGACCATCAAAACACCCAGACCATGGAATAACATCTTAAGCTTGTTCCTTCCGAGCTAGAGATAACAAGAAAAGAATTTGAAGCTGTAAAGAACGAGTCGAAATATAGGGTAAGGGAACTTGAGACTAAAAGGTTCCAGTGGAAATTAGATGTTGATGCTCAGAAGGATCAGGCAAACAAGTTAGAGAAGGAACAGAAGAAAACCAGTTTTGAGCTCAGGACTTGAGAAAAGTGTACCAAGAACTAGTTAAGAGCAATTATAATCTGAAAAGATATTCTAAGTACTGGAAAAGTGAAGCTAGCAGCCTAAAAAGGAAGTTTGAAGGACATGATGAGAGAGAGATCTTAAAAGAACAACTAAAGACTTCTTAGAGGCGTTTGATAAACAACCATCACCAGAAAAAGTGTTTGAGAATCTAGGTAGCTGATTTAGAGAAGTCTATTCAGAAACAACAAGAACGTGATGGTAAAACCTTAGCTGAGTTTGAGGCCGTTGTGGATAGATTAAAGAAATAAGAAACCGAGCTTCAAATAGTACCCTTTGATGGATGGTTACAGTGGTATTTTCGTTGGGAATAGGCTCAAGAAAGAGTGAAAGCTAGAGATACAATCATCCGAGATTTCTTAGAGCAAGTACAAAAGGCAACCCGTCATTTACGTGGTTTAGCAAGAGAAGTTGGAGTGGTCCGACAAGGCATTCAACCAGTGAAAGATGAAGGAAGAAGACTTGTCAACCTGTTAGAAGTTATTCGGGGTTTAGAGGATTTAGTCAGAATGTACCTTTAGTATATTTTTTGTCTCTTAAAAAATAAAACACTTTTGTCTCAATAAAGATTATTTATAATAACTAACACATTTCTGGATCAATGCCTCTAACTCTCATACATCATGCATTTCATACTTTGCTTTTTTATTTTCCATGTTTATTTTTTATTTTCCATGTTTTTACATTCACATTAACTAACAGAAAATGTCTCATCAGAAGAGAAAACAAACACTGAGTTTATCTCCATAAGCTTTGGATACACATTATCCTCACAACACCCACACAAAGAAAACACAAATGGAAGCCAAAATCACTCAACTCTAGGAGAACATGTTGAAGTTGCAAAGGGAGTTAGAAGAAAAGATAAACCAGAACAATCAAAGTACTCTGGATACAATCACTAAGAGTCAAGAGTCCTTGGTTGATCAGATTGTAGCCAAGTTATCTGGCTTACATCAAACAAGTGCGCCTTGTGCAGGGTCGTCTGATGGGGTAGCTATTCCACCTACCCCGTATGTGGTTATCTCACCTAGAATCTTACCCGGACTACAAGGGGAATCATTCGCTGCAAAAGTGAAAGTCTTATCATCTGTGAAGATACAAACCTCTGTATCTAACCCTAAAAATAATCCAGATGATTACCATATATTGGATTTTGATGAAGAAGACAAGGTGAAGAAGATAGAAGAAAAAATCAAGCTGCTGAAAGACCAAATAAAGGTGGTTAAAAGGGACCATGATTATTATGGGGTCGATGCCCTAGAACTAAGCTTGGTCCCGGATTTGGTGCTTTCCCAAAAAATTAGTCCCTGAGTTCGAGAAATTCAATGGAAATAATTACCCCTCATTTCACATCACCATGTTATGTCGAAAGATGATAGGATATATAGGAAATGATCAAGTCCTGATTCATTACTTCCAGGAGCATGTCTGGTTCAGCCATCCGATGGTACAATCACATGAACCGATCTCATATCAAGACCTGGAAAGATCTAGCCAAGTCTTTCTTAGAACAATATGAGCACATAAATGATATAAGACCAGATCGAGTTATACGACAAAATATGGAGAAGAAGCATAACGAAAGTTTTCGACAATATGCATAAAGATGAAGGGATTTATCTGTGCAAGTTCATCCACCATTGGATGAAAAAGAAACCAGGAAGCTCTTCGTGCAGACCCTGAAGGCTTCTTACTCAGGGCACTTGGAAACTTTTCAGATTTAGTTATGGCCGGAGAGATGATTGAAATGGCCATAAAAAAGGCAAGATCAAGGGAGGGGAATCAAGCAACAAACCTCCTGTGAAGAATAAAGATAGAGAGATTAACAACATCAACACCTACAATTCCAATAAAGGTGTTACAATCTCAAACAAAAAAATAACCATAATTGTACTGTAAGGTACTTCTAGACAAAATCTGAGGGAATCTAGGAAAGAAAGAGAGAATGAGTAATTTGATCCTATTCCCATGTCATACAAGGAATTATATCAAAACCTCTTTGAACTCATGTAGTGTCACCGTACCCTGTGGAACCAATGAAGCCCCCATACCCCATATAGTATGATAAAAACACTCACTGTGAATTCAATGATGGTGCGTTGGGCACACTATTGAAAATTGCCTCGCATTCAAGAGGATCGTACAAAGAATCCACAACAAGAATTGGATCCACTTTAACTAGGGAGCACCAAATGTTGCACAAAATCCTTTGCCTAATCAACAAGAGACTGGGATTAATACAGTCACTATAGAGAAAAGCAGGAAAGTTAAAACTGGTGTTTCTGAAATAAAGTCTCCTTTGGCGTGGGTTTGGAGCCAAATAATGAAAGCAGGGCTTCTCACACCATATTCACACACATCAAGGAGTGGAAATGGTAACCACTGTGTTGTTACCACAATGAAGAAGGGTATGAGGTGCAAGATTGCCTAGAGTTTAAAGCTTTGACCCAACTCATGATGGATAGGAGGAAGCTGGATTTCTATGAAGAAGTTCGAGAATCTCTGGAAGCATATGTTTCTACTACTGGAGAATCATCCGAAAGTGGATATGGCAGGGGTCATCCTTTGGTGATTACCCTTAAAGTGAAGATTGCAGATAAAACACAAGAAAGGGTGGTGATCACAGCACCCAGACCTTTTTCCTACAAGGACAACAAAAAAATGCCTTGGAAGTACGAATGCCAAGTGAGCACACTAAAAGAAGATGACAACGAAGTGGGGCAGGCTGTGGGGAAACGCTACTTCCAAGAGGCTAAGTCCCCCAGAGACCACTTGAACCCTTCAAAGAGGATGTGCTGGCAATCAATGAGCCCATAAAGGATGAATAAGCCAAAAAGTTTCTGAAATTTTTAAAGCACAACGAATACGTCATTGTAGAATAATTACATAGCCTACCGACACGTATTTCAATGTTGACACTACTGCTGAGCTCAGAGGCACATAGGGGGCACTCCTGAAAGTCCTAAATCAAATATATGTACCATACGACATACCAGTCAGCAAGATGGATCGACTCATAAACAACATTTAAGCTGATAATCTCATCTCATTTTTAGATAATGATATTCCATCTAGAGGAAGGTCGAGCTATGGCATTACACATCACCACTCACCGTAAGGGGCATACTTTACCGAGTGTATTAATCGACAATGGTTCAACCCTTAATGTGATACATTTAGTTATGGAGAAAAGGGTGCCAATGGATTTCTCTCACATGAGAACCTGTCAAAGTGTGGTCCGAGCATTTAATAGGACAAAGAGGGAAGTAATCAGCAAGATTGAGGTGCCTTTAACTATCTGACCGACCACTTAAAACATTGAATTTTTAGTAATGGAAATCATGCCTTCCTACAATTGCCTTTAGGGAAGGCCCTGGATTCATTAAGCTGGTGTAGTACCATCCACACTTTACCAAAATGTCAAGTTTGTCTATGATGAAGGTATGGTAATTATTAATGCCACATTGTGGCGAGTGTGACCACGGATGATCAATGTATAGAAGTAGATGAAGAGGTAGTAGAATGTTCATTTTGCTCCTTATAGTTCCTGAATGCCACACTTGTAGCTGAAGGAAGAAATATTTCTAAACCCTGGCTTTCTGAGTGCACCAAGATAGAGATCAAGCAAACCTTGGGAAGAGGTGCTAAGACAGAAAGAGGATTTGGGAATCTGCTACAAGGAATGATTAATCCCATCCTTCTTATAACAAAGTTAGATTAGTTTAGGCTTGGTTTTTAGCCCAGTCAGCAACAAAAGAGGAAGGAAATTCAGAAGAACCGAGAAAGAAGAATTTCTAGATTAATTGGAAATGAATTTCAATGGGAACCCATGGTATTCCTACTTCTTTACGACACATTTAAGTCAGGTGGTTATATGTTTGAAACCACCTCACTAGACTTGGAAACGGCTTTGAAAGACTTGAGTATCAATGTCGTAATCACAGAGAATGCTGAAGATACATATAGATCTGGAATTCACCCACTGCCACCTGGGTCTGTGCTTAGCAACTGATCGGCGGAATAACTACCTGTGATTTTCAAATTTCTTTCAGAGTAATATTCAAACTATCCCTATTCGCCCATGCCCGGGGTAATAGGTGATCTTTTGTAAGAGTGAATAAATGTTTTGTTTTAAATTCACTAAAAGATGCAATTTCTTTCATGAAAAACATTTTTCCTATTCCATTTCTTTTGAATACAATTTTCCTTTATTTTAGTACTCCATTTCGTTATCTTTTGAATTTAGTTTTCGGTCATTCCGTGTGGGATATTTTTCTCTCACACATACACATTTCATTTTTTCCTTCAGGTCCCAAGATAACGATAATGCAAGCACTGATGATCCTGATCTGGAGGTGGATTTTGAATCATCCATTTGTCTCAAGGAAATTGATGAATGTGACAATGAAGAGGAGTGCAATTTACCTTTTGAATTGTTGAGAATAGTAGAAAGATAAGACAAACAAATATTTCCACATGAAGAGAAAAACAAAGTCTTGAATCTGGGCACCGAAAAGGAGACAAAAGATGTCAAAATTAGCACTCTTTTCTTACTTCAAGAATATAGAGATGTGTTTGCTTGGTCATATCAAGACATACCTGGGCTAGACACAGATATGATAGTCCATAAATTTCCTATCAAACTAGAATGAATACCAGTGAAACAAAAGCTAAGGAAAATGAGACCTTAAATGCTCCTTAATATCAAAGAGGAGGTCAAGAAGCAATTCGATGTTGGCTTCTTTCAAGTGGCCAAGTATCCAGAATGGGTGGCCAACATAGCTCTGGTTCCAAAGAAATACGGAAAGGTGCGCATTTGTGTCGATTACCGGGACCTCAACAAAGCAAGTCCCAAAGATAACTTTCCTCTGCCACACATAGACACATTGGTGGATAATATAGCCGGGAACACTTTCTTCTCGTTCATGGATGGATTTTCAGGATATAACCATGTTAAGATGTATCATGAAGACATGGAAAAGACCACATTCATCACAATATGGGGAACTTTCTGCTACAAGGTGATGCCATTTTGAAAACTCCATAAAAGTACTATATTTCTAGTCCTTTACTTAAGTTATTCCTCGTATAAACAAAGTATGCACAACATATTTGTTGCATTTAGTTAGATTTAGGTTATATTTGTTTATGGTGGATAATTTTTTCTTCGGAAAAATTTATTTGGTTTTACTAATGCTACCGAGGAGAGAGGGCTTCTCTGCATTGTGTACGTGCAGGAAATTTATTAAGGAAGAACATTTTAGTCACGACAACGTATTTCTTAAGGGCCATTGGAATAGAGAAGATGAAAATAGTGAGGAGCATATTTATCTCGCCAAGGTAAGAGTTATCTTGCAAGTCTGAAGTGAATATGAAGAAATTGCCTATGTCACATACCAGCGGTACGACTACCCTCACGTGCAAGAAAATCCCTCACGATTCTAATAGCAACCAACCACCTTTCCTTTTTTAGTCTGGATAAGACAATAACGGGTATTTAGGGAATCTTCACTTATGTGAAACCCTAGAAGATTTCCTTTTATAAATACCCAACCACAGCTAGAAAAAGGGGGAAAAGAAGTTAGAAGAGCTTTACTGAATCATGAGCGAGCAACTGCAGTGCTTCTCCACCGTTCCCTGACCGACCGTCCTTGGTATCCTTCATAGCCAGGCTGTAGCAGAGCGGTGGTCATGCCTAGAGAGAGGCTGGCAGCCAGGGCAGGCGTGGTGTTGATCAAAAATTGTCACGATAGAGCCCCCGATTTTAGGAGTCGTTATTCCTTTATTCTTAATTTCCTCATGTTGTTTGGGGTTGTATTAAAATGATGATAATTCGGTTAACTTTTTTATAACACCATGAATTGTCTTACTTGGTGTTAATCTTTGTTTTGCCTAAATAATTATTTTCTGCTTTTATGAATGATGAATTATGATTTTGCTCATGACTGTTTTGTTCATTGTCTAAACAATTTGCCTTGACACTGTAAGAGCTTCAAGAAATTGCCTGAGGTCTTGGTGAAACACGTCTTGACAATGTAAGAACGTCGAGAGATTTTTAGTTGTCTAGATATTGATTCTTAGATTCAAGAGAATTAAGATAGATCTACGTGAACAATGGAATCTATCTGGGATGGTGACGTTCTAACTTGTCTACCTTAGAGATAAGGAGAGGGTTTCAATTAACTAAAAGGGATAGACGCTAAAGTGGGATAGACAATGATTATAGTTTACGCTGAGAGGTATTGCTACAAAAATAGTCTGACAAACCAAGGGTTGTAGTTAATGCTGAGTAGTATTGCCATAACAACCGTCTAAGAATACTCAGTAAACCTGTTGGATAACTTATGCATGTCATAACAAATCATTATGGACATGGAATAATTACTTGTCAATACAAAAGATTAGCATGAGTCCTCTGTGATAAGTCTGAATATGTGAGGTTGTTTTCAATAAATCTGAATCAACGTTTGCCTTTGCTCTACTTATTTTCATTCGATAGTTTTGCATATTTATTTTGTCTCGACCAAACTTTTCTACAACCATACTTTATAATATTCCCTTGTTTTGCTTTATTACTAATAAGAATCCAGAATTAGCTTGTAACATCTAGTTCTGGTTGTGGCGAAACTTAAAAAGAATCGACCAATCCCTGAGGAGACGATAACACACTTACCCTATATTACTTGATTCGATTGTGTGTACTTGAACAAAATTGCTTGCATTAGCATATACATTTACAAGCAATCAAGTTTTTAGCGTCGTTGTCAGAGATTGGCAACTGACAAAATTTTATTTTTCACTATAACAAGTTTTTCTTGTCACCTTTTATTAACTTTGTTAACTTATTTTCTTTTCTTTTTCGTTTGAAGGATTTATCGTTGCATGACCCTGAGATCTTCTAGTAAACCATTAGAACCACTCGATCCTGAAATTGAACACTCATTCAGACAAAGGCGACGTAACCAATGAACCAGAGAGTATATGAATCAACTAAAATTTCAAGGTAACAATATGGGAGATCATGCAGATCCTGATGTGACAATTAATCTTCAGCGAGAAATTGCAAGACCACGAGCAATACGAGATCACTTGAACCTAATTCTTGACGATCTAAATCCAGACATCCTGGCACCTGAAATTCAAGCAACCCATTTTGAGCTTAAACCGGTGATGTTTAACATGCTAAACTCCATTGGTCAATTTGGTAGTTCTCCTAATGAGGATGCTAGAAAACATATTCGTTCCTTCTTTGAAGTGTACGATTCATTCAGACAACAAGGAGTGCATGAAGATGTGCTTAAACTTAAACTTTTCCCTTATTCCCTACACGATAGAGCTAGAGCTTGGCTCAGTGGAGTTCCTTCAGGCTCAATGGAATCTTGGGCAAATTTATGCAAGAGTTTCCTACTCCGATATTATCCATCCAATATGAATACACAGCTACGCAATGATATTGTAAGTTTTCGCCAAGGAGATGATGAATCAATGTATAAATGTTGAGATAGGTATAAACGTCTACTTCGCAAATGTGTGAACCATGGATTTCATGACTAGAATCAAGTCGTTATGTTTTACAATGGAGTTAATTCACCTACTCGGATGATGTTAGATGCCTCAGCAAATGGTACTTTACTTGAAAAATCACCCGAAGAAGCTTTTGATATCCTTGACAGGATAGTAAATAATGACTATCAATTCTCAACTACAAGGTTGGGAACCAATAGAAAAATATCTGGAGCATATTAAATTGAGGGTAAGGATTCAGTAGCTGCTCAACATTCTACCATAACTAATATGTTGAAAAATTTATAGCGTCCTAATGAGGTGAGAGAAGTCAAGGCAAGCAGTAATGCATGCATATTTTGTCACGGTAACCATCACGAGAGTGAATGTCCAGAAAACCATGAGACTAGAACCGAAGCAACATTAACCCCTACTTAAATACATACAATATTGGTTGGAGACAACATCTGAATTTCTCATGGGGTAATAAAGGGACCAATAACAATCAGGCAGGAAATTATAATAGGCCACAGCAGAGTAACTCGAACCATCAACATTTTTAGAATCAACATCATCAGACGCCCTGGCAAAACACTAAAGGTACAACTTCTTCCACTAATTTGAACTTTAATTCTAACTCCTTGGAAGCTTTATTGTAGGAATTCATGGCCTCAACAAAAGATTTCATGTATTCAACAAAAACTCTAATGCACAAACACTCATCAATAATAAAAAACCAAGGAAATTTATTACAAAGTCAAGTTGCACTTTTGCAAAGCCATAGCTCATCCCTGAGAACATTGGAGAACCACGTGGGTCAAATCAATACGACATTACATTCCTGGCCATAAGGAAATCTCCCTAGTGATACTGAAATCACTAAACATCATGAAAATGAACAATGCAGTGTACTTATACTAAGGTATAGAGCAAAGATTAACCAGAATGACTAGTGAAGATAGGGATGATCCTGAGATCATAACATATACATTTCACATATTTGATGAGCCTATTTTTATTCTAGTTGACCCAGGTTATACGCACTCTTATATTAGTACAAAGTTTTTAGAACAGAGGAATTCCCTTAGAACCAATTTTTAGTGAAATGGTAGCGGTAAATCCTATGGGTCATAGTGCAAGGATAACACGGGTGTGTAGAAAGTGTCCAATTAAGATTCAAGGGGTTGTCTTATTGGATTAATGGAGTTTCCCTTTGATGAGTTTGAAATCATTTTGAGGATGGATTGGTTGTCTCCACACCATGGATGAGTAGACTGTCATCGGAAACGATTATTCCTTAAGGATATAGAAGGCTCTAAAATTATGGTGGTAGGTGAAAAGACAAAATCCTTGTCCAATGTGATATTGACTTTGACTGCAAAGAGAATGATGTCAAAAGGATGGGTAGTTTTTCTAGCTAATGTAATAGTCACTAGAGTTCCGGAAGCAAGATTGTAGGATATTCCCATGGTTAGGGTGTTTCTAGAGGTTTTTCCGAAGAGTTATCGGGTTTGCCTCCAGATCGAGAAATATAATTCAGAATTAAGGTTTACCTGGGTACTGAACCTGTTTCTAGACACTATGAATTTATAGTAATGTCGTTTGGATTAACAAATGCTCCTACTACATTTATGGATTTAATGAACAGAGTTTTCCAACCGTACTTGGATCAATTCATGGTAGTGTTTATAGATGATAATTTGGTATATTCCAAGTCAAGGGAGGAACATGATGCTCATCTTCGGGTGGTTTTTAAATACTTCGTGAAAAGAAGTCGTATGCAAAGCTATCCAAATGCGAATTTTGGTTAGCTGAGATTGCTTTTCTTGGTCATATAGTATATGCAGACGGCATAAGAGTGGATCCTAAAAAGATTCAAGCTATAGTGGATTGGCAATCCCCAAAGAATGTTAATGAAGTTCAGAGTTTCTTGAGGCTCGCTGGTTATTATAGGAGATTTGTGAAGAATTTTTTTATGCTAACTTTGCCGCTAACTAAATTGTTATGGAATGATGTGTCTTTGTTTGGACGGAAAGATGCCAGGAAAGGTTTGATATGCACAAGAGAGTAGTAACGGAGGCTCCCGTTCTTGTTCAACCTGAGTCAGGTAAGGATTATGTCATTTTCAGTGATGCGTCTCATAACGGATTGGGATGTGTGCTGAAACAAGAGGGGAAAGTTATGGGTTATACCTCAAGATAGCTGAAGAATCATGAAAGAAATTATCCAATGCATGATTTGTAAATGAAAGCTGTAGTGTTTGCTTTGAAAATCTGGCACCATTATCTATACTATGAGCGTTGCCATGTTTACACGGACCATAAAAGTCTAAATTATTTGTTGACTCATAAAGAATTGAACTTAAGCAAGATAAGATGGACTGAAAACCTAAAGGATTATGATTTGGTTATTGACTATCATCTGGAAAAACTAATGTGGTAGCAGATACGCTCAGTCGAAAGACTTTTGTTGCTTTAAGGGCTTTAGATACACGTATGTATTTAAAACAATATTGTGCTTTAATTGCCAAATTAAATTTAAGGCTGATGTTTTTGGATCAGGTTAAAGAGCTGCAAGGTAGAGATATGAAATGCTTAATAAGATTAGAGCAAGTTGAAAAAAGAGAAGCTAAAGATTTCAAAATTTGGGATAATGGATGCTTATATTACCGAGGAAGACTTTGCATTCTCGATGATGATGATTTGAGGAGATATATTCTTTGCGAAGCCCATTATAGCCCCTTGACTATGCACTCAGGCGAGAATAAGATGTATCAAGACTTGAAGAGTCGTTATTGGTGGTCTAGCATGAAAAGAGCTGTCACAGAGTTTGTTGCCAAATGTTTGACATGTTAGCAAGTGAAAGTTGAACATCAGGTGCCATCCGGTTTATTGCAACATATATCTATTCCTGATTGGAAGTGGGAGCAAGTAATAATGGACTTTGTTTGGGGGTTATCATTATCACCTGGTAAAAAGGAATCGATTTGGGTAATAGGAGACAGATTGACCAAAACTGATGGGATTTGTGGAAGCTCAAATCGACAATCGGAATGGTTTGCAAAGAGGGATGTGATCAATTTTTGTGTTTAGGGAGTAAGGAGATTAAAAGATAAAGAATTGCACAACGATTTATAGTGGTTCGACTTCTCATCCAAGTGTACATCCACTACCTTAGCTCCTCACCGAGGATTTTCCAACAAATTCACTAATTTGTTATTTCTTTTTTCAGGACAAAGAGATAACCTTTAGAAACTCCCTAGTTTTTCACGGGTTAAACTAGAACCTTTCCCTAGCTTTTAGCAGACTTAGCTAGAACCAAAAACCCTGTACAATCAAAGGAAATGTAAAAAAGAAAAACTCTCTAAGGTAGCTGTTTACAAGAATTAAGCTAACAAGAACAAAAATATTTACAAGAGAGGATGAAATAAGATTGAAAAACGTTTCCCATTCAATGAATTGATTGGTTCTCTTCTCACTCATGAGATGGTGTTCAAGAAAGAGGAAGAAAATGAAAAGATGAATTGATTTTGAAAGTAAAATTTGATTTTGAAAATCAAAATCCCAACAGTTGGTTAGAATTAGAGGAATTCCCTTAGAACCAATTTTTAGTGAAATGGTAGCGGTAAACCCTATGGGTCATAGTGCAAGTGTAACACGGGTGTGTAGAAAGTGTCCAATTAAGAATCAAGGGGTTGTCTTCTTGGCAAATTTAATGGAGTTTCCCTTTGATGAGTTTGAAATCATTTTGGGCATGGATTGGTTGTCTCCACACCAGGGTTGGGTAGACTATCATCGGAAACGATTATTCCTTAAGGATATAGAAGGCTCTGAAATTGTGGTGGTAGGTGAGAAGACAAAATCCCTGTCCAATATGATATTGGCTTTGACTGCAAAGAGAATGTTGTTAAGATGATACGTAGTTTTCTAGCTAATGTAATAGACACTAGAGTTCCGGAAGTAAGATTCCAGGATATTCCCACGATTAGGGAGTTTCTAGAGGTTTATTCAAAAGGGTTACCGGGTTTGCCTCCAGATCGAGAAGTAGAATTTAGAATTAAGGTTTACCTGTGTACTGAACATGTTTCTATGGATTCGTATAGAATGGCTCCGATGGAGTTTAGGGAACTAAAAGCACAGTTGCAGTAGCTACTTATTAAAGGATTCATCTGACCTAGTGTTTCTCATTGGGGAGCACCTGTGCTATTTGTGAAAAAGTAGGACGGGCCTATGCAATTATGTATTGATTATCGTCAATTGAAAAGGGTAATGATAAAGAACAAGTATCCCCTTCCGAGGATTGATGATTTGTTTGACCAGTTGAAAGGCACAATAGTGTTCTCTTAGATATATCTGAGGTCGGGGTACCATCAATTAAGGATAAAAAATGAGGATATTTCCAAGACGACTTTTTGGACTCGGTACGGACACAATGAATTTATAGTAATGTCGTTTGGATTAACAAATGCTCCTACAACATTTATGGATTTAATGAACAGAGTATTCCAGCCATACTTGGATCAATTCATGGTAGTGTTTATAGATGATATTTTGGTATATTTGAAGTCAATGAAGGAACATGATTCTCATCTTTGCATGGTTCTTTATATACTTCGTGAAAAGAAGTTGTATACGAAGCTGTCCAAATGCGAATTTTGGTTAGCTGAGATTGCTTTCCTTGGTCATTGATAACTCCGTAAAAAGACTTAATTTCTAGTCTTTTCACTTAAGTTATTGCTCGTCTAAACAAAGTTTGCATAATATTTTAGTTGCATTTAGTTGTATATAGGTTACATTAGCTTGTGGTGGATAAATTTTGCTTAGGTAAGATTTATTTGGTTTGACTGATGTTGTTGAGGAGAAAGGGTTGTTTGGAATGTGTTTGTGCAGGAATCTTACAGGGGAAGAACATTTCAGTCATGACAACGTAAATTTGCAAAGGCCAACGGAACAGATGAGAACGTGAGGAGCATATTTATCTCGTCAAGGCAAGGTTTATATGTGGAAGTCTGAAGCAGGTGTGACGAAACTGCCTATGTAATAAGCCAGCTGAATGACCTACTTCACGTGCAAGCAAGCCTTAATTATTCTTACAGCCGCCTTTCCTTTTTAAGTATGGACATTTATTTGACAATGGTTATTTAAGGAAACTCCAAAAAGCATGCAAAGCCCTAGGAGAATTTTCCTTATAAATAACCAGCTGTAGCCGCCAAAGAAAGGGGCAAGGAAGAAGAGAGAAGAAATTTACGCAAGGTGGGAGCAAGCAACTGCAGTGCCTATTCACCATCTACCCACCGACCTTCCTTACTATCCTCCATAACCAAACGTTAACATAACAGTGATCAGGCCTCGAAAGGCAGTGATAAGGCCTCGAGAGAGGGTGATCACCAAGGCAGGTGTAGTGCTAATCAGAATCGTCGTGACAGAGCCCCTGGTTTTGGGAGTCGTTCTTCCTTTGTTTAACTCTTTATCTATTTAGGGTTGTAATAAACATTTAATTTTGGATGATATTTGATAGTACCATGAATATCTTACTTGATGTTAAACTTTGTGTTGTCTGAACAAAATTTTTATGTTTTATGAATGATGAATTATATTTTTCTTATGACTGTTTTGCTTACTGTTTAAATATTTTGCCTTAACACTGTAAGAGCATCGAGATATAGCATGGGGTTTTGGTAAAACGTGTCTTGGAAATATAAGAGCATCGAGAGATAGCCTTTTGTCTAGATAATGATTCTTATATTTGAGAGAATTAAGATAGATCAACGTAAGCAATAGAATGAATCTGGGATGGTGAAGTTCTAACTTGTCTACCTTAAAGATAAGGAGCAGTTTCAATCGACTAAAAGGGATAGACACTAGAGTAGGATAAACAATGCCTATAGTTTACGCTTAGTGGTATTGCTACAACAATGGATTGTAGTTAACGCTAAGGAGTATTGCCATAGCAACCGTCTAAGAATACCTAGTAATCCTGTTGGGTTGATTGAGCAAGTCATAATAATTCATTCTAGACTTAGAAATAATTGTTGACAATGCAAGGGTTTAGCACCAATGCTATGTGATATGTCTGAATATGTGAGGTTGTTTGCATTCGATTTAAATCAACACTTATCTTGTTTTATTTACTTTAGTATTTTGCATATTTATTTTGTCTCGAACAAACTTTCCTACAATCATTAAATTACCTCTTTGTTTTATTAATATTAGAACTTGAGCTGACAACTTAGTAGGACTTAGTTTGTGACATTAGTTATAGTTGTGGTGAAAATATGTTTCTCGACCAATCCCTGTGGAGAAGATACTCACTTACCCTATATTACTTGAATCGATTGTGTATACTTGCACATATTTGCTTGCCTTAACATATACATTTACAAGGGATCAAGTTTTTGGCGTCGTTGTCGGGGATTGAAAACTGACTAAATATTTTTTTAGCCATAACAAGTTCTCTTTGTCACATTATATTTTTTTAGTCTAACATAGTTTACTATTTTATTTTATAGGTTTTAATTATTGCATGACCTTAAGATCTTCTGGTAAACCTTTGGAACCATTTGACCATGAAGTTGAGCAATCACTCAGACAAAGGTTGCGAGCTCAAAGAACCATAAAACAATCAAATCAACTCCAAATACAACACAACATATAGGACCTGATGCAGCTGTCAATCTTCAAGTTGCAAGGCCAAGAGTAATACGAGATCATTTGAACACGATTCTTGATGATCTCAATCCAGGCATAGTGGCACCTGAAATACATGCCACTCATTTCGAACTCAAACCGGTGATGTTTAACATGATAAACTCTATCAGATAATTTAGTGGTTCACCCAATGAGGATGCTAGGCAACATGTTCGTGCTTTCCTTGAAGTATGTGACTCGTTTCGGCAACAAGGAGTACATGAAGATGTGCTAAAATTAAAACTTTTCCCTTATTCCCTACGCGATAGAGCAAGAGCCTGGCTCAGTGGAGTTCCTTCCGACTCAATGAAGTCATAGGCATATTTATGCAGGAGTTTCCTACTGAGATACAATCCGCCCAATATGATTACACAACTTTGCAATGACATTGCTAGTTTTCACCAAGGAGATGATTAATCAATGTACGAATGCTGGGATAGGTACAAAAGCCTACTTCGCATGTGTGTTAACCATGGCTTTCACGATTGGACGCAAGTGGTAATGTTTTACAATGGAGTCAATGCACCAACTCGAATGATAGTAGATGTCTCAACAAATAACACCTTACTAGACAAATCACCCAATGAAGCTTTTGACATCCTCGACAAGATAGCAAATAATGATTATCAATTTCCAAATACAAGATTAGGAACCGATAGAAAAACATATGGATAATATGAATTAGAGGGTAAGGATTCAGTACCCCTCAACTTTCGTCCATAACCAACATGTTGAAAAATTTGCAACGTCCTGATGAGGTAAGATAAGTCAAGGTGACCAATAATGCATGCTTATTTTGTCACGACAACCATCATGAAAGTGAGTGCCCGGAAAACCATGAGTCATCCAATTTCGTGGGCAATTACAATCGGAGCAACAACAACCCATATTCGAACACATACAATCCTAGTTGGAGACAACACCTAAATTTCTCATGAAGTCATCAAGGAAACAACAACAATCAAGCAACAAATTATAGGCCACAGTAAAATAATTATGATCATCAACATTTTCATAATTAATATCATCAGCAACCTTGGCAAAACAATAAAGGTATAGCTTCTTCCTATAATACTAATTCCAATACTAATTCCTTGGAGTTATCATTGCAGGAATTTATGGCTTCGATTAAAGACTTCATGGCAGCTTTATAATACCATGTTCAATTGGTAGTAACTTCATTGGACGAGCCCTTGTTGATTTGGGATCAAGTGTGAACTTGATACCAAAGTCCATATTTATGAAACTAGACGGGTTTCACGCCTACCCAACCTCAGTCATCTTACAGTTAACCGATTGGTCATATGTGCGGCCAGAGAGCATAATAGAGGACGTCATCGTAAAGGTTGATAAATTCGTCTTTCCAATTGATTTCCTTATCCTGTATTGCGAAGCCGATGAAAATGCCCCGATGATCATGGGACAACCATTCTTAGCCATTAGGAGAATCCTAATATATTGCGAAATGGGAGAGTTAACAATACAAGTAGGAGAACAAAGTGTCACCATCAATTTATTCAACTCCATGAAATATGTGGACGATTCAGAAGAGTACCAATGCATTAGAGAAGTCGAGGAGAAGATAATCCTAGGATAAGGTGAATCTCTACGACTTGATGAATACATCGCTTTGTATCACGACCCTACAATTGAGATGCACGAACAAGATACATTTGGCCCAAGCGAATTAAATCCAGAAGAGGATTCAAAAATTCATGGTCCTGATAATAAAAATATGAATAATGAACGCCCTGCAATTGACACCAATACACGATGCAGAAAAGAGACAAAGGATCAATCGAGACTTCTTCATAATAGATGAGGTATGAAATTCGAGCCCTTAGAATATGATGAAGTAAAGTCTCAAGAGACATCCTTGCAACATGCACCGAAACTAGAACTTAAATCTTTGACATCGTATTTGAAATGTGTATATCTAAGAATTGATGAAACTCTATCAGTGATAATTTATGTCAACCTAACCACCGAACAAGAGAATAGTTTGTTTAATGTTTTTTCACGGCATAAAAAAGCTCTTGGATGGACAATGGCAGACTTAAAGGGAATCAGTCCGACCATATGCATGCACAAAATCAACCTTGAAGACATCTATAGCACTTTAGTAGAACCTCAAAAAAGGCTTAATCCAATCATGAAGAAGGTAGTTATGAAGGAAATCATAAAATGGTTGGATGCATGAGTAATATATCCTATATTCGATAATTCATGGGTTATCCCGGTACAGTGTGTGCCAGAGAAGGGTGGCGTGACCGTGATTAAAAGCGAACATGACGAAATCCTCACCACAAGAACAATCACATGTTGGCGCATATGCATGGATTACAGAAAGTTCAACAAAGCCACAAAGAAATACCATTCCCCCTTCCTTTCATCAGCCAAATGCTTGATAGGTTCGCGAGAAAGGCATTTTACTGCTTCCTCGATGGATATTTAGGGCATAACCAAATAACTATATCATCGGAGGATCAAGAGAAAACAACTTTCACATGCCCGTATGGCACCTATGCATTTAGAAGAATGTTGTTTAGATTGTGTAACGCTCCAGCTACATTCCAAATATGCATGATGGCAATATTTTCAGATATGGTGGAAGAATTCATGGAAATATTTATGGATGATTTCTCCGTCTCGAGTGATGATTTTGAACGATGCCTCAATAGTTTGTCTAAGGTACTGAAACGATGTGAAGAACCAACCTAGTGCTGAATTGGGAGAAATGCCATTTTATGGTGACCGAAGGAATAATGTTGGGTCACAAAATTTCATGTCAAGGCATTGAAGTCGATAAAGCCAAGATGGACATAATTGCAAACCTACCCCCACTCACCAGTGTGCGAGGTGTATGAAGCTTCCATAGACATGCAGGCTTCTACAGGCGGTTCATAAAAGATTTTTCTCAAATATCTAAACCCTTATATCTTTTGCTTCAACAAAATTATCCATTTGAATTTACTAATGATTGTTTGAATGCCTTCACAGATTTGAAGAAAAAGCTTTCGACAGCACCAATCGTTGTCCCGCCATATTGGAATAAATCATTTGAACTCATGTGCGATGCCAGTGACTATGCAGTCGGAGCAGTGCTAGGGCAACAGAAAAGTAAAATTTTTCACGTCATATACTATGAAAGTCGTACTCTTAATGATGCACAAGTTAACTATACCACCACTTAAAAGGAACTCTTAGCAGTAGTATTTGCATTCGATAATTTTAGGGAATACCTAATAGGCACTAAGGTAATTGTTCATACAGATCACTCAGTCATTAAATATATGATTAATAAAAAAGAGGCGAAGCCTAGACTAATTTGATGGATATTATTACTACAAGAGTTCGATTTAGAAATTAAGGATAGAAAAGGTATAGAGAATCAAGTGGCAGACCATTTGTCTTGGCTACATAAAAAACCTGATTGTCTTGACACAACAGAAATTAGAGAGGATTTCCCTGATGAGAAAATATTATTTTTCACGGCTGCGCCGTGGTATGCTGACATTGTTAACTTTCTTGTTAGTGGTATTGTTCCTTCTGATTTATCTAGCAAGGGAAGAAATAAGTTTCGATATGATGTGCGACATTACTACTAGGATTAACCATTTCTCTTCAAGCAATGCGGAGACCAAATAATTCGAAGATGCATTCCAGAAGAAGAGCAGAAAGATATTCTACACCAGTGCCACTCGTCACCATATGGAGGGCATTTCGGTGGAATAAGAACAACATCGATGGTGCTCCAATATGGATTTTATTGGCCAACCTTATTCAAGGATACGTATGAATTTTACAAGTCATGTGATAAATGTCAACAAATAAGAAACATATCAAAAAGGCATGAGATGCCATGGCAAAATATCCTGGAAATTAAACTCTTTGACGTATAGGGAATATACTTCATGAGGCCCTTTCCCACATCTTTCGGAGATTTGTGCATCCTCTTGGAAGTATATTATATATCAAAATGGGTTGAAGCCATTGCTACACCTAAAAATGATTCCAAAACCGTGTTAATATTTTTGCACAAAAATATATTCACCCGATTTGGAACACCACGAGCTATCATCAGCGATGAAGGCACTCATTTTGATAATAAATTGATTGCCAAGGCACTGAAGCGATATGGAGTATGACATAGGATTGCTATGGTGTTTCACCCTCAAATGAATGGACAAGCTAAAGTGTCTAACCGGGAAATCAAACAAATCCTTAAGAAAGTAGTCAACCCAAGTCGAAAAGACTGGTCCCCGAAGCTAGATGAAGCATTATGGGCTTATCGCATAACATTCAAGACACCGTTGGGAATGTCACCATTCAAACTGGTCTACAGAAAGGAATGTCATTTGCCTGTTGAATTAGAACATAAAGCCTACTGGGCCATCAAAAAGATAAATATGGATGCTCAAATTGCTGAAGAAAGAAGACTCTTGGAACTGAATGAGATGGATGAATTTTGAGCACACGAATACGAGAATGCCCGCCTATACAAGGAGAAAAAAAACGATGGCATGACAGAAAAATACTGCTGAGGCAATTTTATTCTGGATAACAAGTACTGCTCTTTAATTCACATCTTAAGTTATTCCCACGCAAGTTAAAATCACGATGGTCCGAACCATTCATTGTACACCAAGTCCGCAAAATAAAGCAATTGAAATCCAGAACTAAAACGATGGTTACATATTTAAAGTGAACGGGCAGAGACTCAAGGAGTACAAAGGAGCCCCAATCATACACGACAAACCGGCATCGTTGGCACATGATGCCCAAGAGTTTGTTGTAATTATTTAAACAAAATTAGTTGCTTAGGCAAAGAAAATTTGAATTATGTACATAAAGAAATTAAGTTATTTTTTGTTTTCATTATCCGTTTTATTTTATTTACTTTATTTATTGTAGGCAAACAAAGAACACATGGTTGCATGGGGAATAAGAGCATGCATGAGAAGAGAAAAAACCCTAGGACGCATGGTTTTGGCAGCAAAATAAAGAGGGAAGGATATCTTTTTCCCCCACTTTATGTCTAATCATATATTTCTCATTAATGCACAAATCTTTTCCCTCCAAGAAAGGACAAAACTACCCCGAAGCCACGCATTACTTTCCAAAGAAACAAACTGCTCAACTTCTTCTTCTTCATCGTGCCTCAACCTCTTATCACTAAGCAAGAAATTTTTTTTTCTCTTCATATCGTCACCACTAATATCAACCAAGAACAATGGTAAGAACAAGGAAAGCCCCAACACAGAGTTTCGAACATTTCCAAATAGTCAAAGCAGAAGCACGCTTCAAAATTTTCCAGAAATGTCAAGTCTATTTGGAAGATGGATTCGTCTTTCCCGTTGAGGAAGAGGAGCCATTTGGACTGGAGGTGGTGGATGTGATAAAGAAACACCACTGGGAGAAGTTTGCTCGCAATCCCAAAGCCGTAGCACCGACGATGGTATAAGAATTCTACGCCCATCTCAAGGACCAGTCTATCTACACAGTTTATGTTCGAGGACAGTTCATTCGATTTTCCCCTTCTGTTCTGAATCGATACTTTAAGTTGGGAAATATGGAGGAGTAACACAAGTAATTTATGTCTAAGGCCTATCAAGAAACGTATGATGATATACTATAGGATTTATGCTTTGGGTGGGCCAAGTTCGAAGGGAATGCCCCAACGAGGAAAAGAGTAGATCACTGAGCACTAAAACCACACATGAAGTTATGGAACCACTTTCTCAAAGGAAAACTGATGCCAACATCCCAACACACCATTATCCTCGTGAAGAGACTGATACTCTTGCACTCGATCAATACGGGAGGAAGATCAACGTTGGAGAACTCTTCTTCGAGTAGATCCATGAATGTGCCAAGAGGAACCACGGTAACCTTATGTTTCCCAACTTGATAATTGCATTATGCAAGGAGAAGAGGGTTCATGAGGAGCTCTTCGAGGATTTTATTAAACCAAATGAGGGTATTACCAAGAAAAAGGTCCCCGAGTTAATGAGTTTCAATGACAACGACCCACAGAAAGGCTTTGAGCGAGGAGAAAAATCGGTTATCGTAGTTAGAATAGCTGTTGTGGTCACGTACAATCAAGAAACGCGTGAAAAGATCGGTCGCCTGGAGGACCACATTGAAATCTACTTCGAGTATGTGAAGGCAAGGGACATACAACTCAATGCATTCTTCAAGGAGTTGCTCCCGAGCACTAACATCAAACTACCGACCTTCCCCATGGTCATCCTCAAATACACTACGGGAAATAACACATTCCATGCCTCGACATCGCATGCCCCTCCAGAAGTTCCCCCATAAGTACCCGTTGATATGCCACCACTAGCAACTCATGTACCACCCGTATCAGAGGAAGGCCAAGGCGACACAGAAGAATTCCTCAGCTCCTCCTCTTTTTTAACCTCCAAAAGCAGTGATGATACTCCACCCCACTTCTTCAAAGATGAAGATTTTACTCTAGCACTGGCCTCTACATACACAATATCCCATTCATTCCCCTGTCAGTCAAGCTACACCAGTCTCAGCAGCAGTTCCTAGTCAAGCACCAGTTCCAGCACAACCAACTTCTACTGCCCAGCAGTCAACTCCAACATGAGCCTCGTCCAGCAATAAGTACTACAAGAGAATGGCAGGACGTATACTTCAGCCATCTCCCTCTCCAGTAGAAGTAGACTCAGGATCCGATAGTCTCTCTCCTCCCAAACGACGCTGAACGAGGGCGTCCAGCCAAGCCACCCCACCACAGTGAGTTTCTATTTTATTTTTAGTTTTCCTTTTTTGCATCTGCATATAGATTCATGTAGTTTTAATTTCATGCATTGAGGATAATGCATCATTCAAGTTTGGGGGAGGTATTGTACCATATTATGACATACTTTGTTAGAAAGCAGTTGATGATAATTGGTTGAAAATTTTGATTTTCATGACATAAGCATGTTAAGGTTATTCTTAGGAATGAATTAGGGATGCCCAATGATGAATGCATAATTTGATTGCCTATGCCATAAGTATTGTTAAGTCTTTCTAAAGAAGAGAACCAACCTTTGGCCTGATTCTTTGAAGTTCATAAACATAATTGTAGGCTCTCTTTGTTTCAGGTAATCTGTAAAATTTTTGGAAAAGAACTTTATGCTTGTCAAGACTTCAAAAATATTTTAAGGGTGAAGTAAAAACTCTCTAGTGTTTGAAAACTTGAAAAATAAGATGGGACACTCCTCTGTGCAAAGGCATAAACATAAAAACTCCATAAGAAATAAAGAGTAGCCACGACATATGAGTGAATGAAAGTAGTCACAGGATGACTCTGCCCGACTAGCTTGGGGGTGGAAGGTATGCTCCCTTTCACCTAGAGTGTGGAACGGTAGTTGTGATGAGCCGACTCCCCTGCCTAAAAAAAAGTTGATAAATAACTAGGAGTATAAACTAAGCCTGACAAATAATTTGTTACCTTGACAAACCAGAAGTAATTACTTAAGTTTTCTAATTACCTTTATGCAAATACTGGTTACAATCACGCACACACTATAGCAAAGAATCCCGACTAGCGAAGGGACATGACTTACATGACTGTCGAACATGTTGAAGCCAAACAATATTTATTGAGGGTTGAAATCTCAAACCATATGAATTTTTTAAGCCTGTTTTGCCATGAAATTTTTATTTTCTTCCAGCTATTGTACATTGCTTGAGGACAAGCAATAGCTTAAGTTTGGGGGTGTGATAACTCCGTAAAAAGACTTAATTTCTAGTCTTTTCACATAAGTTATTGCTTGTCTAAACAAAGTATGCATAGCATTTTAGTTGCATTTAGGTTACATTAGCTTGTGGTGGATAAATTTTGCTTAGGTAAGATTTATTTGGTTTGACTGATGCTGCTGAGGAGAAAGGGTTGTTTGGATTGTGCTTGTGCAGGAAACTTACAGGGGAAGAACATTTCAGTCGTGACAACATAAATTTACAAAGGCCAGCGAAACAAATGAGAACGTCAGGAGCAGATTTATCTCGCTGAGGCAAGGTTTATCTGAGGAAGTCTGAAGCAGGTGTGACGAAACCGCCTATATCACAAGCTAGCTGGATGGCCTACTTCACGTACAAGCAAGCCTTAATTATTCTGATAGCTGCCTTTCCTTTTTAAGTCTGGACATTTATTTGACAATGGTTATTTAATGAAACTCCAAAAAGCATGCAAAGCCCTAGGAGAAATTTCCTTATAAATAACCAGCCGTAGCTCCCAAAGAAAGGGGACAAGGAAGAAGAGAGAAGAACTTTACCAAAGGTGTGAGCAAGCAACTTCAGTACTTCTTCACCATCTACCCACCGACCTTTCGTACTGTCCTCCATAACCAGACGTTAGAAGAGCGGTGATCAGGCCTCGAGAGAGGGTGATCACCAAGACAGGCGTAGTGCTGATCAGAATCGTCACGACAGAGCCCCCAGTTTTGGGAGTCGTTCCTTTGTTTAACTCTTTATCTATTTGGGGTTGTACTAAACGTTAAATTTTGGATGATCTTTGATACCACCATGAATGTCTTACTTGATTTTAAACTTTGTGTTTCCTGAACAATATTTTTATGTTTTATGAATGATGAATTATATTTTGCTTATGACTATTTTGCTTACTTTTAAATATTTTTTCTTAACACTGTAAGAGCATCGAGAGATTGTCTGGGGTTTTGGTAAAGCATGTATTGGCAATATAAGAGTATCGAGAGATAGTCTTTTGTCTATATAAGGATTCTTATATTAGAGAGAATTAAGATAGATCGACGTAAGCAATATAATGAATCCGGGATGGTGAAGTTCTAACTTGTCTACCTTAGAGATAAGGAGTGGTTTCAATCGACTAAAAGAGATAGACGCTAGAGTAGGATAGACAATGCCTATAGTTTACACTGAAAGGTATTGCTACAATAATGGATTGTAGTTAACGGTGAGGAGTATTGCCATAGCAACCGTCTAAGAATACCTAGTAATCCTGTCGGGCAGCTTGAGCAAGTCATAATAATTAATTCTAGACTTAGAAATAATTGTTGACAATGCAAGGGTTTAGCATCAGTGCTCTGTGATATGTCTGAATATATGAGGTTGTTTGCATTCGATTTAAATCAACACTTATCTTGTTTTATTTACTTTAGTATTCTGCATATTTATTTTGTCTCGACCAAACTTTCATGTAATCATTAAACTACCTCTTTGTTTTATTAATATTAGAACTTAAGCTGGCAACTTAGTATGACTTAATTTGTGACATTAGTTCTAGTTATGGTGAAAATATATTTCTCAACCACTATGGAGACGATACTCACTTACCCTATATTACTTAAATCGATTGTGTATACTTGCACATATTTGCTTGCCTTAACATATACATTTACAAGCGATCAATAATATAGTATCTGCAGAGGGCATAAAAGTGGATCCTAAAAAGATTCAAGCTATAGTGGATTATCAACCCTTAAAGAATGTTTATAAAGTTCAATGTTTCTTGGGGCTCGCTGGTTATTATAGTAGATTTGTGATAAATTTTTCGATGCTAACTCTACCCCTAACTAAATTATTACGGAAGGATGTGTCTTTTATTTGGACAGAAAGATGTCAGAAAAGTTTTGATACACTCAAAAGAATAGTAACAGAGGCTCCAATTCTTGTGCAACCTGAGTCAGGTAATGATTATGTCATTTTCAGTGATGCATCTTATAACGGATTGGGATGTGTGCTGATGCAATAAGGGAAAGTTGTGGATTATGTCTCAAGACAGGTGAAGAATCCTGAAAGAAGTTACCCAACGCATGATTTGGAAATGGAAACTGTAGTGTTTGCTTTGAAAATCTAGCACCATTACCTATACGATGAGCGTTGCCATGTTTACACAGACCATAAAAGTCTAAAGTATTTTTTACTTATAAATAACTAAACTTAAGGAAGAGAAGATAGATCGAGCTCCTAAAGGATTATGATTTGGTTATTGACTATCATATGGGAAAAGCTAATATGGTAGCAGATGCGCTCAGTCGAAAGACTTTTGCAGCTTTAAGGTCTTTAGATGCATGTATCTATTTAAAAGAAGATGGTGCTTTAATTGCCGAATTAAAGTTAAGGCCGATTTTTTTGACCGGGTTAAAGAACTGCAAGGTAGAGATAAGAAATGATTAATGTAATTGGCGCAAGTCGATAAATGAGAAGCCAAAGATTTCAAAATTTGGGATAATGGATGCTTATATTACCAGGGAAGACTTTACATTCCTGATTATGAAGATTTGAGGAGAGATATTCTTTGCGAAGCTCATTATAGCCCTTTAACTATGCACCCAGGCGGTAATAAGATGTATCAAGACTTGAAGAGTTGTTATTGGTGGCCTGGCATGAAAAAAACTGTCATAGAGAATATTGCCAAATTTTTGACATGACAACAAGTGAAAGCTGAACATTAGGTGACATATGGTTTATTGCAACCTATATCTATTTTTGAGTGGAAGTGGGAGCGAGTAACAATGGACTTTGTTTTAGGGCTACTGTTGCCACTAGGTAAAAAGGACTTGATTTGGGTAATAGTAGACGATTGACCAAAACTCTTCAAAGTTAAAGATAAATTGATTTTGAAATTAAAAGTCAATTTTGAAAATCAAAATGAAATTTTGAAAAATGATTTGGAGCTTTTAAAAATCAAAATAAATTATTTAGAAAAAGTAAATTTTAATTTAAATGTTAAGCATGAAAGCTTAAGAAAAGAAAAAGAATTAATTTAAAAAAACAACCTATTACGTATAGAATTGATAAAAACCTCATATTATCATTTTCATGGTCACTAGGAACATACTTGTCCTTTAAAGAAAGGAAAACGTTTTAAAATTAGACAAGTATGGTTTCCTAAGGGAACAAGGGGCATTGGAACTAATGTCCAAGGATCCAAAGCAATTTGGATACCAAAATCCAAATAAATATCTCTTGTAGGTGTGTAGCAGCAATGGTGATGAAAATGATGATATTCAAGATGCTCTAGCCACACATGAAAAAGGAATGGGTAACCGCTAAGCTTAATGCTTTTAATTTTGGTTATTTGGTTGCTCATTTAATTTTAATCATGCATGAGTTTTTGTTTTAAATGATTATGCATTATTATTTTAATCCCATGTATGTTAAAAATGTTTTATGATGAACATTTTAAAGTTTAAATGAATTTTTATAATTTGTAGTTCATCATAATAAAATTTTGGTCAAAATTGGTTTTAATACAAATGATATCTCTTTAACAATTGATATCAACTTTTCAAATACTTTGATTTTAAATGCAAATGATATCTCTCTAACAATTGATATCAAAATTTTAAATTTTTTACCTAAATTTAAATGTTTATACATGTACTTAAAATTGTATAAGATATCTCTCTAAAAATTGATATAAAATTTTTTAAATGCATAAAAGTTTTCTAAAAAGTTTTATGCATATGCACTTAATTTCAACAATTGATATTGCATAAAGTATTTTAGACTTGGATACATTGAATTTCATGTACTACTAACATGTTTATGATTCTTTGTTGAAATTCAATTTTGGTTAAGTGTCAAGTTCTTAAAGCTAAATTTTGTTTGAAATGCATTTATTGAGGGGGAGCTTTGATTTTTCAAATGATTTTTTAAATTTCAAATTTGCCACTTACTCTCCAAAGTTATTTTGAACTTTAAAGGTTGAATAATTTTTTATGTAACAAAAAGGGGGAGAAGTATGGTTTGATTCAATTTCTTAATGAAAAAGGGGTAGCTTAACATTTTCATATATTTTCCAACAATTGGTAACAATTGGTATCTTTTTAACAATTGATATCCTTTTGTAAACAATTGGTATCTTTTTCATTAAACATTTTATTAAGGGGGAGTTTTGCCTAAAACAAATTTTCAAATGTTTTGTTATATCAAAAAGGGGGAGATTGTTGAACTAAGTTTTGATATAACAATTATGGAAAAATGTTTTTGGACTTAAATTTAATTTATTTAAAGTTTTCAAAAGGTTTCAAAAATAATTAAAATTCCATTAAATTCGGATTTGAGCAAAAATATTAAGAGGTATTGATACCCCTATAAATGGGTAACAATACCATGGATATTGATACCCTTATGAATTGGTATCAATACCCCTATGACTTCTCAAACATCGAATGCAATTTTGGTATAGATACCCTTGCATGGTATCGATACCCCAAGGCTCCAACGGCTAGCAACGACTAGTTAAATTTGAATTTAACAAAGGTAGTCACTACTAGAAAAAACCCCTTTAATGGCGCGCATTACGCGTCATCTATGGGTGCAGATGACACACAAATTCATTTCATTGAAGCCACTGACATATATATCAAATGACTCATAATTGTGTGTCATAAATCTATGACGCGCATTTATGACACACATTTATGACTCACATTTATGAAACGCATTGAGCGTCATTAAAGCCCCCGTCATAAATTAAGATGACACACATTTCTGTGTCCTAAATTTATGACACGTATTTATGACTTACATTGCCTTTCATTGAAGCCCCTGTCATAAATGAAGATGACACACATTTGTATGAGTTACATTCATGTGTCGTGATTGTATTTCATAAATTATATATATATTGTAGATTGACAAATAATCAAACTAAATCACATTTAATGCCTCATAATACTAAATATATATATCATATTATATATAAGCAATCCATTTGTATACAATATATTCACACTACAAATAGTTTACAATAAACGATTAGTCAAAGAAAACAAAGAAAATACGAAATTGAGAAAGAACATATAACCATTATATATATACAATAATGCACTTTGTTTCCAAATACTTAGAGCTTTGAGCATCTAGATAAAAAGCCACAGATATGTGCAAATAGGCAGTGTTGCCAAACCTGTATTGACAACAACAAAAAAATAAGGATGCTTAGAATATGCAAAAACAATATCAACAAAAGGTAAGAAAAATAAAACAAAGATGTTAAAATATTGCACATCCAGTACATAATAAGCTCCATATCGTATAAGCAATTTGCAGCCTATAGCATAAACCTTTTGGCAACTCAACAGCTTAAATGCATTTAAAATTTAATTTTCATTAAAATTATAAGAAAAACAAATTAGTGCTGTCAAAACCAGTTTCAGGGCAAGGCATTAAGATATGAAAACACAGAGCAAGACAAATGGCAGTAATTCAACAAATTAGGATCCTGCTTAATTAAGAAACTTCATTATGCAGAGAAGGCAACTTGACCACTCCACGAAACCCCCTTAACTTTAGTTCAAGTTTAAGAAAAAAATAAAAGATAAAACAATACATGTAGCAGGTATGTATTTTATACTTAAGCAATACAAGTTTAGAAAGCAGACAGATCATTGAGGAACAATATTATACTTAAAACAAAAAAGAGTCTGAAACAAGCAACAAGTTCACAAGTAATACTCTGTTTTCAGTCTCGGCAGGGTTTTCAAGCAGTATGTATTTTTTACTGACACAAGTTACTCATTACATAACACAAACCACACCATAATAAGGAAAACACTACACCACACACCAAACACAAATTCCAGTAATACCACAGTTAAATACTTACCAAAGACTTGATGCAAAGAAGCCACTTATAGGTATTACACATGTTGCATATCTACAACACCGAGAACATTTGTTTAGGAAAGAGAACATCGATACTGTAGCTAAGCAGTAATTGAGAATAATAACAGCTATTTTAGATAAAGAATAGCACTTACATTTCAAATGTCATTTTAACAAGAGCTACAACCTACATGGCAAGATTGAGGGAGAGGGAAATGCATTACAAAACTAGGAAAAACAATGGAAGATGAAGCTTACATAGGAAAATAATATATATGCTCTCAAATTTATTTTTCGCCTCTGTAGGTAAAATACAAAGCACAAAAAAAACACAATAGATCTTTAGTTTCAGGTCATAAAGAGACCATTAAGTTCTGGAAATGGGGACAATGTAACCAAAAAACACATTTTATTGTGGTAAACTTAATTAGCATTCATACAGGTAGTTGCATTTGCATATATTGTTGAGACGGGAGTATGTGTATGTATGATATGACAGATGTGTATATGATACAAGAAATGTTTATGTATGATAGTTGCAGTCTTTATTCTACAAGAAAATATACTAGTCCATATGATAGTTGTATGACTAATGTGTATGTATGATGTGACAGATGTGTATCAGAAAAGTTTTCTTACATTCTTATTGACCAGCACTTCAAGTCCGTTCTCGACTATGTCTTTTAGTATTCGAAGCATTATTACCTTGCATCGAGATTCAACAACACAAGTTAAAGCACTATAGGAACGAGAACTTTCAGCATTGATACTAGTCACGCCTGTCCTTCTACTTGATAATCCCAACATCATTCATCCAACATCTTATTACTGGAATAAATGGTCTAATCCATTTCTCTCAAGCTTGAGCTACTTGAGTGAATCAAGATTGAGTACTTTAATTAACTAACGCTTAAGGCTCTCCGCCCTTCATTTTTAATATAGTCAATATTTATAAAAGAAACTAATAAATGGATAAAATATAGTGATTAATATACATATTAACAAATTATCAAAAAAAATCAAATCCAGCAAGTTGAGCTTGAGTGTCTCGAGTGAATTACAAGAAGGATTCAAGCATGACAAATGAAGCTCAGTCAAGCTTAATCCAAATTTAAAGTCTCAAGATTTCTTATAAAGCCGACTTTGAGCTTGGCGATGTATCAGTTCGAATCAGATCAATTATATCCCTAATCATAGCACACATGAATAACTGACTAAGCAACCTTTTTTCTTATATAGTAGTCAAAGCTCCTATATTTTGTGTACTATTAGTTTCACAACTTTTTTTTTTACTAATCCTTCCTTTCAGCAAGAAAAAGCTAAAGTAGAAAGGGTGGATATCAGTTTAATCTGTATACACATTATATGTACAAAACATAGTGGAATACCATCATAAAACTTCTAACAGTAGAATAAGGCTTCACAAAAATTCAAATTTTAAAGTATTATGAAATCTTAGTTTAGTCTAAAATTTGAGTTCTCACCCCAGATACAATACCATTTTCAACTTTCTGTAAAAGAGATTCCATGTGTTGAGACTGTTCACTCAGAAAACAAAAATGAAAGAAACGGATGAATCCGCAGGAGGTGCACTGTAAAGAAATGAAAGCAACAGATCGGGTCTTGTATTGGAGGAAGAAAGTGAAGAACATGACATGAAAAGAAGAGTTTGATAATGCACATCATGCAATTCCTTCCTCAAGGAAGAAAGAGGTGACAAAGAGCCGTCTTTATGAAAATATAGTTTATGGTTACTGTAATCATTAGTCAAGGGACACAGATAATAAAACTCAAAAGAATCTGGCCTAAATTATACTTAAAAAAACCCTCAAAGCAGCCTCATGGTCACACATAAAAAGTTAATATTTAAAATTGACCGGTTCAGAGAGATTTAGTAAAAGAAACATGATGTCATGAGAAATGATTCAAGCACAATGACATAATCTTGAACGGGTAGTTGAAGAAATAGGGAAAAAGAAACTAAATAAGAAAAATATTTCAACTAAAAAGTAAAACAATGATATCTTGAAAATATTCTCGTGTTGTGGTGTTATGTGGTCAACCATGTTCATACCCACTCTCTGAGCACAAACGGGGAATACCTGCAATTATAAGCGATATAGATTAAATGATCTTAGACATCATTTACATCTAAACTACAATTAAAACTAAATAATCTTTAAGTAACCCGATGATTCAGAGATTCAATAAGAATTCCTTTTGGTAAAGTCAACACTAAACTTGTTCTTCTCTAACAGAAGACTTCATATCATGTAATAAGTATATATTAAGGAAAGTTCTGTTAACTATAATTTACACTGATAATGTACAAAGTCTTAACTCCTGCCAACAAACCAACACATATACAAAAGAGAGAGGGAGAGAGAATATGGTCTCCCAACTTCAATAAACGACACCAAACTACATAAGCTTATAGGGCCTCTAGATTATGAATGAATGTCAGTTTCAAAAATGCGATAATTTTGTTGTGCAGCCGGGAAACCTAAGGCTAACTTGCGTTGGATTTTATCCTAAAATGTTTAACTGTTTACTCTAAAAAGTTAAACAATTGGCAATAATCTTGGTTGCAACCGAGAATTTTACATTGCGGCCAGTTTTAACCAAAAATGGTACTATGTCTACTCTAAAAAATTACATAATTGGTAATAATTTTGGTTACAACCGAGAATGTTACATGAGTTTCTTTACCAACTTTTTAGATTGGAACCATAATAGTTATGCAATTTACATTATTTGTAACGGAGAACGTAATATTTTTTGGTTACAACCTAAAATGTTACCCAGTTTACTCTAAAGAGTAACACACTTGGTAAGTCTTTCGGTTACAACCAATTGCAGCCTTTTCTTAGCCTTATATTAACTGGTTTTATTTTAGAACCCCTAAAAAATGGGTATTATGTATAGACTAATAATAAAAGCCAGATTGCCATTAAAAGCATGAAGATGAGAACAAAAATTGTCCAGTAGCTTTAGCAATCATTTATTCACTAACAGTGAGTGAATAAATTAAAAGTCATAAAATTTGGGCAAGAATGATGAAGCCAATGATAATCATATAAGCTTCCATGGGTAGAAAATAACAATTTAAGCCAGACAAAATTGCAAGATGTTAGAAAGTGTTCATAAATTGAGTGACACTAGTTTGATAATACTGAATAAGAATGAGGGAAAGGAATCGAGTAATTCAGTTCTGATAACATCTATTCATCAATCTAAGTTCCCAGATGGATTACCAAAAACTGTCCAATACCTGATTCTCTTCCCTCAAGTGGCAAAGGCATTGCATTGTAAAAGGGATCCGTACAACATAATTCAAAGAGTTGACCGAGTTTGACATTCTTTTACTGGGTAAACTTATGCACATACACTAATAGACCCCCCTTGTCTAACCATTTTTGACCGTCGATTACCAAACTAAAGAATATCCGGGAAGTGTAAAACATTCCTTAAATATCATTTCTAACAATCGTTCAAAACAAAAGAAAAATTCACGCCTAACAACAAATCCAAAAAGGGCTTAGTGCATACCCCATACCCAGCTTCAAGATTATGCTCCTCGTCGATATGGCAGCACAATCCAAGTAAATAAAAATCCTCCGAACAGTACAGGAAGGGGTATTCCGTCATCAATTCATCATCTTCTTCAATCTCTTCAAAATCAATAGAAATATCTGCTTCCAAAATTAATAACACCCCATTCGGTAACCGCATAAAATCCGGAAAACAAAAACTCAAAATCAAAAGCAACAAAAAATAAACAAATAAAATGCCAACCACTATGGGATTTAAGAGTGGATTGATAGCTCCTAGATGAAGCTGAGAAGGCAAAGCTCCAAGTATCATCCTCCCCTGAAACTTTTAGATAACGCTCTAAACTGCAGGTTTGTTTGGATTTTGGAGGGGTAGGGTTTGGGGAAGATGCATTCTCCATCTGATCACTCAATATCATGTTAACATGAATGCAAAGAGAAAAACGAAAACATAGGTTTAGTGTGAAGGGAAGAAGCGGGAAAGGATGAAAATTATGGGGGAAAATTAAAAGACGACTTTTACATATGACACACAATTAAAAGTGTACTCCGTGTTTTTACAAATTTTTTGAATTGTGACTATTAAATATGACACACATTATTGTAAGTCATAAATCATTCAAATTTTAAGAAACATGACATTTTTTATGACACATTTTTTGCAAGTCATAAATTAGTGTTTGTCATCGTTCGTGTGTCATTAAAAGTATATTTTCTTATAGTGAGTACCGATACCCCTGTGTTTGGATAGCCTTGGTTTGCAGAAAAATAATCCTCAAACAGCTCCAAAACATCCCCAACGGTTATATACAACTTTAAACTCATTTCAAGCTATAAATGCAAGCTGAGGACTCTTGAAGAAAGAAGAGAACAACTATCCAAGCAATCAAACACAAGAGAAGAGCTTTTCAATCTTATTTCATCCTCTCTTGTAAATATTTTTGTTCTTGTGAACTTAATTCTTGTAAACACCTACCTTATAGAGATTTTCTTGTTTACATTTCCTTTCATTGTAAAGGGGTTTTGGTTCTAGCTAAGCCTTCTAAAAGATAGGGAAAGGTTCTAGTTTAACCCATGAAAAACTAGGGAGATTGTAAAGGTTATCTCTTTGTCCTGTAATAAGAAAGAACAAATTAGTGAATTTGTTGGAAAATCCTTGGTGAGGACCTAAGGTAGTGGATGTAGACTTGGTTAAGAAGTCGAACCACTATAAATAGTTGTGCAATTCTTTATCTTTCAATCTCCTTACTCCCTAAACACAAAAATCGATCCCAACCCTCTTTGCAAACCATTCCAGTTATCGATTCGAGCTTCCGCAAATCCTCACTCTCGATGAATTGATTGGTTCCCTTCTCACTCATGAGATGATGTTCAAAGAATGAGGTAGGCATTGTTTTCAAATCCACCAATGAAAACTATCAAGATTTAAGTGATGAGGTGGATGAAGACGATGATGAACAAGAAGAAGAGATGGCCATGCTCTTGAAAGAACTCAAGAGATTCATGATTTTCAAGGAAATGAAACATGAATCAACCAAGAAGAAGAGTCCCCCGGTTGCTTCAATTGTCAAAGAAAGGGACATGTCAATCATGAATGTCCTCCTCTAAATAAAAAGGGGTCAAGCAAGAATAAGGCAATTGTTGCATCTTCGAGTGATGAAGATGATTCCAATGATGAAGATGAAGTAGTCAACCTATGCCTCATGGCCACTCATGAAGAATTCGAGGTATCATATAACTCAAATGAATTTAATTCATTTACTTTTGATGAGTTGCAAGATTCTTATATTATGTTGTATTTGGGATTTAAGACCATGAATTCCAAATATATGAAATAATTTCAAAACTCAACATTGAAAATAAATGGATTTTGAAAGCAAGAGTTGATTTTGAAAATAAAAAAGAATTTAAACAAATGATTTAAAGATTTCAAAAATCAAAATAAATGATTTAGAAAAGGAAAATTTTGAGTTAGAAGTTAAGCTAGAAAGCTTAACAAAAGAAAAAGAATTAATTTTTTAAAAAAAATTATTATGTTTAAAAAGGGCAACACATTGCCATTATTATGGTCATAAGGAACATACTTTTTCTTTGAAAAAAGGAAAAAGTTTTAAAATTAGACAAGTATGGGTTCCTAAGGGAACAAGGAGCACTGAAACTAACGTCCAAGGATCCAAAGCAATTTGGATACCAAAATCCAAATAAATATCTATTGTAGGTGTGTGGGAGCAATGCTGATGAAAATGATGATATTCAAGATGCTATAGCCATACATGAAAATGGAATTGGTAACTTCTAAGCTTAATGCTTTTAATTTTGGTTATTTGGTTGCTCATTAAATTTTAATCATGCATGAATTTTTGTTTTAAATGATTATGCATTATTTTTTTAATCTCATGTATGTTAAAAAGGTTTTATGATGAACATATTATTGTTTTAATGAATTTTCAGAATTTTTAGTTCATCATAATAAAATTTTGGTCAAAATTGGTTTTAATACAAATCATATCTCTCTAATAATTGATATCAACTTTAAAAATACATTGATTTTAAATGAAAATTATACCTCTCTAACAATTGATATCAAAATTTTAAAATTTTATACCAAAATTTAAATGTTTATGCATTTACTTAGAATTGTATAAGATATCTCTCTAACAATTGATATCAAAAATTTTAAATGCATATCATTTTTAAAAAAAGCTTTATGCATATGCACTTAATTTCAAATATTTATATTGCATAAAGTATTTTAGACTTGGATAAATTGAATTTCATGTACTACTAACATGTTTGTTATTATTTGTTGAAATTCAATTTTGTTTAAGTGATAAGTTCTTAAAGCTAAATTTTGTTTGAAATGCATTTATTGATGGGAGCTTTGATTTTTCAAATGATTTTTTAAATGTCAAATTTACCACTTACTCTCCAAAGTTATTTTGAACTTTAAAGGATGAATTATTTTTGAAACCTTTTGAAAACTTTAAATAAATTCAATTCAAGTCCAAAAACATTTTGCCATAATTGTTATATCAAAACTTAGTTCAATAAAAAAAACTCAGTTTATTCCAGTTCAGTAGACTACTCGATGAATAAGTTTGCAGAGTTTTAGATAAAAGAAATAATGAGATTGCATGGAGTATCGATATCAATAGTTTTTTATCAAGATCCAAGGTTTACTTCAAGATTCTGGAAGTCTTTACACGAGTCATTGGGTACTCGATTGAACTTCAGTACAACTTTTCATCCACAAATATGTTAAGGGCATGTGTGATTGAATTTAAGGGATCATGGATATGTTTTTATCGTTGGCTGAATTCGCGTATAATAATAGTTATCAATAAAGTATTAAGATGGCCCTGTATGAAGCTCTGTATGGGAGAAAGTGTATAACACCATAAAATTGGTTTGAACTGAAAGATCGAGACCTGGTCGGACCGGATTTGATGAAAGATAAGGAGGATAAAGTGAAAAATATCTAGATCAATCTTAAGGTAGCCTCAGATTTCCAGAAATCCTATAAAATTTGAAAAAAATAAAGGAAATAGAATATCAAGTGGGAGACAGTATTTTTGAACGTATCGCCGTGGAAGAAGCTGTTACGTTTTAGGCAGAAAGGAAAGCTGAGTCTGATGTTCATTGGACCGTATGAAATATTAAAAAGGGTTGGACTAGTAGCTTATGAGTTAGCTTTACCTCCAGACATGGACAAGATTCACAATGTTTTCCATGTATCAATGCTTAAAAGATATAGATCAGATCCCTCACATGTTATCATTTATTAGGAAATAGAGATCCGACCAGATTTGACTTATAAGGAAGAACCTGTACGGATCTTGGCTAAGGAAACCAACGAATTGTGTAACAAAAGGATTCTGTTGGTTAAAGTTCTTAGGCAGTTTCCATATCTCTTTGGTTCATGTACTTCTTTAAATTCGAGGATGAATTTTAATAAGGGGGAGAATTATAATGGCCCAAATAGTGAATTAAGAACTTTATTGAAAGAATTTAAAAATTAGGAGGAACAATTCGATTAAAGGATAAAGATGAGAATGACTAGGATTAATGGTTTACAGTAAATTGTGACAATGGATTATTAAGAGGGCAGTTTGCATTTACAAGAAAATGAATTTAAAATTATTAGTTATTAAGGTATTAAATTTAAGGGGAAAAGGGAAAGTAATCACTAAAAAGCCATTTCCTTTTTATTCTTCTTTCACGTGGGTTAACTCTTCTCCATAGCTCCAAAGGTAAGCTTCAATTAAATCAGTTTTTCCTTTTGATTGTGCGTTGTTTTTTCAACCTTAAGTGATATAGAAGCTTAAGGAAGTATAAAATGAGATTAAAGCCATGAAATGGAAAAAATATTGGAGATTTTAGAAAATGGGTTTTGAAATTATATGTTAGTATATTAGTGTTTATTGAGGTTTAATGGTAGATTTAACTTGCCAAAGTGGTAAATGAAATATTATAAGTATTAGATGGGATTAAGAACATATTAGAAAAAGTGGTTTGATTATTAGATTTGAATGTTCTTGAAAGATTTTAGATGTTATAAGAGGCTAAATGAACGAATATTAGTATGAATAGTTAAGGAATGGTTGAATAGTATGGTATGGGATAAATATAACGAAAATTGATCTTATTTTGTTGAAAATCAGGTTGAAAACTGGAAATTATGGGTAAGGGTATCGGTACTTCTAGAACAGTACCGATACTATAGGCTAAAATTGGATAAATTAGCTGAGTAGTATCGGTACTGATTCAATCAGTATCGATACTGATGAGGTAGTATCGGTACCATGGTGAGGGTATCGATACCAGGCCACATCGAATCTAATTTTGGTATCAATATCGGGTAAGGGGTATCGGTATCATAGTATAGTATTATCGATACCATGGTAAGGGTATCGATACCAGGAAGCATCAAACCTAATTTTGGTATCGATACCCGAAAGGGGTATCGATACTATAATATATAAGTATTAGTACCATGGTAGTAGTATCGATACTATGGAGTCAGCATTTTTAAAAATAGGTTGATATTGGAATTGAAAGTTATTGATATGTTATTTTGAGTACTGTTTAAGTATAATGGTTAGAAAATATTCTAACATTGATTATGGTGCATGTTTTTATGGATACTTGAGTAGATCGAAAACAAGCTCCCGAAATAAGTAAAACTAAGGGCAAAGGCAAAGTTTAGGAGTAATCATCCTTGCATTTTGGATATATAGCGAGGAATGTCAGATGAGTGCATTTATTTTGTACATTAAGAGTTATAAAGATATGTTGTTAAATATATATATAATGTATTTATATATCATTACTATGTGTACTACAGGCACTTTGTGTGCATATTCACGGAATTCATCAAGAGCTGATGAATCACCGTACAAGCACTTTGTGTGCATATTCACGGAATTCATCATGAGTTGAAGAATCACCGTACAGGCACTTTGTGTGCAACCCACGAAATTCATCATGAGTTTATGAATTTTCGTATAGGCACTACTTGTGCATTCTAATAAATGAACATGAATAGAAAATGGGTAAATGACCATAATAGCACTAATGGTGCAAAGTTATAAGGTTTACAATAAATTGTAAAGAGTTGATCAATATTAAATGGTTACCATATATTTATTTTTATAAGTTACTTATGATTAAGTATGTCTCACTAAGTAATAATTAACGTGTGTTTGTTTCACGCGTAGGTTGAATACCGGTTGAGTAAGGAGATCATCGGATATCAAGTTAGAGTCACCTAATCAGTAACAATATGATATACTTGTCTACTTTTGACATATTTTAGTCAGAATGTAATAGGTTTAGGAAAAATGCTCTGAAAATCTTTTGAATTAAAGTACTTCAAAATGGTGAATTGTGGAACATCTCTTTTTATTTGTGTATGTAAGTTTAATGCATGTTTAATTATAATTAATATTATAATGGTTTATAAAATGAAACAAATTGTATGGATTTTCAAATGGGAAACTTTTTAAAATTTATGTGACATCTGTAGCTCGTATACATAAAGGTATACAAGAGATGGGTGTTACATTTATTGGTATCAGAGCTATAGGTTTAGCCAATTCTTGGCCAAATCAACTGTAATTTTTTTTAATGTAAAAAGAGTTTACATGCCACTAATATGTCAAGGTTACTGATAGGGTATAGAATGAATATGAAAGATGTCTCTCCTTACTAATGTAATTACTATTTAATGAATGTTATGATAGATCTCAGATTCTACGAATTCGAGAATAGTGGTTGGTCGAGAGAGTAGAGATGAATCGGGTAGAGAAAGTTATGAAGAGAATAGTGAACATTCGATTCCTTTGGACAAAGCCAGTGCACCGACACCCTAGGGTATGCATGTGCTGGATTTTGGAGCGTTTATGCAAGCTCTTGACACTATTTTGATAGGGTTTCAACCTCCTCTACCTCCCCTTGCTCCTCCTGTACCGTGAATGCTAATTCCGAAAGAGTTAAGAAGTTTGGGTGCTCCTGAGTTTAGAGGAGAAGAAGGTGAAGGTACTATGGATGTAGATTTATGGTTAAACGATGTGATGATGATGTTGGAAAGCCTTCAATCCTCCGACCATGAGAAGTTGGGTGGAGCTATATCGGTACTCAAAGGATCGGCTAGGGTATGGTGGAGAAACATGATAATGTATGCGTCACCCGAGAAAGTGAACTGGCAGTTCTTTCAAGAGAGTTTAAAAACAAGTTACTATGGATGTAGATTTATGGTTAAACGATGTGATGATGATGTTGGAAAGCCTTCAATCCTCCGACCATGAGAAGTTGGGTGGAGCTATATCGTTACTCAAAGGATCGGCTAGGGTATGGTGGAGAAACATGATAATGTATGCGTCACCCGAGAAAGTGAACTGGCAGTTCTTTCAAGAGGAGTTTAAAAACAAGTATATCGGGGAGTAATTCACGAGATCAATATGTTAAAATTTCTAAAATGGTTTGGTTTATTGAGGGACTGAGGCCAAAGTTGAAAGAGATGATGTTGGCCTTGAATTTGCCTAGTTTACATGTAGTGAAAAATATAGTTAAGGCGGTTGAAAGAGCTCAAGAGGAGACATTGGCAGCAGACTAGAGTGTGTAGACAAGAAAAAGGATTGGAATGTCTTCATCTACATCTCATGCGAATAGAGGCAAAGGCTCAAGTTTACGATATACTTATAGAGCGGATGTTGCAGCTGCACATAAGTCTAAGTAGTCCCATTCTCTTGCTGCGAGCTCGGGTAGAGCTTTTGGAGAAAGGAGTAATCAATGTCAAATATGTAGTAGATTTCATCGGGGAACATGTAGAGTGCTTTCTGACTCTTTTTTGGTTTATGGCGAAGCAGGTCACTATGCTCAAAATTGTCCGTAAAAGTCCAGGGATAGACCAGCATAAACCTAGAGATCGGTAGCTGCACCAAGTTAAAGTAGAGGAATAGGAAGATCAGGAGGTCAACATAAGTCTAGTCAAAGACAACAGACTTGGGGAGTACATTTTACCTATTTGATGAGCCTTATTTTTTTATAGTTGACCTAGGTTTTACGCACTCTTATATTAGTAAAAAGTTGGATAGAACTAGAGGAATTCCCTTTGAACCAATTTCTAGTGAAATGGTAGCGGTAAACCCTATGGGTTATAGTGCAAGGGTAACACGGGTGTGTAGAAAATGACCAATTAAGATTCAAGGGGTTGTCTTCTTGGAAAATTTAATGGAGTTTCCCTTTGATGAGTTTGAAATCATTTTGGGCATTGATTGGTTGTCTCCACACCATTGATGGGCAGACTGTCATCACAAACGATTATTCCTTAAGGATACAGAAGGCTTTGAAATTGTGGTGTTAGGTGAGAAGACAAAATCCTTGTCTAATTTGATATCAGCTTTAACCGAAAAGAGAATAATGTCAAAAGGATGCGTAGCTTTTCTACCTAATGTAATAGACACTAGAGTTCTGGAAGTAAGATTGTAGGATATTCCCATGGTTAGGGAGTCTCTAGAGGTTTTTCCGGATGAGTTACCGGGTTTCCCTTCAGATCGAGAAGTAGAATTCAGAATTGAGGTTTACTCGGGTACTGAAACTATTTCTATGGCTCCGTCTTGAATGGCTCCAACAGAGTTAAGGGAACTAAAAGCCCAGTTGCAGGAGCTACTTGATAAAGGATTCATCCGACCCAATGTTTCTCCTTGGGGAGTGCCTGTGCTATTTGTGAAAAGAAGGACGAGTCTATTTTGTTATGTATTGATTATCGTCAATTGAACAAGGTAACGATAAAAAACAAGTATTCTTTTCTGAGGATTGATGATATGTTTAACCAGTTGAAAGGTGCAGCAGTGTTCTCAAAAATAGAACTGAGGTCGGGGTACCATCAGTCAAGGACCGAAAAGGAGGATATTTCCAAGATGGCTTTTTAGACTTGGTATGGACACTATGAATTTTTAGTAATGTCGTTTATATTAACAAATGCTCCTGCTGCATTTATGGATTTAATGAACAGAATATTCCAACCGTACTTGGATTAGTTCATGGTAGTGTTTATAGATGATATTTTGGTATATTCCAAGTCAAGGGAAGAACATGATGCTCATCTTCGGGTAGTTCTTCAAATACATCGTGAAAAGAAGTTGTATGTGAATTTTTCCAAATGCGAGTTTTGGTAAAGAGTCAAGATATAGTGGATTGACAACCCCCAAAGAATGTTTATGAAATTCAGAGTTTCTTGGGGCTCGCTGGTTATTATAGGAGATTTGTGAAGAATTTTTCGATGTTAAAATTACCGCTAACTAAAGTGTTACGGAAGGATGTGTCTTTTGTTTAGATGGAAAGATGCCAGGAAAGTTTTGATATGCTCAAGAGAATAGTAACAGAGGCTCCCATTCTTGTGCAACCTGAGTCAGGTAAGGATTTTGTCATTTTCAGTGATGCTTCTCATAAATGATTGGGATGTGTGCTGATACAAGAGGGGAAAGTTCTGGCTTATGCATCAAGACAGCTGAAGAATCATGAAAGAAATTACCCAACACATGATTTGGAATTGGCAGTCGTTGTGGTTGCTTTGAAAATATGGCGCCATTATCTATACGATGAACGTTGGCATGTTTACACATACCATAAAAGTCTAAAGTATTTGTTGATTCAGAAAGAACTGAACTTAAGGCAGAGAAGATGGATTGAGCTCTTAAAGGATTATGATTTGGATATTGACTATAATCTGAAAAAAGCTAATGTAATAGCAGATACGCTCAGTCGAAAGACTTTTACAGCTTTAAGGGATTTAGATGCACGTATGTATTTAAAGAAGATGGTTCTTTAATTTCCGAATTAAAGTTAAGGCCGATGTTTTTGGATCGGGTTAAAGAGCTGCAAGGTAGAGATAAGAAATGCTTAATGAGATTGGTGCAACTCGAAAAGGGAGAAGCCAAAGATTTCAAAATTTAGGATAATAAATGCTTATATTACCGGGGAAGGGAATAAGATGTACCAAGACTTGAAGAGTCATTATTGGTGGTCTGATATGAAAAGAGCTGTCATAGAGTTTTTTGCCAAATGTTTGACATGTCAGCAAGTGAAAGTTGAACATCAGGTGCCATATGGTTTATTGAAACCTATATCTATTCCTGAGTGGAAGTGGGAGCGAGTAACAATGGACTTTGTTCCGGGCTACCGTTGTCATCTGGTAAAAAATACTCAATTTGTGTAATAGTAGACAAATTGACCAAAACAACTCATTTTATTCCGGTTTGAGTAGACTACTCGATGAATAGGTTTGCGGAGTTGTATATAAAAGAAATAGTGAGATTGTATGGAGTACCGATATCAATAGTGTCTGATCGAGACCCAATGTCTACTTCAAGATTATGAAAGTCTTTACATGAGTCATTGGGTACTCGATTGAACTTCAGTACAACTTTTCATCCGTAAACAGATAGGCAATTAGAATGAACTATTCAGATATTGGAAGATATGTTGAGGGTATGTGTGATTGAATTTAAGGGATCATGGGATAAGTTTTTGCTGTTAGCGGAATTCACGTATAATAATAGTTATCAATCGAGTATTAAGATGGCCCTGTATGAAGCTCTATATGGGAGAAAGTGTAGAACACCATTAAATTGATTTGAACTGAAAGATTGAGACCTGGTCGGGCCGGATTTGTTGAAAGATATGGAGGATAAAGTGAAAAATATCCAGAGGAATCTTAAGATAGCCTCAGATCGCCAGAAGTCTTATGCAATTTTAAAAGGGAATGAAATAGAATATCAATTGGGAGACAAATTATTTTTGAAAGTACCACATTGGAAGAAGGTATTACATTTTGGGCAGAAAGGAAAGCTAAGTCCGATGTTCATTGGACCGTATGAAATATTAAAAAGGGTTGGACCAGTAGCTTATCAGTTAGCTTTACCTCCAAACATGGACAAGATTCACAATGTTTTCCATGTATCGATGCTTATAAGATATAGATAAGATCCCTCGCATGTTATCACTCATGAGGAAATAGAGATCCGACCAGATTTGACGTATGAGGAAGAACCAGTACGAATCTTGGCTAAGGAAACCAATAAATTGCGTAACAAAAGGATTCCGTTGGTTAAAGTGCTTTGGCTGAATCATAAGGTTGAAGAGGCTACCTGGGAAAGAGAGGAGGATATGAAAAGGCAGTTTCCACATCTCTACAGTTCAGGTAATTCTTAAAATTCGAGGACGAATTTTATTAAGGGGGAAAAGTAATGCCCCAAATAGTGAATTAAGGACTTTATTGAAAGAATTTAAAAATTAGGAGGAATGATTCTATTAAAGGATAAAGATGAGAATTATTAGGATTAATGGTTTACAATAAATTGTGATAATGGATTATTCAGAGGGCAGTTTGGTCATTTACAAGAAAATGAATTTAAAATTATTAGTTATTAAGATATTAAATTTTAGGTGAAATGGGAAAATAAACACCAAAAAGCTATTTCCTTTTTCTTCTTTTTTTACGTGGGTGAAGTCTTCTCCATAGCTCCAAATGTAAGCTTCAATTAAATAAGTTTTTCCTTTTGATTGTGGGTTGTTTTTACAACCTTAAGTGATATAGAAGCTTAATGAAGTATTAAATGAGATTAAAGCCATGAAATGGAGAAAATATTAGAGATTTTAGAAAATTGGTTTTGAAATAATATGTTAGTATATTGGTGTTTATTGAGGTTTAATGGTAGATTTGACTTGCCAAAGTGGTAAATAAAAGATTAGAAGTATTAGATGGGATTAAGAACATATTAGAAAAAGTGGTTTGATTATTAGATTTGAATGTTCTTGAAAGAATTTAGATGTTATAAGAGGCTAAATGAAGGAATGTTAGTATGGATAGTTAAGTAAGAGTTTAATAGTATGGTATGGGATAAATATAACAAAAATTGATCTCATTTAGTTGAAAATCGAGTTGAAAACTGGAAATTTTGGGTAAGGGTATCGATGCTGCTAAAATAGTACCAATATTATAGGCTAAAATGGGATAAATTAGCTGAGTATTATCGGTACTAATTTAATCAGTATAGATACCGATGAGGTAGTATCGATACCAGACCACATCGAATCTAATTTTTGTTTCCTTACTGGGGAAGGGGTATCGGTACCATAATATAGTAGTATCGATACCATGGTAAAGATATCGATACCCTGAAGCATCAAACCTAGTTTTGGTATCGATACCCGAATGGGGTATCAATACTATAGTATAGAAGTTTTGGTACCATGGTAGTAGTATCGATACTATGGAGGCAGAAATGTTAAAAATAAGCTGATATTGGTATATAAAGTTATTGATATGTTCTTTTGAGTATTGTTTAAGTATAATGGTTAGAAAATAGTCTAACATTGATTATGATACATGTTTTTATGGATGCTTGAGTAGATCGAAACCAAGCTCCCGAAATAAGCAAAACTAAGGGCAATGACAAAGTTCCAGAGTAATCAGCCTTACATTTTGGATATATAGCGAGGAAAGTGTGGTGAGTGCATTTATTTTGTACATTAACAGTTATAAAGATATGTTGTTAAAAATATATATATATTGCATTGATATATCAATATTATGTGTATTATAGGAAATTTGTTTCCATATTTTCGGAATTCATCATGAGTTGATGAATCACCGTACAGGGACTTTGTGTGCATATTCACGAAATTCATTATGAGTTCATGAATCACCGTACAAGCACTTTGTGTGCATATTCACGGAATTCATCATGAGTTGATGAATCACCATACAAGCACTTTATGTGCAACCCACTGAATTCATCATGAGTTGATAAATTTTTGTATAGGCACTACTTGTGCATTCTAATAAATGAACATGAATGGAAATTTGGTAAATGACCATAATAGCACTAATGGTGCAAAGTTATAAGGTTTACAATAAATTGTAAAGAGTTGCTCAATATTAAATGGTTAACATATATTTATGTTTATAAGTTACTTATGATTAAGTAAGACTCACTAAGTAATACTTAATGTGTTCATTTCACGTGTAGGTTGAATATCGGCTGTGTAAGGAGATCATTGGAAATCAAGTTAGAGTCGCCTAATCAGTAAAACCATGACATACATGTATACTTTTGATATATTTTAGTCGGCATGTAATATGTTTAGTAAAAACTCTTTGAAAATCTTTTGAATTAAACTACTGCAAATCGGTGAATTATGGAACATCTCTTTTATTTGTATATGTAAGTTTATTTCATGTTTAATTATCATTAATGTTATAATGGTTTATAAAATGAAACAAAATTGTACGGATTTTCAAATGGGAAGCTATTTTAAAATTTAGGTGACATCTGTAGCTCGTATATATAAAGGTATACTGGAGATGGGTGTTACAAGAAAATTATTTTGCATTAAACGTGATACCTCTAACCACTCTACCAAGACTGCCCACAGACATATCTCACATGAAAGACTACCATAACATCGTTAGAGCATTCGATGGAACACAAAAAAATGTGATGGAAAAATTATATGTATCCTTCTTGTTTGGACCCACTATTTACAACATTATTTTCTTGGAATGGACATCCATCCGACCTATAATTGTTCTCTTGGGAGACCATGGATCCATTCGAAAAGAGCAGTTCCCTCATCTCTACACCAGAAAATGAAGTTCATTGTTTATGGAAAACTACTCAGCCTTGGGACCAAAGAAGTGATCATTGCTTCCATAACAACTGATGCCCCATACATTAACACCAATGAGGATGCCTTGGAGAGTTCTTTTAAGGCCTTAGAATTCAGAAATACAAAATAAATTTTTGAGGGAAGTGGAGTTTCGCGCCCTAGGCTATCCAACTATACCAGGATGTCAGTGAGGCAAACTTTGGGAAGAGGAGCCAATATCGGGAGAGGCTTCGATAAAGATCTATAGGGAATCATACACACCCCACAGAGATTAAGATGAAGAGAGATTGCTTTGGGATCAGGTTTAAGTCCACATTCCAACAATTAAGCCAAGAGCTAAAAAAGAAAGTCGAAGCAATAAGGGACAGGTTGAAAGGGGAAGTTATTCATTGGGAACGTATGCCTTTCCCCATATAAAGAATTCTTTTAAGTTTGGAGGGGTGTATTACGTGGAGTAACAATTGATCAATACCATTTGAGATGGAGAGCAGATGAAAGAACATGATATGTTTGATGAAGTTGTGGAGGGGTTGTTCATCAATATGATCACTAGGGCTAATAAACCTAAAACGTTTTTGGCTAGAATTCGTCCTTACTTTATGGTGAAAAATTCAAAAAATAGACTATAGATGATCTCCCTGTAGTTTTTAAGCCTAAGTCAGAGTAATACTCAGAACCAATCTTATGCTCATGCTTGAAAACATTAAGAGATACTTTTGTAAAGGGAACTATGTTAAGACTACTTAATCCTCAATGAAATATGCTTTTTTATTTCTCAAATGGAAATCATTCTTAACATTATTTGCATTTTTTTGCACCATATTCTTTATTCTTCATTCTTTAAATTCATTTCATAAACTTTTATCTCTATCCCAATAAATATTCGAATCAAATATTCTTGTGCATATATCACAATGTCATTAGCATGAATGTTTCCGAATCCAACCATGAGATAAATTTCGAGCAACCTATGTGTTTGGAAGAAGTCAATGAGTGCAAAGACAAGGTGGAATTTGATATTCCTAACGAATTACAAAGGCTGGTGGAGAAGGAAGACAAATAGATTCTACCCCACAAGGAAGAAATTGAGATTGTGAATTTAGGGACTGAAAAATAAAGAAGAGATAAAGATTGGCACTACTCTGTCTGCAGGAATAAGATAAGAGTTGATAGGTTTACTCCAAGAGTTCAGGGACATATTTGCATACTCTTACCAAGATATGCCTGAGTTTAGCACGAATGTAGTGGTGCATAAGCTATCGATTAGGCCTAAGTGTAATTTTGTCCAGCAAAAACTTAGAAGAATGAGGCGATAAATATTACTAAAGATCAAAGAGGAAGTAACTAAACATATCGATGCAGGGTTTCTCCAATTAGCCAAATACCTAGAATGGGTGACCAATATAATACCTGCACGGAAGAAAGATGGGAAAGTTTGCATGTGCGTGGATTATAGAGATCCTAATAGAGCCAACCCGAAAGACAATTTTCCCCTGCCCTCATAGACAAGTTAGTGGATAACACTGCGGTTTTCTTTAATGGATGGTTTCTTTGGGGTATAACCAAATAAGAATAAGCCCAGAAGGCATAGAGAATATGACATTTGTGACCATGTAGGGCACCTTCTTCTATAAAGTAATACCACTTGGATTGAAAAACATTGGGTAACTTATCAAAAAATAATGGTGACCTTATTCCATGATATGATGCATAAAGAAATTCAAGTATATGTGGATGACATGATTGCCAAATCCCCAACTGAGTCAGAGCATGTTCTGAATCTGAGAAAACTTTTCCAAAGATTGAGGAAGTATCAGTTGAAGCTTAACCCTGTTAAGTGCACTTTTGGGGTAATATTAAGGAAACTATTAGGTTTTGTGGTTAGTAAAAGGAGAATCGAGATAGATCTGGATAAAGTGAAGGCAATTCAAGAACACCTACCATCTTGTAGGAAAAAAAAGTTTGAGGTTTCCTTGGGAAACTAAACTATATATCCCAACTAATTTATTAGTTGATCAATAAATGTGATCTAGTGTTCAGGCTACTTCGAAAGAATAACCCGGAAGTGTCGAATGATGAGTGCCAAGAAACTTTGGAAGTTTTTAAGAAATATTTTTCTAACCTCCAATCTTGGTTGCACCGGTTCTTGATAGACCATTTATTCTGTACCTGATAGACTTTGAGAACTCAATGGGATGTGTATTGGGATAACATGATGAGTGTGGAAGAAAGTAGAGAGTTATTTATTATCTAAGCAAGAAGTTCAATGATTGTGAAATCTAATACCCTGCAATTCAAAAAATTGTGTTAAGCTTTGGTATAGGTTACCAAGAGGCTCAGGAAGTACATGTTACGCCACACTACGTGGTTGATATCTAGACTTGACCCCTTGAAGTTCTTGATGTACTCACCAGCTCTAAAAGGTAAAATGGAAAGATGAAAAATATTTTTATTTGAATTTGATATTGCGTATATTAACAAAGGCAATAAAAGGAAGTGTTATAACATACTTTCTGGCAAGTTGTGCTTCAGAAGACTATGAGTCCTTGAACTTTAATTTCCCATATGAGGATTTGATGTGAATTTTAACTAAAGAAGAAGTTATGTCAGATGAAAATTTTTGTAAGTTTTATTTTGACGAAACTTATAATGCTCTAGGATGAGGAATTGGAGCAGTATTGATTTCTCCAGAAAGTGTCTACTATGTTTTCACAATAAGGTTGAAGTTCTTCTATACCAACAATATGGCAGAGTATGAAGCATGTACCATGGGGTTGAGAGTAGCCATTGAGATAAAAATTAAAGTGCTTAAGGAGTAGGGAGACTCCTCGCTATTGGTGTATCAACTACAAGAATAATGGGAGACAAATGATCCAAAATTAGTTTAATATCAAAATTTGTCCTTGAACTAATAAAGAATTTCAAGAGATTACTTTTTCTTATCTCTCGCGTTAGGATAATCGAATGGTCGATGAGTTGGATACACTTGCAGCGATGTTTAAGGCAAATAAATAGGCTGACATGATGCCAATCAGAATGCAAGTATATGAAACACAAGTATATTGCTATAGCATAGAAGAATATGCATAAGATCACCCATGATACTATAATATTCTATAGTATATCAACTATCAAGTCTATCCTCAACATGCATTAGAGATATATAAAAGAACACTCAGAAGAATAGAAGTTGGATATGTCATTGATGGATAAATTATATATAGAAGAGGCAATGATCAAATTCTATTGAGATGTTTGGACTAAAAAGAAAGCAATAAGTATTCTGAGAAAAATGTATGGTGGAATATGTGAGACACATACGAATGATCTATCTATGACCAGAAAGATTACGAGATATGGTATTATTAGACCACGATGGATATAGATTGTGTTGATTATGTAAAAAGTGCAACAAGTGCCAAATATATGTAGATAAGATTCATGCACCGCCTATACCTCTGCATGTCATGACCGTGCCATGGTCTTTTGCTATGTGAGGCATGGATTTCATTAGGGAAATAACACAAAATCCTCAAATAGGCATCGCTTCATCCTCTTGGAAATTGAATTATTTCACTAAATGGTTAGAGGTTGCTTCCTATTTCAACATTACAAGGGGTACAGTTTGCAAGTTTATAAAGGAGATAATTTTTCGATATGGTTTACTAGAGAGTACCATCACAGTTAATGTTACCAATCTGAACAACAAGATGATGGATGAACACTGTGCAAAGTTCAAGATAAAAAATGCTAATTCAACAACTTATCATGCAATGATGAACGGGGTGGTTGAAGTAGAAAATTAAAAACATCAAGGGATTATCCCAAATACCACCAAAACATACAATGATTGGCATGAGAAATTACCATTTTCCCTATATGTGTATCAAACTAATGTGTTTACACTGATTACGGAAATGATTTTCTCTTTTGTACATGAATTGGAAGTAGTTGTACCTATCGAAGTTGAAATTCCATCATTCTGAATTTTGAAAGAACTGGAGTTAGATGAAGCATAATGGGTTCAAGCTCGATTTGATCACTTGAATGTTATTGAAGAAAAGATATTGAATGCCATATGCTATGGGCATATGTATCAAAACCGGATGATGTGAGTTCATGACAATAAGGTTCGCCCGAAAGAATTCCTAGAGGGGGATCTAGTGCTTAAAAAGATCATGCTTATCCATAAAGATTTATATGGGAAATTGATGCCTAATTAGGAAGGGTCATATGTTGTCAAAAAGGTCGTTTCTAGAGGAGCGTTGATCTTTGGCATAAATGGATGGAGAAGTTACGAAGAACCTGATAAACTCACACTCTGTTAAGAATTATTACGCTTAGAAAAAAATAGAAGGAAAGAAAAAAGAATAAAATTGGAAATTGAAAAGGGGTTTCAATATGAAAGTCCACAAAGTACATCTTGAAACCAAAAGAATGATTTGAGTCAAAAATTTGAAATGGAGGCTCAAATGCATTGTGATATTAGGCAACATGCAATAAACCCTATCGAGATACCCGATAGCTTGAAAGAATATTTACATTTGCATACATCTCCTCAACGATGAGATCTTTCAGATAAAGGCTCGCCTTAGTGCTCCACATTATTTCAAAGTGATTGGTTCAAGAACACTCGCGCTAGACATCCTTGGGGCATCTGTCTTTTAATTTTATATTTTCCTCTCATTATTTCGATTTCCATAACTTTGTATAAATATCCATATTTTATCAATGAATTTCATGGTTATTAATTCAAACTTCAAATTCATTCATTTTTAAAGCATCTTACAAGTAGGCTAACATAGCCCAAATTAAAACAAAAGATTTCTTGGTACTACATTGAGTTAACCTTTTAGTGCAAGGAATCCAAAGTAGGCCAACGTGTCAACACTTATGTTTATCGATATAAGTGTGTGACGGAGTGTGGTCTAATGAATATCGATAGCCCAAATTTCAGAAGGGGTAATAAAATGATGACGTTTTCGTTCATTCCAAAATATATATCTAGCCAGACCTTATCAGAAATAGGTAAAAGAGAAATATTTAGAAAGAGAACTGTAAGATGAAAAACCTGAAAAAGGGTGCTCTAAGACCCTTAAGGTAGAAACCAATATGAAATGCGAAAAGTGTCAATCCTAAGTTGAGAAATGAAGAGAAATGAAGATTAAGGCTCAAGCAAAGACTCTGTCAAAGAGAACGAAGTGAAGAATTAAAAGACAATGACGTTTACAATACTAAAATAACACAATTCGTGCATATTTAGGCATTTGCACAAATAGGAGCATACACATCCATTTTTATCAATTGTTGAATGTTTGAGAATAAATTCAACAAAGATTCAATTCATCTTTTCACTAGTGAAAGAAGTGGACTTCAACAAAGAATTCAAATCTTAAAGGGAAGAAATAGTAACATTTATAGAAAATAAGTTCATAAAAAGAAGAACTTGTTCAACCTTTACTCGATTCTATCACAAAATGAGTTGGATCAACATTTCCTAGAGAAAAAGTTCATAATGAGAAGAACTTGTTCAGCCTTGACTTATCCATCACAAAAAAAGGTAGATCAGTATTTCCAAAGAAGAATTTCATAATGAGAAGAACTCGCTCAACCTCTGCTTGATTCTATCACAGAAAGAGTTGGATCAACATTTCAAAGAGAAGAAGTTCATAATGAGAAGCACTTGTTCAATATGTGCTCAATTCCATCACTAAAGGAGTTGGATCAACATTTTCAAAGAAGAAGTTCATAATGAAAACAACTTGTATCTCAAGAAGCTTAATGTTCACTTCGAAAAATTGTGTTTTATGTCTTTGCTCTATTTCAGTTCCATAATAATAAGCAAAGAGGGGCAGTTGTAATCACCACTTTTAACCCTTATTATTATTATTATTATTATTAGTATAAACAAACCTAAACACAAAAACTTAATTAAAAACATTTTTACAAAACCAAAATATAAAGTGAAGCCCAACAATAGCCCACATGTTAAGAGAAATAGAACTAAGGTTTCATCCTTGTCGTTGGCTCCACCGCATATCCAACCGTTAGATCTGTTCAAATCCAATGGCCTAGATCTCAAGATTATTAGGGTTTCACCCTTATCCCTAATGAAAACACCCGAACCGCACGCCCATAGAACCGCCATCTCCATGCACCGGGTCACATCGATATGCACGGTCAAAAAGCTTTCATGTGACTCATCTACTCCCGAGGATTGTTGGTACCGCTGAGATATCCACCGGTTACCGCAAACATGAAAAAAAGAGCCTCATGGTAAAAGTTTTAGCACATCACTTGCTTACGTCACTATCGTATGTAAAATGTGTCCCCCGGTATTGTCCCCTCCTTAATCAGAGCACGGAAAGCTAAAAGAAGAACAAAAAAAACAACCATAAGAGATCTCATTCCTATAACATACAACATAGATAATGAAAAGAGAGAAGTCTTTCAATAACAAAATGGGAATCATTAAAAAGAAAGGAGGAGGAACAAGGAGAAAGCCAAGAGAAATAGATATAAAGATAATTAAAAAGAGAGAGGAGTACTCACCTCATATTTTTATAGTCATAGTGGTCATCTCGCCAATCATCGAATATTCCAAGTATCTCCAAAGTCCAAGCCAATAAAAGGTAACTATCCTAGATCCAGGCTCGACCTTCTTTTTTAGGCTAATAGGGTTGTGGGTCTAAGTTTTGAGAAAGAGGGAGGGGCATTTTGGGAGGTTTCAGGTTTTTTTTACCACCGTCGACGATGGCTTGCTATGGTGGCCGGAGGTGAGCTTTTCATCTCCCATGACAGAGACATGGGATAAAAGAGAGATTTGAGAGAGAGAGAAATTATATTGTTGGCAAAAAGAGGGGAAATGAGAAACTGAGGGAAGTGTGGCCATTTTCGACCATATGTTGGGGTTATATACCCCACGTCAAATGACAATTTTTAAGGGGAGCTTTTTCCGTTTTAGCGCTTGGGTTAACCATGTTTTAGGCCATATGAAGTTTGTAACATTGCAATTTAGACATTGAATATATGCTTGGTTTATCTTGAATTTAAGCCTCGAACTTCTCATTCCATTTTTATTTTAGTCACTATTCATTCTTTAATATGTTCTTGTTTGAATATCTAATTTGATCCTTTAAATTTTATATTCATTACTTTTCATTCCTTAAGGCTATTATGTGTAAAAGATGAGTAATTTACATTTTGAATCCCTATAGCTTTGTTGAATGCTTATTTTGGTGACTAATTAACATAAAAACCATGAAATAAAGTGAATTATTTACTAATAAGTCCATATAGTACTATTTAACCCTGATTTAGTGAATTAATTTTATTTTATATATTTTGATGTACGTGATGTAAATATTTTGTTTAAACGGTCAAATGCCTTCATATTAAATAATAATGATCATTAATGCACTCATATCCATTTTCAAGAACAAATTTTGTAGAATGGTTGTGAAAAGTGCAAACTATCGAGGTAGTACAATTCAATACAACGTTCGAATAAAAAAAACTTGAAAATAATCGAGTATGCCTTAATAAAAATGAATAAATAACTATTTTTTTAATAATAGTCATGTGCGTGTCTTTAGCATATTGTTCAATTTAATTTTTATTTATTTAATTTTATTTTATATTTGATTCATACTTAATGTGAGATCCTAAATAAATAATAAGAGAATATTCTTGTATAGGGAAGAGGTAGATGAGAAAGCTTTCCTGTTGGAGGACGTGCAAATCTCGTGACCTCTTATCAAAATAGAGAATATTTATTATGGTTCGAAACGAATTGATTAATGAGCAATAAAATAAATCATGAGACAACTTTTTATTTTAGTATTTTTATTTTCCATTACCATGATGATGTATGAGCGATTAGGTACCAGTTTTGGGCACTGTTGGTTGTTTAGCCTTCCCCACACCTAACCGACTTCTAATCCCTAAAAAATAAATTTCTGATAAATATAGATTATCAATTTGTTTTAAAAAATGATTTTTTATTTATTTAAATTATTTTTAAGATATTTTTAAATACTCAACCTACCTAACTCAAAGGTTGATAGATACTCCGATTCAAAATTTATTCCTTTTAAAATATATGAATTTTTATACTTAAAAATAAAAATCATTTTTTCGTTTTGAATAAAAAACGTTACGACAACTAGTTACGTTACCATGTTATTATTCTAATATTCTTATGCGAATTTTACGTGGCTTGGCTTACATGCATGTAGGTTGTCCTAGCTGGGATGATGATAAAGTGCGTCCATTCTTTACTACTGATGATGCCGAGAACATTATTTCCACTTCTATAGCATCGCTCCAAGAGGATACTCTAATATGGGGTTATCACGATTCAAATCGTTGTTCAGTTCAGTCTGGGTATTAGTGGCTGCAAAGGCAATCTCATTCCATAAAGTTTACATTTAGGGTTTGGAAAATTATCACTGAATTGTATATTCTACCTAACGTAAGGATCTTTTCGTGGCAAGTGGTGTATAGAGGTCTGCGTATGGGTCATCGTTTGCTAATAGCTGGTCTAGGAGATGGACTGTGCCCTTAATCCCAAACGGAAGAAGAGCTGCAGTTTATGTATTGCGAGATTGTTCGTATACTCAAGAGACTTTTACCATTGCAATTTTGTTTGGATCTTTCCTCTCTAGTCAATTAGTGTCCCCTTTAAATTGTCTTGAATCTATGATGAATGCACTTGATAGAAGTGCTTGCATGTTTCCTTGTGTTGCTTTGGAACATATGGAATGGGTGCAATGCCAAGGTGCACGATGACATGTACAAACCCCCTGGGTGCTGGAGCTTAATGAAAAGTTACTGCTGCAGGATTTCCTACACGCTCGGGCTCACATATCTAGATGGTCTAAAGTCCTTGGTTCTACTGCTAAGGGGCACACGAACATCAACAAAGAAAGGTGGAGTCCCTCTGCTCAGGGATTCATTAAAGTCAACGTTGATGATTCTTTGACCCTCAATCTCGTTTGGCTACGATTGGGGTCATTGCTTGCTATTCGTCTGGTTCGGTGCTTGGTGGACTTATGTTGTCTTCTCCAGGTTGTGGTACAGATGGATTAGCTGAGATCCATGCGTTTACAGTAAGCCTTCAGCTTGCTCGACACAACTTGTGGTAGAACATGTTTGAATCTGATTCTGTGTTAGTGGTTAACAAGGTGCTTCGTGCAGAGGGTGATCTCTCGACTCTTGGCTTTCACCTATAGGAAGCTCGTGATATATTAAATAACAATGTGGGGTTCAATGCTTAGTTTATTTCTCACAATTGTAATAAGGTTGCTCATAAGTTAGCGTCGTGGGCTCTTCACTCTCGAAATTTCTTATTTTTTGACTCAATTTGTTCCAAGATAATTGCTATTGATGTATTAAACAGTAATTTTCCTCCATAGTAGAGGTTTTAATAGGAACTATTTTCCTTATAGGTTTTAGAAGAGATTTTTTATAATGACCGAATTTTTTAAATAAATTCCTTGGAGAAAAACTTTACATGGACTCATATAATTTTAGTGAAAGTTAATAATTCTTTATTGTGTTGGTCTTGATGGGTCGTTTGCAGAAAGCTAGTGATCTAGATTATCAAGATATGGACTTTTATAGTTGGTGAAATCTTGAATCTTTAAGTTCTGAGAATGGAACAAACGAGACTAAGACTGGATTTCTTTTAGGGATGGGCATGGGACCCGAACACGACAGGTTTTGACCAGATCCGAACTGATCGTGTCAGGTTTTTTTTAATTCAGTTTTGGTCCGTTGGGGTCCGATTTTTTTAAATGTGATGTTCGGGTCGGGTCAGGTCAGGTTCGGGTATAGGGTGAAAAATATCTGACCCGAACAAAATATATAATTTTACCTTATATTTTAAGAATAATTACAATAATACCCCTCTATATATAATTTTTTTCAATTAAGTCATTGTTTTTATTGAATAAAAATAATATTTTTATTATTTCGGGTCGGGTTGGGTCGAGTCGGGTTTTTAAGCTATATATCGGGTCGGGTTCAAGTCGGGAGAAATCTTGTTTTGGTCGGGTCGAGTCTCGGGTGGAGGATCCCTTATTCTCGGGTGGGATCGGGTGGACCAAAAACCCGACCCAACCAAACCAATGTCCATCCCTAATTTCTTTGTATTCTCTAAATAGATTTATATGTTTTTGCTTTAAAAATCTCGGATTCTCGCATAATTTAAATGTTTTCCTTAAGGTAAATTAGTGAATTGATCAATTTATTTTTATATTTACATATTTTTATTCACTAATTTTTTTTAAAATTTTTTGATCATTTACGTTATCTATTCATTAATTTATAATCACATATGTAATCGATTGTTACATTTTGGTCATTGAGCTATTAACTACAACTAACTTGATGACATGGCATATTACTAAAAAAAGGGTTATTGTTTTAATTTTACCCACAAACTTTAGATAGAATGTTAATTAGACCTTGAACATTAAATAAAATACCATTTTGAACCCTAAATTTTAGACAAAATATCTACTTGATCACTCAGTTCAACCAAAGTCTCGTGGCCACCACTTACCACTATCACCATTGATCATTGTCAATCGGCATCGACCATCATCACCCTAGACTATTACACCCAAAATTTACAGTTCAGTTCTTATTGTTATTCAATTTAAATATAAATGTAATTACACGCAGGGACAGAGCCACCTTATGGATGAGAGGGGCAACTACCCCTAACATTGGCTAACTAATTACATTTTAAGTCATTGAATATTTTGAAACTATTATAATTAAGCCCTTGTCCCTCTCAAATTTCTTGGTATAATTACTTTTGGGATATTGTTAGTTTTAAAATTAATACAATTAAGTCCAAAACGAGATTTTATATGATTTAATTATCTTTTAAGACATTTAAATTTTAAAATTAGTAAAATTATGTCATCAATATGTAATGTTTTATGGTTTACTTACTTTTAAGATCCTATTTATTTTAAAATTAAACAACTTGCCCCAGAGATTTAAATTATATTTACGATAGTGTTTTCAATTACGTTGCATTTCTCACGACTATGACGATAGCATATGCTATTGCGAGTATCACGATTGTATGATAACGATTTCAAATGACATCTTTACCTCTATGTAACGAACGCTGTTATGATAACAAATCTATATTTAAATTTCTGTTTGCTCTCATCATGGATTAATCATGGCTTTGTCCCTGACTACACGAGTCCATGAAGCTTTTCACTTAGGATTTCTTTTCTTTGCTAGATAGACGATAAAATTAAACAAGTTTTAGACACTTTTTTCACCAAGTAGTGTCGGTGAATAAATGATTGAGCCTCAGATTTTATTGCATTATAGAGTTGTAATACCCCAAATATCATGTCAATAACTTTATTGAAAAGATTTAAAATTAGAGGATTAATTTGAATATATGGTAAAGGATAAGAAATGATTTAGAAATAGTGTTTAAGACCAATTAGTAAGAATGGAAGAATGAAAGGGTGTTTTGGTCCTTTGAAGGAAATGTATTTTAGAGATATTTTAATTAGGGTATTTATGAAGGGGAAAATTAAGGAAAGTTGAAAAATAAGCTATTTATCTTCTCTTTTTCTTCTTCCCGTGTTCACGTGCTCTCCTCCATAACCAAAGTTAAGACTTCATTTAACTAGTTTTTTCTTTCGTTTATGGTTTGTGCTTGCAACCGTAAGTTATGTGTAAGCTTAAGGAAAGGTTAAAGAGGATTAAAACTAAGAAATAGATGACTTATTTGAGATTGAAGAAAATGGATTTTTGAGTGTTGAAATATAAGTTTTATTGATGTTTACAAGTAATTTGACTTAACAAAGAAGCAAATAAGATTTTAGAAACCTTGGAAGTGATTATAAACATGTATGAAAAAGTAGTGTGATTTTTAGTTTGGGATGTTCTTTGGAGATTTTTGATGTTATAAGAAGCTAAATGAAGGAAAGTTAGTTGGGATAAGTAAATAAGAGTTTAATAGTATTGTTAGAGGTAAAAGTAAGGGAATTTGACCAAATATGGGTAAAAATCGAGCTAGAAATGGAAAATATGGGTAAGGGTATCGGTTCTGAAATAACATTTCGACACTATGTGTTCAATCCATGGAATTCATAATAAGTTTATGAATCTCCATTTCGACACTTCGGTGGAATGCATGTACCTTATATTCTCATTTGAAGTACATTGGGAAGAATAAAGGATAAATTTTGAAAAATATTGATTGATACGTATGCTGGGCATACTAAAGATAGTATATCATGCTAACTGATGGAAGATTGGTTCGCCGAGCCAAGTTAATGTAATTGATAGTAGTTATACGATTTCATTTGTATTTTTGATAAACTGTGATATGCTTATTGTTTAAGTTTGATGTATTTTTGTATTTCTATGCGTCACTAAGTAAATACTTAGCGTGTGTTAATTTCACGTGTAGGTAAAAGCAAAGACTAACCGAGTAAGGAGTGCAGCCGATATCATCAATCCAAGGTTGTCTCATCAATAACTGTAGGACATTTATGTCTCTTTTGATAACTAGATGGGATGTATATGAATTTACGAAAAATGCTCTGTAATGTATTCAAGTTATAACGTTGTAATAGGTTATAACGAAAGTTTTATCTTATACTAAAATGTTTTTATTTGCTTTCAAAACAAAAAATTTATGAGTGTTGCAAATAAGAAAATGTTTTCTTTTAAGTCATGTGACACTTGTGACTTGTATAATGGAATGTATACAAGAAATAGGTGTTACATTTATTCGTATCAGAGCTACAGGTTTAGCCGATTCTCAACCAAAACCGGGTTTATTTGAAATAAGAAAAAAGGATTACATGCCATTAAGATTGTCAAGGTTACTGATATGATGTCATTAGAGTGTGATTGATGAGTTCCTTACTAACTTTAGTGTTATTATTATGTATTTCCTAGAAGATGTCAGAATCTTCAAACTCGCGAAGAGCGGCCAAATGAGAAAATAGAGAATGATTGGGTAGCAAAAGTTATGAGGAAAATAGTGAGCATCCGAATCCATCCGAGAACACTAGTGCACCTGTACATCAGGGAATTCTGATGCATGAGTTTGGAGCTTTTATCCAAGCTCTCAATGCCTTCCAGAAACGACTCCAACCTCCTCTGCCTCCCCCTACTCTTCTAGAACCGAGGATGTTGATCCCAAAATAATTGAAGAGTTTAGGGGCTCATGAGTTTCGGGGAGATAAGGATGAAGGTCCTATGGAGGCTGAATTATGGCTGAATGATGTTATGGTAATGCTTGAAAGTCTGCACTGCTTAGATTTAGAAAAGTTGGGTGGAGTTATATCGTTACTAATGGGATCAGCAAGAGTATGGTGGTCAAATACTACGATGGATGCATCACCGGAAGAAGTGACCTGACAGTTCTTCATGCAGGAATTTAAGAATAAGTATGCTGGTGAGCAATTTAGACAGGTAATGTTGTTGAAGTTCCTTAATTTGAAACAAGGTGATCGAGCCGTACATGAGTACGAGGCTGAATATAACAAGTTGAGGCATTTTTCTTCTAAGGTGGTTCCCAATGACAAGGCTCGATATAATTGGTTCATTGAAGGTTTGAGGCCAAAATTGATGGAGATGATGTTGGCTTTAAACTTGCCTAGCTTGCAAGAAGTCATAAACCGAGCCAAGTCATTTGAAATAGCTCAATAGGAGACTCTAGCAGCTGAGCAGAGTATGCAGTCGGGGAAAATAGTTGGAATGCCTTTAAATCTTCATCATGCTAAGATAGGCAAGGGCTCGAGTTCCCGATATACTGATAGAGAAGATTCTGCTACAGTTTCGTAGAAAACTAAACAATCTCGGTCTTTAGCTACTAGCTCGGGCAGAGTAATTGCAAATAGAGCTCCATGTTAAATATGTGGCAAATTTCATCGTGGAGTATGTCGAATTTTTAGTGGATCTTGTTTCTAGTGTGGTGAGACTGGCTACTTTGCCATGAACTGTCCTAAGAAATTCGTGGATAATTCAACGCAATCTGAAAGGTCGATGGTAGCTTCTAATAGAAGCAGAGGAAGGGGTAGAGTCAGGGGACAATTTGAATCAATGTCACGACAATAGACTAGGGGAGTCGCTAGAATTTACAACATTAAGACCAATGAGGATTGGGATAACCCGAAGATCATAACAGGTACATTCCATATTTTTATGAGCTTGTATTTATTTTAGTTGACCTTGGTTCTACACACTCATACATTAGTAAAAATTTGGTTAAAGCTAAAGGTATTTCTTTAGAAGCAATATTTAGTGAAATGAGAGCAGTAAATCCTATGGGTCACAGCCCGAGGGTAGCACAGGTATGTAGAAAATGACCGAAAAAGATTCAAGGGATTGTGTTTTCGGTAAACTTAATGGAGTTTCCTTTCAATGAGTTTGAAATCATTTTGGGCATGGATTAGTTTTATCCACATCATGGATGGGTCGATTATCACAAGAAGCGATTATTTCTGAAAGATACGGAAGGCTCAGAAATCGTAATGATTGGTGAAAAAGCGAAATCACCATCTAATGTGATATCAGCCATGACTAAAAAGAAAATGATGTCAAAAGGGTGTATAACTTTCCTAGATAATGTGATATACACTCGAGTACCGGAAGCAAGATTAATTGATATTCTAACAGTTAAGGAGTTTCCAGAGGTTTTTCCATAAGAATTATTGGGTTTACCTCTAAATCGTGAAGTAGAATTCAAGATTGAGGTTTACCCGGGTACCGAACCTGTTTCTATGGCTCCGTATCGAATGGATCCAACGGATTTAAGAGAATTAAAAGCCCAATTGCAAGAGCTACTCGATAAAGGATTTGTGAGACCCAGTTTTTTTGGGGGAGCGCCTGTGCTGTTTGTGAAAAAGAAGGATGGGTCTATGAGATTATGCATCTACTACCGTCAGTTAAATAAAGTAACGATAAAGAATAAATATCATCTTCCAAGGATTGATGATATGTTCGATCAATTGAAAGGCGCAATAATGTTCTCTGAGATAGACCTGAGGTTGGGATACCATCAATTAAAAATAAAATAGGAGGATATATCAAAGAAAACTTTTCAGACTCGGTACAGACACTACGAATTTGTGGTGATTCCATTTGGATTTACTAATCTCCTACAACATTTATGGACTTGATGAACCGATTATTGAAACCTTACTTGGATCAATTCATGGTGGTATTTATAGATGATATTTTGGTATATTCAAAGTCAAGAGAGGAACATGATGCTCATCTTCGGGTAGTACTTTAGATACTTCGAGAAAAGAAGTTGTTTGCCAAATTGTCAAATTGTGAATTTTGGTTAGCTGAGATTGCTTTCCTTGGTCATATACCCTTCGCAGAAAGCATAAGAGTGGATCCTAAAAAGATTCAAGCTATAGTGGATTGGCAGCTTGGAGTTTATAGGGGCTTTCTGATTATTATAGACGGTTCGTGAAGAACTTATCAATGTTAGCTTCGCCATTAACTAAATTGTTACGGAAGGATGTTCCTTTTGTTTGGTTGAAGAAATTCCAAGAAAGTTTTAAAAGGATAAAAAGAATTGTAACAAAAGCCACAATGCTTGTACAACCTGAATCGGGTAAAGACTATGTAGTCTTTAGTGATGCATCTCATAATGGGTTGAATGTGTGCTTATGCAAGATAGAAAATTCGTGGCTTAAGACTCAAGACAATTGAAAACTCACGAAAGAAATTACCCGACACATGACTTGGAATTGGTAGCGATCATGTTTGCTTTGAAAATTTAGCGTCATTATTTGTACGGTGAGCGATGCCATATTTATATAGTTCACAAGAGTCTAAATTACTTGTTGACTCAGATAGAATTGAACTTGAGGCAGAGAAGATGGATCGAGCTTTTAAAAGATTATGATTTGATCATTGATTATCATCCCGGAATGGCTAATGTGGTAGCGGATGCACTTAGCCGAAAGACTTTTGTTGCTCTATGGGCCTTTGTATATGTCCTTAAAAGAAGATGGTGCCTTGATTGCTAAACTTAAGTTAAATCCGATGCTTTTGGATCAGGTAAAAGAGCTGCAAGGTCAAGATGAGAAATGCTTCATGAGAATGGCGTAAATAAAAAAAGAAGAGGTCACAGATTTTGAAATAAGGGCTGGTGGATGTTTATATTATCGTGGAAGACTTTGCATTCCCGATAATGATGAACTGAAGAAAGATATTCTTTCTGAGGCACACTATATTTCTTTGACGATGCATCCAGGTGGGAATAAGATGTATCAGGATTTAAAGAGTTGTTATTGGTGGCCTAGTATTAAAATAGTTGTATTAAAGTTTGTTGCGAGATGTTTTACATGTCAGCAAGTGAAAGCTGAACACCAAGTGTCATACGGATTGCTATAACCGATATCTATTCCTGAGTGAAAGTGGGAACGATTTACAATGGATTTTGTTTCAGGGCTATCTTTTTTAACAAGTAAAAATGAGTCAATATGGGTGATTGTAGATAGATTTACCAAGACAGCTCACTTTATTCCAATTCGGGTAGATTACTCGATGGGTAAATATACAAAATTGCATGTAAAGGAGATAGTTATGATGCATAGAGTGCTTATATCGATACTATTCGATCGAGACCCAAGGTTTACTTTAAGATTTTGGAAGTCTTTACATGAGGCATTAGGTACTCGATTTAATTTGAGTATAACTTTTCATCCGCATACATATGGACAGTTACCAATCGAGTGTTAAGATGGCCCCGTATGAAGCTTTGTATGGGAGGAAGTATCAGACACCATTAAATTGGTTTGAACTCAAAGATCGAGATCTAGTTGGCCCGGATTTAATGAATGAAATGGAGGAGAAAGTAAAAATTATCCAAGATAATCATAAGATAGCCTCTGATCGATAGAAATCTTATGTTAATTTGAAAATAAAAGAAATTGAATTTCAAGTGGAAGACAAGGTATTTCCGAAAGTATCGCCTTGGAAGGAAGTATTACGATTAGGGCGAAAAGGAAAGTTGAGTCCGAGATTCATTGGACCTTATGAGATTTTGAAAAGGGTCGAGCCAATAGCATATCATTCAGCTTTACCTCCGAATATAGACAAGATCCATAATGTTTTTCACGTGTCAATGGTCAGAAGGTACCGATCAGATCCATCCCATGTCATCACACCCGAAGAAATAGAGATCCGACTATATTTAACTTACGAGGAAGAACCAGTGGAGATCTTGGCTAGATAAAGAAATGAAATGCGTAACAAGAAGATTCCTTTAGTTAAAGTGCTATGGAAAAACCATAAGGTGGAATAAGCTACTTGGAAAAGAGAGGAGTACATGAGGAAGCAGTTTCCATACCTCTTCGTATCAGGTGCTTATTTAAATTCGATGATGAATTTTCTAAAGGGGAATTATAATACCCCAAATATCATGTCAGTGACTTTATTGAAAAGATTTAAAATTAGAGGATTAATTTGAATAAATGGAAAAGGAGAAGAAATGATTTAGAAATAGTGTTTAATACCAATTAGTAAGAATGGAAGAATGAAAGGGCATTTTGGTCCTTTAAGAGCAAATGGATTTTAGAGATATTTTAATTAGGGTATTTGTGAAGGAAAAAAGGGGGGAAATTGAAAATAAACTAGTTATCTTCTCTTCTCCTTATTCCCGTGTTCACGTGCTCTTCTTCAAAGCCAAAGGTAATACTTTATTTAAGTAGTTTTTCCTTTCATTTCTCGTTTGTTCTTGCAACCTTAAGTGATGCGTAAGCTTAAGGAAGGGTTAAAGAGGATTAAAACTAAGAAATGAATGATTTATTTAAGATTGAAGAAAATGGGTTTTTGAGTGATTTGTTGAACTATGAGTTTTTATTGATGTTTACAAGTATATTTGACTAGTCAAATAAGCAAATAAGAGATTATAAGCCTTGGATATGATTATAAACATGTATAAAAAAGTAGTGTGATTTTTAGTTTGGGATGTTCTTTGGAGATTTTATATGTTATAAGAATCGAAATGAAGGAAAGTTAGTTGGGATAAGTAAAAAAGAGTTTAATAGTATTGTTGGAGGTAAAAGTAAGAGAATTTGACCAAATTTGGGTAAAAAACGATCTAAAAAATTGAAAATCTGGGTAAGGGTATCGATACTGAAAGAACAGTGCCCATATTGTTGGTTTAAATTGTAGAAATACGATGAACATTATCGATACTACTGTGGGTATCGATACCATGGATTCAAGAATGCAAAAATGGTATCGGTACCATAGTATAAAAGTATCTATACCATAGTAGGGGCACCGTACTATTGAGACTGGAATTGTAAGATAGGATGAAATTGTAAAAGAAATTGAAAATAATAGTACTTTTGAGTATTATTCAAAGTATAAATTTTAGAGAGTATACTAACATTGGTATGGTATGTGTACATAATGGATTCTTGTATAAATCATAACCAAGTATTAGGACATCATTACAGCATACTAGAGAGGCATATTAGGTGAGTGCATTTGTTGTACTATAAAATGAGGGAGACTTGCGACAAGTCAACCTCGAATATTTTGATAAATCATGTTTTACAGTACATTGATATGTTTTCATAATGTGTATTGGAATGAATATTAGGAATAAGTTTTAGAGAATGAACTACTCTAAAACGAATAGATGAATGATAATGTTGTTCAACGGTTATCGATATCGAATAAATAAATGTTCAAATCTGTGAATAGGACTTAAAAGCCTATTGTATTTGCATTGAGAGTCATAGGTGCATTTCAACATACTTCGTGTATGATGTTATCGATCGATTTTGTTTAATGCATAACGGTGCATTTCCGTATCATTACTAAGTGTACTTTCGGCACTAAAGGTGATATCATGGTATTCATAATGTGTTTGTGAATCACCATTTCGATATACACATGTATATAAAAGTTATCGATCGATTTTGTTTATTGCATAACGGTGCATTTTAGACACTAAAAGTGCAACCCATGGTATTCATAATCTGTTTATGAATGATCATTTCGGCACTATGTGTGCAATGGATGGAATTCATATAAGGTTATGAATCTCCATTTTGACAGTTCAGTGCAATGCATGTACCTTATATTCTCATTTGACATACATTGGGCAGAATAAAGGATAAATTTTGAAAAATATTGATTGATAGGTATGTTGGGCATACTAAAGATTGTATATCATGCTAACTGATGGAAGATTGGTTCGCCAAGCCAAGTTAATGTAATTGATAGGAGTTATGCGATTTCATTCATATTTTGATAAATTGTGATATACTTATTGCTTAAGTTGTGTATTTTTGTATTTATATGTCTTACTAAGTAAATACTTTGAATGTGTTAATTTCACGCGTAGGTAAAAGCAAAGACTAGCCGAGTAAGGAGTGCAGCCGAGATCATCAATCCAAGGTTGACTCATCAGTAACTGTAGGACATTTATGTCTCTTTTGATAACTAGATGACATGTATATGAATTTAAGAAAAAATTCTTTGTAATGTATTCAAGTTATAACGTTGTAATAGGTTACAACGAAGGTTTTATCTTATATTAAAATGTTTTGTCTTTGTTTTCAAAACAAAAAATTTATGAGTGTTACAAATAAGAAAAAATATTTTTTTTAAGTCATGTGACACTCGTGACTTGTATATGGGAACGTATATGGGAAATGGGTGTTACAAGAGTAGATAGGCTTAATACATTTTATTATATATATTTCCTCCTTTTCAATGCTTATGTAGGGTATATTTCCTAATTACTCAGCACAGCAGCGACTCAGGGCAGCAGCGGTAACTGTAAAACATGTCCATCACTTTGGAAAACTCAGGGCACATCATTATCCCTGGAATGTCACCCATGAATGGCAGGTTAACGTTGATGTAGCTGTGCACATCCCTCATTATTAACTCATTGTACCCTACTGTTCCCGTAAAGAAACGATTCCCCACGTTTTCCTTGATCCATTTCTGGTAGTTTTCTATGATACTTAGAGCTGTTTTTACGCTGGTTGTCACCATGGCCTTTGTTCCCATCAAAAACATGGCCCATGCTACGCCGTTCCCACCGTATCCAACCACTTTCAACGCCTCAAGCATCAACGGATCCTTCTTGCTGATGTCACAGTCTTGCCGAGTTTGATTTTGGAGTACAATATGCTCTCGAGTCGAGTCCAAAAGTGCCATTGAGATTCAGATTCGATGACATGAATACCTCGACTGAGCACTGTCCTTGTTAGACCTTTGCGTTTGCTCTTACTCACCCCGAGGTACACTAGCTTTAAGGAAACACCCGCAGCGTGTGCAGCATAATTCACTTTCTCAGTGAATGCTTGAATCCATGACATATCCCCACGACCAAACAAGCATACAAATGTCCCCTCGCTCTTTGTCTAAGTAATCAAGGAACACACAACTTCCCTTAAGTAAGCTTCCGAAACTAGAACCAAAAACTAAATAAAATAGGGCAAAGTAACCAAATGTTCCTCCGTTATAGGGCAATGCTTTGTTGAGTCTCCGATTATTAAAAGTTATAAAATGGTCATTCAACTATTCATATATTCCAAACTCATTCTTTTTTGTTAAGAAGTTGACTATCATATGAGCTGAAGGTTAGCATGTTAACTAGGATATGATAAAATCTGATCTTAGAACTGTTTTAGTGGTACTTTTGGATCTGGTCTATCTACATTTACATCATGTCGTTGAGTCAATGCTTAAAAGCAATGACAATTCCTGTAGACCATTAAATCAATAATTTTATCATATTCCAGTTAGCACGTTAACCTCCAACTCAGACGATCGTTCATTTTTTAACAAAAAGGATAAGTTTCTAACATATAAATAATTTGGTGACTATTTCATAACTTTTAATAATCAATGGACTTAACAAATCGATAACTCAGGAGCATTTGTGTACTTTATCCATAAAAATAAAAATGAGATTATAAATGTACCCATGGTTGTATGTCGATGTCATCGGGAAGGATAAGTTCATGGAACAACTGGTCAACCCTACAGGCAATTTGCTCGTCTATTTTGTTCCATAGATTTCGCTCAGTGAAAGGAAAGGCCGAATTACCCCATGTCCACAGCATAGGGAGGGCATTGAAACATGTTATTTCCCCCCTTTGATTCACTGAAACAGCAATGGCTTTCTTTATAAATTTCCAGTCCTTCATGCACTCAACGACTTGTGATTCAATCTTGGAAGGCTCAACTGCAATCCATTTCATCACTTTTTTCAGCTCCCTAATCCTTGCTGCTGAACTCTTATCATTTACGGACAACTCCACGATTAGGAGCCACAAGATTTCATACTTGTTCTCATTCTTTTGGTACAATCCGTTGAGAACCTTGATTTCTTCCATGGATATGTCGAGTTCTGATATGACAAATAACTCATGCTTGTTTCTCGGTTTTTCAAGATCCTATATGCAATAAAAGTGTGATTTGAACCAACCTCTGCATATTCCTTGATTTTTTCGATAGGTTCCGAGGTCTGGATATTGAGAACAGGTTTCCCTATGTCTTCGTAATGATATGGTGCCACTTTCTGGGCAGCTAATTGTCATCAGATGTCAAAAAGACGAACACTGACTTATTTTTCTTTTATTTTCAATGTCAGTTTTATGATTTATATAGATGTTTGTCATCGTTTTATTTATATAATAATGTTTGCTTATGTTTTAATTTATTAATTTTTTTATTTATTGTAGGGTGATTAGAAGATATCAGTCAAGAATCTTTTTTTATCGTTTATAAAATATTCTATAAATGCATATGCTCGAACTCTAAACCTCTAAAGATATTAGGTTTTTTTAAAAATATTTTAATTGGTGATATTATAATGTGGATGCATTTATTGGAAAGCAATATAAAAAGGGAAGACAATAGATATACAGGAGGGATATAGTTATATTTTTCCCCTCTATTACATTATATTTATATTTCCTTTATAATTTTAGTATTGTTAGTGAAGATCCTATATGTTAAGGATCTTTATTTAATTTCTATTAGGATTATCTACTTTGTCATGTTAAAGGCTGTCAATATTGAATAATAAAAACAAACAATTATTTTAGTAGAAAACGTCACTCTAGCAAAAAATGGTTTTTAATGTCGTTTTTAGTCATATAGCGGCTTTTTTAAGTGTCGCTAAAAACCTTTGTGACACAAAAACAAACGCCGCAAAAAGCGTCGCTGAAACAAACGCTGCAAAAGGTAGCGGCGTTTGTGAACAACAAACACCGCTAAAGGTTATGTTTTTTAGCGACGTTGTTTTACAAACACTGCTAAAGGTAAAGATATTTAGCGGTGTTTTTTACAAACACACCACTAAATGTTATATCATATAGTGGCGTTTGTAAATATAAAACGCCGCTATTGACTACTTATATAGTGGCGTTTTCTTTATAAACGCCGCAAAAGATCTAGAACTTTAGTGGTATTTTTCAAAAATGTCGATATTAACTATGTATTTAGTGGCTTTTATTATACAAACGCCGCGAATTAAAACTAAATTTACAAAAAATTTATGACTTTTCAAAAAATTTGACTTTTTTTGTCAAAGTCAACGGTCAACGGTCAACGATTTTACACAAATATCACCCTAACATAAATTAATTACAAATTAGGCACCATTCTAAAAATATTTACAAAACTAGCACCTGAATTTTTTATCTGCAACCAAGACTTCCGCACGCGTAGGGGGCGACACGTGGGGCTCGTAAGATGCCGTGGAGTCTCCAAAAATTCCCGAAAAAATTCCTAAAAATTATTTTAAGGCATTTTGAGACACTTACAAAGCTCGATTTCAACAAATTCGAAACTTTGACCGCTTTACCTCCCTCACGTGCCGCCGCAGACGGAAACAAGGAGAACACAGGCGGACTCGGAATGGCACAAGGAACACGATGGTGCGGGAGGTTTCGAAAATGGAGCAACGATCGGCGATGAATTTAAGATTTTCTCGGCAATGGTGCTAAAAAAAGGTAAAAACTTTGACTCGAAATTCATGGCGTTTGACAGTGTTTCACTTCAATTGATTTAAGGGGTTTGCTCATCTGTTGATTACGAACACGATAGTGTTTTCGAATCGATGATCGAAGGTCGGACGACGTCGAAATCAGGTTTGAAAGTTGGGTGTTGGAGGAGGAAATCGAGGAAATTGATTTCTGTTTTGAAAACAGAAATCACGCATATAACATATGACTGTCGACACTATTTGGGTAAATTCAGGGCTTGGTCCCTGAATTTCCTTCAACTCTAAAACAGGCTATAAGTTTTGAAAACTTTAAATTTAATCCTCAATTTTCTTCATAAAATACCAATTAAATCCACCACTTTATAATTCCGAAAATTTAGCCCCTAAATTAGGGTGTTACATAAGCATTGCTTGAATTCTAAATTCTTGAATTTTCTATTGTCATTATAAAGATCCCCTCTCGTCGGGTAAGAAGTTCCTCAAGCTTTCGCAAAGTCTCTTCACCTTGTTATTTTAATTTAATATATCATATTTAGTCCAGGTTCTTTATCTTTCAATTAACAAATATTGTTCACTAAAATAAATAAAAAGAAAAACATTCTTCTGACTTGCATGCACAAGTTTGAGTGATTTAACCTCCTCTTCTAACTTGTATGCAGTGATTCTAACCTTGTAGTTGATACACCCATGATCAAACGAGCCAGTGGTGATCAACTGATTCTACCCTACTTCGTCCCTGTAAATATATACTTATTAGTGTCGCGATGAGATAATAGATAATGAGAAAAATGATCAGATTTTTATTCAATAATACTCATATATGTACATATCTATCATAAGAACATGAAACAAAACAAAGACGTGTCTCTCATTCTTACCCAATTTCATAACAGCTCAAACCAACAATGAATCAAAAGATTTCTTAAGAAAGAATGAGAAAAACTGGAATGAATAAACATGGATCACATCAGGCCACTTTAGTATCAAATTGTTATTCGCTTCTCTTATCCAAAATAGGAAGAGGGGTAGTTGTGCGTAGATGGCACTTTAAATTTAAAACGTCATGGTTATTAGAAGATACTTGCAATAAGGAGGTTATTCAGTTATGGAGGGAGGCTTATGGTGTAGCTTTTGTCACAGGTTGGATCGATTGTTTAAAAATGTTTACTGACTAAAGTGTTTGACAGTCTTAGATCTTCAAAAGAGATTAGTTGAGTTGGTTGAGTTACTCCTTTAGATGATGTATTTGGGGAAAAATGAGGGAGAGTGGTTCAGATCTTCTGACGAAAACTATTGCGTTATTTGTGGATAATTTACCAAACACTATTCACTAGAAAGGTTTATGGCAGGTAGTGGGTCGTTATGGTGAGGTTCTTAGTGTGTATATTCCAAAGAAGATGAGTCGAGCAGGAACAAGGTTTGGATTCATAAAAGTTAGTAATACAGTTGAAGCGGAAAGAGTTAGGGAACGGTTGAATGGTCTTATGGTGTATGGTAGTCGTATATCAATGAGTTTTGCCAAGTATATATTAAAGGATCAAAATAAAAAATGTGTGCAAAGCAAGTTGGTATGGAAATAAAAAATTACGAGATCAACCTTATATGAAGAATCTCAAAGTATGATGGCTAGCCAAGAGGGAGCATCCAGAAAGGAAGTATTGGGTCAGGTGGATGAGGATGAATTAAGAAAGTTGAGGAGATGTTTGGTGGGCGTAATGGCTGGTGTTTGTAGCGTTGGGAGTATCATTGGTAGAGTACAAAACTGGGTCTTAGGGGAAATTAGAGTTCAAAGATTGTGTGAGAATCGTTTCTGCTTACCATTGAGGGTGAAGATTTGTTTATCATGCTGAAAGACCTCCAATGGTCTTACCTGAAAGAGATTTTTGTGGATGTTATGCTTTGAATAGAGTCTCTTTGTCAAAAGGAAAGAGTTGTATGGATAGATATAGATGGTTTACCATTGCATTGCTGGAATAAAATCACTTTGAAAAGGTTGGCTGGCTTGTGGGGTACGTTTGAAGCTTATGGAGAAAATGTTAAACATCATATAGATTGTGAAAAAGTAAATATGTTGATATCTACTTCGATGGAAGCTCGGATTGATGAAGTTGTAAATGTGGTGGTGGAGAATCACAAGTTTGGTGTCTGAGTCCTCGAAGTAGGGATGGTGGACCACTCGGTACCTAAATTGTTTAAATATGAAAATTTCAAGAAATAAGAGAATTGGGATGAGAAGAATGTAGTAGAGTTTGGGGCTGAAAAAGATGGAGTTGTATCGGAAAATCTTTCCGAAGATCCATCGAAGGCATCTTCGTCGGGAAGTTCAGCCGATAAAAAATGGGCTCCGACATTTAGAGGTGGCACATTTAATGTATCGTGCACTTGAGAAAGCCTAGGATATTATAGTAATAATAGTGTTAGGAAGCCGATCGAGGATGGATGTGGTTTTGAAGAATGAAGAGAGAGTCAGTTTTCAAATTCTAAATCACTCTATTCATGAGGGAATTCAGGGAGTGCGTGTTGTTCGGGTAGAGACTAAGGCTTTAGGACTAATTATGATGGGTTACTATGATGGAGGATAGAGTTATAGATGAAGGGGATGTTGTAGGTTCCCCAGAAATTTGGCTTCCAAGATATTGTAAAAAGGTTATTGATGATTCATCAGGGATGGGCTTATCAGTTGAAGCTTTAATGGATTTAAATATTGAAAGCTTGCTGGCATCAGGGGAGAAGCATGATAGAATCAAATTGGGCTCTTTTAATCCAAGTGATAAAGGTAATTCAAATATAAAGAAGAAAATAAAAAGTGAGCAGTTTGGGGGAGATTTCGTAGAGGAGTCTGTCATGCCAGAGTTATCCTTTAGAAAAAAGAAGAATTTGAAGAAATACGATTCACTATTGGATATTCAAGAAAAAGTCTTAACGAAAGTGAAGAGAAGAAGAATAGATCGGGCGTTGAAGAGAATAAATTTGAAGAAGTCTGATCTAATATCCTCTTAATTATCAGGGAGATCTCTTTTGAATTTTGTTTTAAAGAAAAGATGGGTTCTTGCATCTGTTGAAGCGGAGAAGACATTGTCATTAGGTAAGATACTCGGTATTAAGTTTGTTGGTTCTGAAAGTCAGGTTCTCAAGGATTTAGCGTCATTATAAATGTGTTGAGGATGGTGAGTGTGTGTTAGGGGTTGCGGAGGTCTTAGCGTTTGGCCTATGAGGATTCTGTCGTGCTTTTAAAGATGAGCTGGAGTGGATAAATAAATAGGCTCTTAGTGAAGGGATATTAGCAGATTGATTAGAATATTTAAGTCTGACTTGGTGTTTGTTCAAGAATCAAAAAATGATTCTATTATTCAGAAGGTTGTTGGGAGTCGGTGGTATGACGATGAGTTTGAATTATTGGCTTCCAAGGCTATCTGGAGGATTACTTCAATTATAAGGTTTATGCGTCGAAATTAAGGATTATTATTCTTGAGGAAGATGGAATAGATAAGCTGAATCAAATGGATCTCAATAATTATTTGATTGAATTGTGGGAGAATTTTAGAATTGCAGGAGGTTTTGTGTAGGCAAAAGTTCGATCATATTGGATTGTCTTAGAGGAATAGAACATTGCATTTTATCACAGAGCAATGTTTTTTCAATGCAAAGTGATGATCGATTCAAGGGTTGGAATTTGGTGTGAAATAAGTTATTGTTCTAAATAATCTTAAGTGGAGGCTATTTAGGCATTTTTTTGAGCATTTTCAATGCTAAATCAGCCGCTGGATGAATGTGTTTATCATAGATTTCAAAAATTAATGCTAACAGAAGCATCAAGTCTGGAATTTCCATTTTCAATGGAGGCTTTAAAGGAAGTGGTCTGGTATTTCTTCTCTATATTGGGATCTATTTATCTTTATTTTCAGTTATATTTTATTGTTTTTATGCGAAGTTGGATGCTTTTAAATCAGCTTTGGTCCTTTTTGTGGAGGCAAGTTGGGTGGGGTAGGCATTGTTGATAGTGGAAATTGCACCTAGGGTGATTTTAAATTGGATTGTGTATCAGTTTCTAGGGAAGTTGTGGACTGTATGTGTTGTAATTGTTTTCCTAGTTGAAAATCTATAGCGGAACAGTTGTTTGGCAGGTGTTTATTTGTTTTCTTGAGAGCTTCATGTATACATGCTTGATGGCATTAGGAAGAGCTTAGTGCTGGATTCATCATTGTATTATTGCGGTAGTGGAATCTTCTTCGAGTTATTTGTTTGGTTGCCCACTATGGAGCTTTTGGAAATGCTTTTGTTACCTCTGCATGAGATGATGGTGTCGAGGAAGCCCTTTCGATTGGAATTGCTTTGTTGGTTTTAGCTTTTATTGCTCTGATGGTTGTAATGTTATATTGTTTTGATTTGTCTGTGCTGGTTTTTGTTCTTAGTCCACAGTGCTTGTTTTGTTCTCTTATGTAGCACTCTTTTCCTCCAATTTGATTAGGGAGGTTTTTAATGAGGCTCATAAGTTGAACTTCGTCTATTGTTTTAATTTAATAATTTGACCTTTGCCGAACAAACAAAATTGAGAGTTTGACTATAGTTAGGGTTCCCAATCAACAATTACTTAAATAAATTATATATTCACCAAAATGATGCTAGAAAATATACCTTGGAGCGTGTGAACCCTTGATCAAGAAAATGATCACATGGAATCATGTCCCCTCCACTCTTCAAATTTTTGTTGGTTTTAGCATTATTCTTTTCCAAAATTCATTACTTTATTTTGTTTTGCCATTGTTAACGTTATAATTTTTGAGTCGTATGATATAATATTTAAACACAAAATGATTCTAAAGTAATTAGGCTCAAAATCAAATCAAGTGTTTCTCAACAACCGCTCTCATACCTGATCTTCTTGGTGCAGGCCACAGTTTTACTAATTGCTCATATTCTTGTTAAGATATGCCCAAATACCTAGACTCAAAAGCATCAGTCCAATACCTTTCCACCCAGTTTCGTATTATCTAGCTTTTTTACATCTTTGAATCTTTGTTTATTGTTTTGAATTTTACATAATCCCAAAAATTAGCCAAAGAGTTTCATCCACAACGAAACAAATTTCCAGATCGATTTAAAATTAGCAGGAACACTATCTATCCACTAAATCAAATCATAAGCTCTTTTTTTCGAAATTTAATCCAATACCCAAGAAAAACAATGCGATTAACTGAATATATATCAGCTAACTTAAAAAAAATTAACTAAGACCCATTTTTTTCAACCCTGTTAATTTCCCATGAGGATTTAACACCCAGAAAGTAGAAACATGATAATGAAAGCAAAAAAAAAAAAAGATGAAAATAGTGAAGTGCCTGACCACAAACATCTCCACAGATGTCATCAGTTTTCTTAGGTCAAGTATGGCCTTCTTCATTCATAATCCACATCATTTTTACTAAAGGAACAAAACATGGGGAAAAAACCAAAAAAGAAGGTGAAATCTTGAGGTCAGTTCTGCGAAAGCCAACTGATGAGCCATCGAAAATAGTCGCTCGATCTCCGCCGATTCCCTGTTCCTTCTCTAATAGTTAACTCAACAGGCGATGACCACTCTCTCTTTAAAATCGGGAAAACCCACAGGCGATGATCACTCGGGGTCCGAGATTTTCAGCAGACAATAAAATGAAACAAAAAAACATAATATGTTAAAACCCAAAATGGAACCCATAAAATTCAAAATTTTGGGTGCTAAAGGGCACGGGACTTAGAAACTTACAACGTTTGTAAACACAAACGCCACTAAAGTATGAGTCTTTAGAGGTGTTTGTATAATAACTCTACTAAAATATGAATCTATAGCGGCGTTTGTATAAAAATGTCACTAAATTATGAGTCTTTAACGACGTTTGTATACAAACGCCACTAATGTGCTGATAAATTGCGGCGTTTATTCAAAAAATACCATTACAGTATGAATCTCTTACGGCGTGTTTTAAAAAATGCCATTATATATGTGCCATATTACGACATTTTTATAAAAAAGCCACTAAAGTACGAGTCAATAGCGGCATTTGTATAAAAACACCACTAAAGTATGAGTCTTTAGCGGCGTTTGTATAAAAATGCCACTAAAATACGAGTCTTTAGCGGCATTTTTTTCTTAAACCGTTGCGATATGCATAAAATTAATGGCATTTATATCAAAACGCCGTTAAATTGTTATTTTGTGGCATTTATTTTAAAAATGCCGCGATAACAATAAAGTTACCGGCATTTGTTCAAGAAAATGCCACTAAAAGTGCCATTATAAAACCATTTTGTGGCATTTGTAAAGGGATTTTATCAGGAATAATTTAACTATCTGATTAACCATAAAGCAAAAATTCTTTCACATTTAGTCTTGTGACTAGATCATACACCAAGGCTTATAAAATCTTGGTACCAAAGTCAATTGTCATGGGTGACAGAATTTGACAAACAAACTAGTGCTTTCATAGAACAAAATACTACAAGGGAGCGAGAATTAGAGGTGCAAATGGATGAATTATATCATTTGATGCAAAAAATGACAAAAAAGTATTCAAAGAGAAGAACTAAAGGACAAGAAAATCAAAGGTTAATTAAGGATTTCATACCACAACAACGTGGGTTTATCATGCCACGATACTTTAAGATGAAATTTCACACCTATATTAATGTTGGAGATCTCTTAGGGTAGCCGAAATGGTACGAGAAATTCTTTGAAAATTAGCGGACTATTGAAGATGGTAAGGTCGGCTTAATGACATTCCATCTCTTAGGAGAGGTACAACTATTGTTTGATCAAATAGAAGAGGAGGAGGCAAGTTTTGATTAAGGGCATTTCAAGAATTGTTATCATATGAAGTTTGGGCCACCTATAAGCAATAACTCCATTGGGGTAATTAAGAGTGTAAAAAAATATCAAAACCAATTTTAATCACTATTGATTAGGACTTCTGATCTTAAACTACGACAACATGTAGATGTCTTTAATGCTAGGTTGGTAGACGAACTTAGAATTAATATTCAGATGTAATAACCGAGAAACTTTGTATTTACAATGAACATGGATCGAGCAATAAAACGTAAATAAAAGGTTTCTTAAAAGATGTTATCTCGATCTAATTTGAATTGACCAACTTCCCAAAACATTGACAGCAAGCCGATCATCTCAATAACTAAGAGGTTTAATTCAAATGGAGGAGGGACAACCAATGAAACTAGTGGGGAACATCAACAAAGTAAGTTCTTTCATACCTTTTATCAAGAGAGAGATTGACACAAACATAATGGTACAAAAATGGGATAAGGGATGTATTATATAATTGTGACGAGTCTTATTTCTTTGGACACAAATATAAAATGCTATTTTTGTTGGTAGTACCATATTATAAAGGTGAGCAAAATAATGAGACCATATATCAAAAAATTTCTTTACATGCCATCAACATGATTCATAATTCATCCACTATGCGATTGATAACAAAAGTGTTGAGAGTGACAGTGTTAGTACTCATTGATTCAGGCAGTACACGCAACTTTTGAGAAAGTTTAATGCTAAGGTTGGGAATGGAAGTATGGAAGAAAAACCTAAACCGCAAGTTTGTGTGATAAATGAAGAGCGATTGCCTAACATAGATATTTATAAATCAGTACAAATCATGATGGCAAATGACAACTTTCAAGCTAATTCTTACATTGTACCATTAGAGGGTTTTGATGTGATATCGAGGGTTGGTTGTGTACTCTTGATCCAATTTTATGGGGCTTTAACTCTATGGCGATAAACTTTGTTGTAAACGAAAAGGAGATGTTATGGGAAGGGAAATTTCTAAGATAGTTCTATGACTTAACTTAATACGAAGAAGATGAATTGTAAGCATATCGTATCGATACACACATTTTTAAAATAATGAGGATTCGTCGCATCTTACGATGATTTTCTCCCATCAAGTTGAAATTCTTGATATAATTCGATAAGAATTAGAAATTTCTCTAGAACTATTATAACTATAACAATTATTGGAAACTTTGACGAGTCAAACACACCAACTATAGAGGATCTAGAATATACCATTCACACTACATCAACACTTTTGACATTGGCTAGCTTTTTATCTTTTAAAATTCTTAGTGTACAATAGTACTTAGGTGACAAGGCCAACCGTATATCATTCAGGAATTATAACCGACTATATGTCAATTAGGTGGCAGAACCAACCATATAATAGAATTAACACAAGTGCATTAAGAACATAGAAACAACTAAGGCTTAACCGGGAACCTTAAGAGAAGAGAACTTTTATTGATACAAAATACAATCATAATATTACCTAGTTACCCCACTACTTTACTCTGCTATACCTCTAAAGCTCTCTTTCTATAGCTCAAACTTTTGGTACCCTTTTCTCACTTTTTCACTCTTACTACAACGGTAAAAACTCACCCCTATTTAAAGTTTCTAGTGTCCATTAGATTGTTGATAGATGTCAACATATTAGCCATTTAACATTAAAAATATCTAGGTTCTTCTAACAGATAATTCTATATATAATATTAAATAATACAAATATTTAGATTTTTCATGGATATTTCTACACATCTACCATTTCCATATTATTATAGCATATTCCTAATATATATATATTTATATATATATATACACACACACACACACTAAATGACACATATAATTCTTTAGGATTTGCATTATCTTCCCCCTCAATGCAAACTTCCTTTCATAAATGATTTGCAGATTATTCCAAGTGCTTCTATTAACTTCTTGAACTTTGTTATACTTAGACTCTTCATGAAAATATATGCAACTTTTTCATCTGTCTTTGTTGGCAGCATCTTGATCTCTCCTTCAAGGACCTTCTCGCGAACATAATGATAATGTACTTCTATATGTTTTGTTCTTGCATGAAAGATTGAATTCTCTGCTAGACGTATAAATGATAGGTTATCGCAGAAAAGTCTTACTTGATAATCTATTAACTGATGAAGATATTCCATTAGTTGTTTGAACCAAGTATTTTTCTTGTGTTGTTGATCCTACTTATCAATCTCTTGCTTTGGTACTTGATAAGGATATTGTTTGTTGTCTCCTTCTACACCATGATATTGCTCCCAATCCAATATTGAACATGTACCTAGTTGTCGATCGTCTCCTAACATAGTCTCTAGCATAATCAATGCCACAATATACAGTCACCTGACATTCTTTTGTTTTCTTTTATAAAATGCCAAAATTAATGGTTCTTTTAACATACCTCAAGATGTGTCGTACTGCGTCAAGGTAAGGCATCTTTAGATTGCTCATGTATCAACTAGCTACTTCAACTTCATAAGTTATGTTTGGTCGACTTAGTATGAGATAAATAAGACTTCCAACCAACTGTTGATATATGGTAACATATTCTAAACTTTTTCCTTCATATGCTTATAGTTTTATATTAGAATCCATAGGAGTTGAGATAGGTTTACAATTAAGCATCCCATACTTTTGTAAAAGATCTCGTGTATATTTCTGTTGTCCCATAAATAATCATTCCTTCGTCTACTCCACTTCAAGTCTAAGAAAATGTTTGCGTTCTCATGGTCTTTCATATGAAATCTGATAGAAAGATTTTCTTTTGTTATTTGGATCTCCTCGTAATGATCTCTCGTGATTATTAAGTCATCCATATATACTAGCACCATAGATAGTTTTCTTTAATCTTCTTTCATAAATAAACTGGAATCTGAAGGAGCAACTGTAAAACCACTTTGGATCAAAAACTCACTGATCTTCCCGTACCATGCTCTTGAAGCTTGTTTCAAGCCATAGAGTGCCTTCTTTAACTTATAGACATACTCGAGATTGATCTTGTTCTCAAAGCCTCTTAGTTGATCTATATATGTCTTTGTCAAGTTCTCCATGTAGGAAAGCATTCTTGACGTCCATCTGTCGCAACTTCCAAGACTTACAAGTAACCAAAGTTAGTAAGATCCAATTGTTGTGATCTTTACCACGGTGCTAAATGTTTCTTCATAATCTATGCCATATTGTTTATAGAAACCTCTAGCAACAAGTCGAGCCTTATACCATTCAATGGAGCCATCTCATCGAGTCTTCACCTTGTAAACCCATTTACAAGATATTGGCTTCACATATTTTAGTTTTGGAATTAAATCTCATGTCTAATTTTCTTTTAGTACCTTAGTTTCTTCTTTCATAGCTTTATGTCACTCAGCTTTGTACTGTTTCTTCATAAGTGGAAGGCTCAATAGGTATATATTCAAACAAAAAGGTAGTATTAACATACCTTAAATTAGGTTATCTTGTCCTTGTTTATCTTTTTAATTCTTGTGCATGCTTCTCAAACTCCATTTGATTTGAATAAAGCTCCTCAAATATAGGTTGATGAACACCAATTTTCCATGGACTCTTTTCCTAGGAGGATGAGCCTTTTCGTTCTTCACTTGTAACCAATGTTTGTTCTTCCCCTTCTTCATTTTCTTGTAGAATTTCTTCTAAGCCATGAGATTCTGGAAGCTAGATCTTTTAAGGAGACCACCATGAAGTTGTTTCATCAAATACCATACTTCTTGAAGTGTGACATTTTCTAGTAGTTGGATCACAACACCTCCATCCTTTTCATGCATCATCATAACCAACAAATATACATCGCATTGCATTCTTATCAAATTTGTTCCTTAGGTGATCTGGTACGAAGACTTATCATACACATCCAATCACTTTCAGATTACTGACAGTTGGCTTGATCTTATATAGTATCTCAAATGGTGAAATAAATCCCAATTTTGCTTCTGTGAGCCTATTAATCACGTATGATGTTGTCCTCAAACATTTAGCCCGTCATCTTTCCGTTATATTCTTAGAATGAAGCATGCTTTGATAAGTTTCAGCAAGGTGATGATTCTTTCACTCTATCACTCCATTTTGTTGCAGAGTATTGGTACAAGTTAATTGTCTTATAATCTTTTTTTTTCAAGGTTGATATTGAACTTAGTCAATAAATATTCTCTTTCATTGTCTGTGCGTAGGCACTGAATTTTCTTATTGATTTCACTTTTTATCTTCTTTTTGAACTCTTTGAACTTTAGAAAAGTCTCTGACTTTTCCTTCATAAAGTAAACCCACATGTACTTTGAGAAGTCATCGATGAATGTCACCATATACTTCATTCCTCTGATTGATGTTTGTTTTACTAGGCCAAAGGCATCTGTGTGTTTGAACTCTAGTGGTGTCTTGGACTAATGCTCTGACTCTTTGAATGACAAATTTTTCCAAATTGACATCCAACACATATTGTATTTGTTCAAATATTTACTTAAGGAAGCTCTTTTACTATGTGCATCTCCATTATCTCCTTTAACTTGTTGTAACTCACGTTCCCAAGTGCAAAAGATCACCCATTTCATTTTTATGAGTTTTGTCCACATATTTTGTTTCTGCAGAAAACATATAGACTGACTCTATTCTTCTTCCTTTAATAATTAGATTGGAAACCACCTTCATTCTATTGAATATGGTCATAACTTCAGGCCCAAAGTGTACGTAATTCCCTTCTATTATTAGTTGTGGTACTGATAATATATTCTTCTTTAAACTAGGGATAAGATACACCTTCTCGAGTTGGAGCTGGTGAGAGCCTTCTTTTGGAAGTGTTATCTTCCCGATATGAGAAATAGACAACCTTGAATTATTGGCCATCAACACTACTCTTCTTCCTTTGTATTCATCCATGTCTTGCAACTTCTTCTCGTCATTGGTCATATGATTGGAACACTCAGAATCGATGATGCAATCATCTTTATAGTTAATTTTTTACTTCATTGTTTCTATAAGAGCTTGTTCCTCCATGTATTCCTCTATCTCTTCTTCATCAACTCCAACAAAAAATCCAGCTTCTACATCCCATTCTTCCTCACTAATGGATGCTTCCAATGTGGCCTCTTTCTTCTACTACTTTGTGGTGGCCATGTTTCTTTGGAATATTTGCCTCCTGAGGAATCTACAATCTCAAGCAAATTGTCCATTCTTGCCACAGTTGAAGCATTCATCTTTTATACTTTTATCATTCCTTTCATGTTGTTGGGGGTGGTCTTCTCTTCCTCATCGAGCTCCCCTTGAATCGTTGCTTCTTATTTTTGGATGACACTTGCCTCATTGTGTCCACATTTCTTTCGTCACTTCTTGTGTTCGAGGAACGAATTTCTTCTTGTTGGTGAAGAGTGCATATTCTTTGTCTTTTATGGTTACTCCATTCATTTGTTTAGCTAATTCCTCTTAATAAGCCAATAGGTTCTCCAACTCTACCAACGATGGTTGAGTAGGCCATCCCCTAACAATAGCTATAAATTTGTTATACTCAGGCCTTAGACCATTGATAACAATTTTGTTCATCATTGACTAGCTTACTTCCTCTTTAGGGGCAATTTGAGATATCTCGAGGCAAATAGATTTCAGCTTGGTGAAATATTGAGAAATAGTTATGTTGTCTTGTGAGATACCTGCAAGCTCATTTTCCAAGAGTTGGAGATCTACTTCATTCTTATTCGAAAATAACTTTTCTAAAGTCTCCAAGGCCGCATTTGGTGTCTTCTTGTAAAAAATGTGCTCTAATAGGTCCTCGATTGTAGTCATCAAAATAAATAAAGCCTTACCGACCTTGATGTTGCATTTTCTCAAGACTTTTGCATTTTTCTTTGCTAAAAGTATTTGTATCACTGCTAGCGATTATTTCCCAAAAATCTAGACCTTCTAAATAGGATTTTATCCAGGTATGCCAATAACCATAGTTGTGGTTATTGAGCTTATTGATTTCATTGCTCGTGCTAGCAAGATCTGCCATCATGAAAGATGTCAGACATCAAGTAGACTTGGTCCTAGACCAATGAGCTTCACATTTCCTAACTATGCTCCGGCAGAATCACCCCTTAGAGCCTTGTTGTTAACATGTCGATGTAAGCATCCAATGCATAATGAAGCTTTTGTCCAACACATCCACTATAAAGGACCTATAATATACCACTCACACTAAACCAACATTTTTTTTACGTTGGTTAGCCTTTTATTTTTTAAATTCTTAGTGCATAATAATACTTAGGAAGCAAGGTCAATCATATATCATTCAAGTGGTATAACCGATCATATATCAATTAGGCGGCAGAGCCGACCATATAATAGAACTAACACAATTGCACTAAAAACTTAGAAAAAACTAAGGCTTAACTAGGAAACTTAAGAGAAGAGAAAACTTTTATTGATTGAAAATACAATTACAATATTACCCAGTTACCCTACTAGTTTACTCTTCTCTACCTCTAAAGCTCTCTTTCTCTAGCTTACACTTTTGGCTCCCTTTTATTACTTTTTAACTCTTACTACAATGGTAAAAACTCACCTTTATTTATAGTTTATAGTGGCCATTAGATTGTTGACACATGTCAACATATTAACCATTTAACATTAATTATATCTAGATTCTTCTAATAGACAATTCTAGATATAATCTTAAATAATACAAATATCTAAATTTTTCCATGGATGTTTCTACAAATCTACCATTTCCATATTATTCTAGAATATTCCTAATATATATACACACACTAAATGACACATATAATTCTTTAGGATTTGCATTGTCTTCTAACAACAACAAATTTTTTAAGGAGAATTGAGGTTATATTGGGTTGTGTAAGATTAGTTGATTTTTTTAAGGACTTTTATTGGAAAGGAATAAAGTTCAACCTTAGAATTTGTGCAAATCAACGCCATAAATGGAAAAATTTACAACATGTAGGATTGCTTTAATCTATTCCGGTTCCACAATAAATTTATCCTAATATCTCCATGGACTTTGTAGAGGGTCTACCCAAGGTTAAAGTGAAATCTGTATTTATAGTGATTTAGATACTATGGAAATACACTATTTTTTATCTTTGTCTCATCCATTTACTGTGATATTTGTTGTTATTTTCTTCTTTGCGGAGGTATTTCAACTTCATGATTTGTCAGAATCTATAATAAATTTAGAAACCGGGCAGGTTTTTTCTCAAGAAGATGCCACTTAGGAACCATTTGAAGTTTTACAAGAAGTTTATCTTGAACTTTAGCTTGAGGACAAGCTCAACTCCAAGAAGGGAGTATTGACGTGGAACAGGGTGTACATTATTGGATATCGAATACTAAATGATAAGTTTAGGTATTCGAAATTTTGGATCACTAAAACTACAATTCCTATTCGATTAAAAAATTAAGATATATAATTTTAAAGATATCCAAATTTTTAGATCAAATATTCAGATATAAATATAAAACATAATTTGACAAAAAAGTTTAGATTTAAATTTTATATTTTTTGAATTTGTGCAATATTTTCTATAGTTTTGTTGTTGTTATTATTATTATTATTAACACATTAAATAATTAAACATCTTAATTTTTAAATTAAAGTACACCTTTATAAATATATGAACATTTCCTCGTTTTTCAACTGCATGCTTATTTATGTAGCATAAATTATTTTAATTATATACATTGTATGCTTATAAATATACTTGATGTAAGGCACTTGTACCTCTTCAATTGATTGTAGATATAGGAAGGAAGCAAAACAACATGCACAAGTGAATGGCTCAAAAGAGATGGTTATGGGTGGTAAATGTATGGGTGAATATGTTGGCTATTTAAATAATGAATGATGGTAGCGGAAGATGGTTGATATGGCTATGGTTATGGCTGATGAAACAAAGGGATGGTTGTGAAGATAGTATCTTAAAGAAGACTCAAAGAAGAACCAATGCTATAGAGAGCAAAGACGTAGACTTTATAATACTTCTTTAAGGGGTGGTATTAAGTACTTTGACCCACTAGTTATAAGAACTAGGAACCAGAAGTATCAAGGTGAAAAGGGGGTTGATGCCACAAGTATAAAATACTTGATAAGTCGATAAAAGTCACCAGGACTTAAGGAAGAGAATAATCTCACGTATATTAATCAAAAAGGTCTGTTTACAAATGAATTATGCTTTCCTATTTATAGGAAATAGAGAGGCATGGCCGAATGGTTACAAGGGGATTTGGCCAGCCTTGTGCCTTCCTATGGAGACATAATTTAATTACAAAATAGATATGATTGTTCAGTTTAAATGGAGGGTAATAACCCTTGGTCGAATAGCTCTTGTGTCCCTTCATGTTGGCGCCAAATTGAATGGGAGATGATGCTTGGTCGAATAGGGAGAGGGCTCTTCATATTGGCGCCTAAATGATATCACATGTATTGCACATGGGGGCTGGTCATATGGCATGGAGATGAGTGTTATAGGGAACCTTCTGGTGTAGCCTTGTGAATGGAATGATGGCTGGTCATGTGCTCCAACTTGGGCGTGCATGTGTCTCCTTCTAAGCTAGCTTGAGTGTGGAGCTAGCTAGCAAGCATGGGCTATTTGTGAACAAGCTTCCTAGTCGAGTCCTTGTGTGCTCCATAACAACATGTTCAGCTACATTCAGCTACCATTGATATCACTTTTGGCAACTCAGCTCCCAGCCTTGTGCCTTCCTATAGATACATAATTTAATTACAAAATAGAGATGATGGTTCAATTTAAATAGACTAGAAAATATATATAAGATGGTGCGATTCACATGTGCAGGTTGTTTTGCTTCCTACCTAGATCCACAATCAATTGAAGAGGTACAAGTGTCATACATCAAGCGGTAATCAGAGCTTTGGTGGAAGAAAGGAACGTGCAACAACAACAAAAAGAAAAATACAAAAAGAAGTACAAGTGAAGTACAAAGTTAAAGAAATAAAAAAAAATCAGAAAAGAAATTAAAGCACTCCAAAAGAAGATTTTTCCAGCCCTCAAAAAGAAGAAAAGCAAAGAAAAAAAAGAAAAAAAGTTGAAGCACTCATCAACAATTCTCATCACCAAGCCATTCAAGTAAGCCTTTTAAAATTGATTGTGGTGATAGAAGGTTGTGAAGTGACTTGTGTAAGTAACCCTTTTGTTCTCTTCTTTCTATTTTTTAAGTCACCCTTTCATTATATTTGTTTTCCATTCCTACTAACCCTTTTACAACCGACGCCAAACAAGTAAAAATTTACTTGATACAGTCTTGAGTAAATTCCTCTAGAACATGGGATAAGAGAATCAAGAGGAAAAAGGCTGGAGCGTGTGTGAGATCATAAGAGGACAAGTAAAAGCCATTAAAGTCCTAGAGTGCAAACACGAGCGGATTGAGGGACATTCAAGTATTCCTTGGAGTGAATCGTGAGGCTTTGTGAGAGTATATTCTGGTATGGTCTTTTACACATTTTATTCTTTTCTTATTTCACTAACCATGTCTCGAAGTCCAGGAAAAACCCCTGAAAGAGAAGCCCCTAATTTACAAACTCAAGTAATCATGCATGAAATGGCCAGATTGTTGAAATTAGAATTGGAGCCTTTATATGATCGTATCGATCAATTTGAAGCATCCTTAGGCAACCGAAGAGTAATCTCCCTAGAATAGAAGAAGAATTCGAAGAAGAGGAGGCTGAAGTAACATCAGTAGCATGAAGATATGCTCATCGAAATCAGAATGACAACTTCAGTAACATCAAAGTGACCATTCCTCCATTTCAAGGACAAACTAATCCTGAATCCTATCTTGATTGGGTAATCAAGATCGAACACATTTTTTGAATGCCTTAGTTTGGTAGGACCAATAGTTGAATTCAAGAAGACAAAATGATGAACGCCCCATCAATACGTGGGAAGAAATGAAGGCCATTAAGAGGAAAAGGTTCGTGCCTACTCACTATCACCGAGATCTTTACCATAAATTACAAAATATGAAACAAGGAATCAAGAGCGTTGAATATTATTTCAAAGAAATGGAGATAGCCATGATCCGAGCCAATGTTGATGAAGACAGAGAAGCAACCATGGCAAGGTTTTTATCTGGCCTAAATTCTGATATTGCTAACCTTGTTGATCTTCAGCATTATGTAGAGATTGAAGAGATGGTACATGTGGCCATGAAAATTGAAAGACAACTCAAAAGGAAATCCTACAATAGGAGCAGTCCAAGTTCGACCACCAAATGGAAGCAAGAGCCTATTACCTTCATGAACCCAATTCCAGCACAAGAAAAGGATCATATAGAAGTTTCCAAAACTAAACAAGTGGATGAATCTAGTAAGGGTAAAGAAAAGAAAACTGGTACTTTCGAGAGCTCCATAGACATCAAATGCTTCAAATATTTTGGGAAAGGACATGTTGCTAGTCAATATCCCAACCGAAATGCCATGATGGTACTTGACAATGGATATATTGTATCGGACTCTGATGAGCCTATTTTTGACGAGGAACCTGAAACAATACAAGACGAAGAAACAAAAGAAAATGCAGACCATGGTGAGATGCTTGTTTCCAAAAGGTGCCTACAATCACAAATATCCCAAGAAGATATTCAAAGAAACAATATCTTCCATACAAGATGCCATGTCAAGGACAAGGTTTGCACAATGATCATCGATGGAGGAAGTTACAAAAACGTAGCCAACACTCTTATGGTTGAAAAACTTGGATTGGCAACATCAAAGCATCCAACTCCATATAAACTCCAATGGCTCAATGAAGGAGGTGAGTTAAACGTTACCAAACAGGTTCTAATTCCTTTTTCAGTTGGTAGGTACAAGGACGAGGTGCTTTGTGACATTGTCCCTATTCATGCTAGCCACATCTTACTTGGAAGACCATGGCAGTATGACAAAAGGACCAATCATGATTGTTATCACAATCAATACACTTTCAAGCATGATGGACACAAGGTAACCTTGATACCTTTGAGGCCAAAAGAGGTACAACAAGATCAATTACATATGCGAAAGAGTGTACAAGCATGGCGTAAGGACAAACCACCAATGAAAAGTGAAGAATGACAAAACATGAAATCCAATTTCTTCATGAAGCAACATGATGATTCTTTGCTAAAAAATTAAGGGTCTCTTACAAAAGGTGGTGATGATTGGAATTTAAAGTCACAACTCTTCACAAAGGGACTTAATCGCCAAAAGGTAAGTAACTCTTCATTTAAAACTTATTCTCTCCTCACTTTTCAGAACCAAACACGTGAAGGGTCACTTCCAAAAGGGATATCCTTTAAAGATGATCACTCCCAAAAGGTACCTATTGGTAAATCATATTCCAAAGAAATGCCTAAAGGGAAATCTTACGAAAGGGTACCTAATGAAAGAACACAAACGTTCAAAGGATTCATTCTTTTAGCAAGAAGACGTAAAGCTTTGCAAGGACAAAATGAACTCGATTTGAGGATAAATCGCCCAAAAGAAAGGGGGATGATGCAAGCACATTTTCACCTACAAAGGGAGTACTCTTGAATATCTTTATATTGAATTTACTTTGTATTAGTTATATACTATATGTTGTTATAATACATTTTATGATAAGAATTCTTGTTATGTAGTTAATAAATGCTTAGTAAGAACACATCATGCACATTGATATTTAAGCATGTTAGGATAGTCTTATAATCATATTAGGCATGATTATCATATATACATCAAGGCAGCATCATTATAAATCATTTCATTAGTTCATATGCATTCATATTAGCTCTTAAGCTTCATGCGTTATCTTACACATATTTTGAGATGATATAATTAGCTCATGACCTTCGAACATAGCTCACATCACCATAATCATACATGGCAACAAGGTATTTAGCTCATAACAGCTCAATATCATGGACTTACCTTGTTTTCTTGCACATATAGGTATATTGGAGTGTGATGCACGTTGAGGTAGATTGGTGAATTATTTGGACGATATATGCAGCTCACAAACAGCTCACAAAGTACGTGGCATCTCATGAAACACTAAGGAAAGCTCGATTCAGCTGGAGGAGCTTAAGGCTAGCTAAACTCAACTAGTTGAACTATTTGGAGCTGAGTTACCAAAAGCGATATCAATAGTAGCTAAATGTAGCTGAACATGTTGTTATGGAGCTCACAAGGACTCGGCTAGGAAACTTGTTCACAAACAACCCATGCTTGCTAGCTAGCTCCACACTCAAGCTAGCTTGGAAGGAGACACATGCACGCCCAAGTTGGAGCACATGACTAGCCATTATTCCATGCACAAGGTTGCACCACAAGGTTCCCTAGAACACCCATGTGCGTGCCATATGACCAGCCCCCATATTCCTTGCGTGTGATATCATTTAGGCGCCAAGATGAAGAGCCCTCTCCCTATTCAGCCAAGCATCATCTCCCATCCAATTTGGCACCAACATGAAGGGACACAAGAGCTATTCGGCCAAGGGTTATTACCCTCCATTTAAACTGAACCATCATCTCTATTTAATAATTAAATTATGTCTCTATTAGAAGGCACAAGGCTGGTCGAATCCCCTTGTAACCATTCGGCCATGCCTCTCCATTTCCTATAAATAGGAAAGCATATTCCATTTTTAAGCAGACCTTTTTTATTAATATAAGTGAGATTATTCTCTTCCTTAAGTCCTAGTGACTTTTATCGACTTATCAAGTATTTTATACTTGTGGCGTCAACCCCCTTTTTCACCTTGATACTTCTAGTTCCTAGTTCTTATAACTAGTGGGTCAAAGTACTTAATACCATCCCTTAAAGAAGCAATATAAAGTCTGGGTCTTTGCTTTTTATAGAATTGGTTCATCTTTGAGTCTTCTTTAAGATACTATCTTCACAACCATCCCTTTGTTTCATCAGCCATAACCATAGCCATATCAACCATCTTCCTCTACCATCATTCATTATTTAAATAGCCAACCTATTCACCCATACGTTTACCACCCATAACCATCACTTTTGAGCCATTCACTTGTGTAGGTTGTTTTACATCCTTCCTAGATCCACAATCAATTGAAGAGGTACAAGTGCCTTACATCAATATGTAGTAGTAGTGGGGGCATCAACTGACACCATTGTGCTGATCAATTATATACATATATATTTTAATTATATTAACTTATAAATTATTTGTTCAGGTTTTACTGCAGATTGTAGTAGCATTGTTACTGCATGCATCCAGTCTTTTTTTATTTCACTCTCAAAATATATTGTTGCTACTTAACTTCATTGGAAAGATAAGATAATAAAAAGAACTATAAATCTATAAACAATTGAACAAACAATGAATTTTGATTATTTTCTTATTTAATCAAAATTCTCTCTAATGAAGAACCAAAATCTCTTTTTCTTTTCTTTTATGTTATCATTAACTGTTTATGATTTGTAAGGAAAGAAAAGTAACAAAGAAAATTTTTAAGGCTGATCTGCAGAACCATATTTGGAATGCAACATTTCATTCGCATATTTGACCAATCGTCATTTTAAAAGAAGAGAGTTTTTTTTTGGGGTAAAGTGCACAAATTGTACTAGGACTATAGGGCGTTATTTTTGTTGATTTCCTAACTATTAAAAGTTATAAAATGGTCACCCGACTATTCATATGTTCCAAACTTTTCATTTTTCATAAAAAATTTGATGGTCGTCTAAGTTGGACATTAACCTACTAATTGAGATATGATAAAATTATATTTTAATGATGTCTACTGGCACCGTCGCTGCTTTCAAGCACTGACTCGACAATATAATGTTTCAAGCATTGATTAGACAAGACAATATAATGTAAATAAAGAATCAGTCCATAAAATACATATCAAATTGTTTTAAGATCAGATTTTATCATGTCTGAATCAACATGTAGAACTTTACGTAATTTTCTTCTTTTAATAGTATGTGGTGATTAAAAGATGTTATTTATTTAGAACTTTACGTATACACTACAAACGGGGTTTTTCAAACTCAAAACTCAGATAGAATAACATTCTCTGGGTGAGAAGTTTAACTTTCATGTTCTTTAGAAACATAAAAAACTAAACTAAATTCCCTCAAATCTTTCAAATTATTTTGAGTTATTATATGAGTACCGATTAATTGATTGATGACACGTGTTTATTTAAAGGAATAACTTTGTCTGGGATGGAAAATTAATTATATAAAAATAAATGGTCCAAGTAAATTAAATTATTACGAAAAGCATATATATATATATATATATATATATATATATATATATATATATATGACATGCAAAAGCTAAAGTTTTATTAATATTTGAGTAGGGATCAAGGACATCTAGCCTTGATTAATTAAATAACTTTGAACTTGAGATTTAGTTTTGGCCTATTTTTTATGGTAACTAATTCATTACCTTTAAAATTATTGCATCATATTCTTGCTTGACTTCTGAAGCTGAAATGCAGTCAAGGGGATCCTTCTAGTCTTTCCAAGTTTTTATCTTATTTAAACAAATAGGAGACTTATCATAATAAATAAAAGGGTAAATTACGCGTTTAATATTTAAAATATTATTTTTTATTTATTTTTAGTACTCAAACTTGATTGTTTTAAATAATATCTAACGTCTAATTCAAGTTTCAATTTTTGGTACTCGTCATTAAAAAAATAACAAAATTATTTACATGACATTTTATATTATTTAAATAATGACGTGACATTATCTTATGATGACACATCAATATCACTATTAAGTTTTTAACGATATGATACAAAAATAAAATCTAAACTAAACATTAGATATGATTTTATAAAAATTAAATTTAAGTATGCGAAATAAAATCAATAGTTTAAATACCAAAACGGTAGTTTGCCATTATTAAAATTCTCGTACAGTTAATGTTACTTTTTCAGTCTTTCATATACACTAATCAGGTGTATTTTTTTTTTCAATAAAAATACAAAAGCAGCACAAGTCTCATTTTTTTTTTCATATACATCTTGTCTATATCTTATTAAGATGTTAATTCCTCGTGAATTCTTTCTCATTAAAAAGTAAGAAAAAAAAGAAGTATATTGTTGAAGAAGTTCTAAAATCACGAGTTTCATGCATGCATGCTGGCTGGAAGATAAAATGTTATTGTGGAAGGAAAGTTCGATAATTGGCCACAATTTTTCAGTTCGTTCCGCCTGTCCTAACTCTTTAGCCAGAGCCCTTTTCTCAATTTTATTTTTCAAAATTTACACATCTCATTATAATTAAATTAATTACCAGCATTAAATAAAAAATAGGGTTGTTTTACCTATATATCCTACTTTTCAAGATTATCTATCAAAATAATATTGTTATTTGATTATTTATTAAAATGATACTCATTTCTATCACATAAGGTTAAAGTATATCCAATCATCTTCGTCTTTTAGAAAGTCATGTTTATTTGGATGCGTCTCTACCATACATGGCATAACTACTTAGAATTGATGAGAAGTGTGTCAAATAAAACACACCTTTAGAGATTTTTTACATTATTTTATGCTAGCAGTTTAAGGTTTATGGTTAAGCTTTCAACGATTAAGGGGTTCATGATTTTTGGATTATATTTGTTTAATTTTAGGGTTTAAAGTTATTTATTTGAGATTAGAGTTAGATTTTGTAGTATTGCAAAACAACGACTAATATAATTCAAACACGAACCAGAATTGAAGAAAATGACTAGACATCATCTTGAAGGTAAAAAAAAACTTTGTTGAAATTGTAATCCATATTATCAATCATATTACATATTCCAAGAAATTATCTACTGTGAAAGCTGTCAATAAAAGTGAAAAACTAAAAGAAACAACACAAAAATTCATGATTTTCATAGCTACCTAATGTAACACCCAGAATACAACGTAGAAGATTCTGTCTATATTAATCATATATTGAAAGTGATTAATTTTGAACATATGGGGTTAAATGAAAAAATATCAAAGTTTGAGGATTAAATTGAATATATTTTGAAGTTTGGAGGCGTCTCTGTAAATTATGGACTTTTTAGAGACTAAAATCATAATTTTCCCATATTGTTAAGCTAAAGACTGAAAGAATGAAAAAAAAAATACCATTTAGGTCGCCTTAAAACCAATGACTTTTTTATGAAGTTGTAGCACTTGAATTCATCTTAAATGAGTAAAATAAATAATAAGGGATTCTCCATTGGACGAAATTCGAAATCCACGCCCTCTTGCTCGAGCATGCCAAACCACCGAGTCAAACCTACTACTGTGATAAGAAATGTCCCGTGTTGATTATCATCTTTTGTTCTCATAATGACTTAGGCGGTTAAAGTATTAAAGTAATATATTTTAATAAGATTTTGGTAAAATGAAATTTATTTTTATTTCTTAAAATCATATTCATTTCGGTCGCATAAAACGAAGTTGTTGATATAAAGAATAACGTTTTAAAATACGTTGTATAACGCTCTCAAACGATAAGGGTAACCTGATCCAATCTGAAGTGTCAAATTAGAGTTATTAGAGTGATCCACATTAAAATCCAGAAAAAATTAAAATTTTCATTAAACCATTTAAATACCATAGAACAATTTATACATAAAATCATAAGTTCAAGAATCATTCATTTATTAAAACGAAATTCCAATAGAGTCACATGAAAAATAAATTACAAACTCAATATAAAAATAAATGTGACCTATGTAACACCCCAATTTAGGGGCTAAATTTTAAAATTATAAAGTGGTGGATTTAATTGGTCTTTTGGGAAGAAAATTGGGGATTAAATTGAAAATTTTCAAAGTTGGCAGACCGTTTTATAAACTACAGGAAATTCAGTGACTAAACTCATGATTTAACCATTTTTTCTTAGGAGAGAATTATAAACTCCTTCCCCCAATCAGTTTCCAGATTATTTCTCATTTTTCCTCTTTCCCTTAACCCTCTTTTAAACTCCGATCTACTCACCGTTGACCTCCGTTTCACGAACCGAAACCACCATCGTGTTCGTTGTCGACCGAATGAACTCAAACCTTTCTTCATAAATCGTCGTCGTTCGTCGTTAATTTCAATCGGAAGTATCATCGGTTTTAACTCAATTTTTGTTGGTTTTTCGTCGATTCACGTCGATCCGGCCATCCGTTTTCGACACCTCCGGCACCATCGTGTTCCTTGCATCGTTTCGAGTCCACCGGTGATCTCCGTGTCTCCGACGTCGCCGACGCGTGGAGGGGTAAGGAAGTTAAAGTTTTTGATGTTTCGGAATCGAGCTTTCCACCGTTAAAAATTTTGAACCGAGCTTGGTAAGTGTCTTAAAATGCCATAAAATAATTTTTAGAATTTTTTTTGGGATTTTTTGGACATCTCAAGACGCCACACGAGCCCCACGCGCCGCCCTTTACGAGTGGGAAAGTCCTAGCCGCAAGGTGATGTTTGTTTAAAAACTCGGGTGCTAGTTTTGTAAATATTTTTAGAATGGTGCCTAATTTTTAATTAATTTCTGTTAGGGTGATATTTGTGTAAAATCGTTGATCGTTGATCGTTGACCGTTGACTTTGACCGAAAAGTTAAAAAATTTGAAAAATCATGTTTTATGTTTTCGACGTCCCGAATCAGTTTTTGGGGTTCGTTTCGCCAAATTCGAACTCGATAAGCTATTTTTGACAGATTTATCACCCGATTCGATTCGTTTTTCGGAATTAAGCTTTTTTTATGTAATTTTTATTTATATGTATTTGAGGAATTATTGGAAGTTGATTTAAGGATCGAGGATGTTCGAATGGAATTTAATGGTCGATCAGTATTGCACGGAAATTGAGGTAATACTTTACTACCTTTTTATGCTTTATGGAACATGTTGGTATTGGTAAACGTATGAATAAGACAATGTTTGCTCTCATTTGTGTAGTTAGTTAATTTCTACACTCAATCTGAATACAGTAAAAATGTGGTAACTGAATATGGTTCATATGACTAATATAAGAAATTAGAGGACAGTTGGGATTAAACTACAAGCTTAGTGATTAAGTGATAAATGATTCAGTCTGGTTAAGTTATGATAAATTGTGAGAATACTTCGAGTAGAAAAAATTACAAAATTATCCTTATGTTGTAATAAGGATAAGAATTGACTCTGAAAGTTGGATAAGAATTTTTAAAGACATATTGATATGATGAAACTACTGATGTGTACAGAAAATATTGGTTTTGCTTAGGAAATCTGGATAACCGATTTCTAAATCCAAGATAGATTGTACAAGATACTAGAAGTTTTGTTAAGGAATATATTAAAGTTTAGAGATTATCCGGGAAATCAAAATTATCTAGTTATGAAATTACTAAAATGCCATTGAGAGGTTTAAATAGTCTGAGTTGACCCTGAATGAGAATATACCCTGAGATTTCGTACCTAAACCGATAAATTAAGGATTTAATTGTTAAGATCATGTCTTTGTACAGAAAATTCCTGATAACCTGTTTGTAATTTTCGAGAAGGAAATTGAACTGAAATTCCCTGAGCCATTAATAAATTATAGATGGTGCTCTTTGGTCAGAATTGTTTGAAAGGACTGAAGTAGGTGATAAGATTACATTAAATAATAAGATCGGATGGAAGGAAATGATTGAAATACATTTAATCTATAAAATGACCAAAATACCCCTGGAATGGAAATGACTCAAGAATATCACCAAGCATAGGAATGAATGGATATACTCAAGCTTTGAAATGAATGGAAAAATGTTGAGCACCAAAATGACCAAAATGTCGTTATGGACTAGACTAACTAAATGATTTTGGATTAAATAAGAAATCTAAGTAAACATGGATGTTGTACTGCTCTTAAAAGTTATGGAATGCCACTTAACCAGGTCAACCAATGCTAGTACTATATCAGTACTTGAATGGCATAGGTACAACTTGAATGCTTGTTCGTCTTCTCAAGTATGGATTGATGATAATTATGGAAATACTCAGCTCAGCTCAACGTTAGGGCGCATTCGGTTCTAAAAAGTGGATATTCGTGAGATAAATTAACCACGAATACCAGAACGACTTTATTATAAGACTAAATTGAGTTGATCAGAAGTACAATATGTATCTAAAATTTAGAAACGTGTGAATTATTTTGGAAAACTCTGAAGAAACCGAGATAGACTTGATTGCTAAATGAACTAAGTAACCTCAATGACTGAGGATTAAGTAAGTGAGTTGGATAAGTCTGGAAACTCTGATAAGTTAACATAGTGTATTATTCCTATGGATTATGAACCACAAATCAAGTACGTTAACATTTCCTAATATTGTTGAAATGTGGAAATGAAATAATGACCGTGGAATATCTGCTCGTTCCCTTAAGTTTTATTCAGTGATGATTCTGAAGAGAATCTTTGGATAATAAATTTTGGTATTAAATAGGGAGTAAAGGGCAAGGATTTGACCAGTCAAACGACATCAGTTCTGGGAGTTGTTTGATAATCCGATCGATCAATATAAATGGTAAATGCCCAGAATCTCCGTTTCTCCTTTATCAGCTCAAATCACTCTGATCATGTCTAATTCATAAAAGTAACTCGGATGCAAAGGATTACGTATATCCCATATTTGTTGAGTAATGAAATTACTCTCCATAAATATGAATCTATAATTGACCTGTATAAATGTTCATGAACACCTTCTTGATACACTTGAATCATAGTGGGATTCTAAAGTATCGATTTAAATGTCTGATTTAAACGAATAGTAATTAACTCCTTTTTAATAGGACCTAATTCCTGGGATCTGATCAAAAGACATCAGTTTCAGGTTATATATGTTGATAACTACAAAATGCCTATGATAAATATTGGGATTTCTCTAGTGTGTTCCTTATATTTTAATAAATTATTTTATTCTTTTATCATGAGGTACATTGAAATCTATGGTTATTGTTCTATGGATGCACCGACTTATTCGTGATGGTTTATGGAATTATATCACTTTATAAATTGTATCTTGGAGATACAGATTTGTAAAGTAAAACTCAGATCAAGCTGAAAAATTTTTATGGACCTAATATGACTCTTAGATAGGCTCTGTGGCCCTGAGATCATTCTTGGGTAGGCCCTGTGACCCTAATATGTGTTCTTAGGTAGGCCCCATGGCCCCCTAACTTTATTGGGTAGGCTCTCAAGCCCTAAGATGTTCCCTTAGGTTATCCGCATCGGTCTGAGGGGGATACATTTAGTGGTATCAGAGCTTTGGTTTGAGTTAAAATATTTATGATAGATCGGCCGGTCGAATTTCAAAAGATGTCTGATTAGTACATGCCCCTAGACTATAATCGTACCTCTCTGAACCATAACTCCAAGGTTGAGTCCCTATCTGTAACGAGCAAACCTAAGTTTCCATCCGTTAGGACTCTATCGTTTTATAAAGGAATACCAGTAACGTCTATTTGAATTCTGTAAAGTACCTCACGAACCATGTGAGAGTTACTCCTCTGAGAAATTTTGATCTGACTCCGGAAATGAAATTGGAATATGTTACCGCTCTATGAGCCAATTCTCGTAACCAATGTTGAATTGATTTCACAAGAATAAATCTGTTCTGATTATTTTATTGGATTGAGGAAATGTTCTGATAATAATGTATACTCAGCTGGTTAAGGATTAATAAAGAACCCACATTTTTGTAAAAGTTACTTGAAAGTATGAAAGAATAGATGGAAGTTTCATTTTTGCATTTCTGTGACATGAATGAATTTTGAGTAAGAAATTCTTTTAAGGATGGGAGAATTGTAACACCCCAATTTAGGGGATAAATTTTAGAATTATAAAGTGATGGATTTAATTGGTATTTTGGGAAGAAAATTGAGGATTAAATTGAAAATTTTCAAAGTTGGCAGACCATTTTATAAACTGCAGGAAATTCAATGACTAAACTCATTATTTAACCATTTTTGTTTAGGAGAAAATTATAAACTATCTCCCCCGATCAGTTTCCAGATTATTTCCCATTTTTTTCTCTTCCCCTAAACCCTCTTTTAAACTCCAATCTACTCACCGTCTGACCTCCATTTGATGAACCGAAACCACCATCGTGTTCGTTGTCGACCGATGAAAAAAAAACCCTCAAACCTTTCGTCGTGAATCATCGTCGTTCGTCGTTAATTTCAGTCGGAAGTATCGTCGGTTTTAACTCAATTTTCATTGGTTTTTGTCGATTCACGGCGATCTGACCATCCGTTTTTGACACCTGCCGCACCATCTTGTTCTTTGCATTGTTCCAAGTCCACCGGTTATCTCCGTGTCTCCGTCGTCGCCGGCTTGTGGACGGGTTAGGAAGTCAAAGTTTTCGATGTTTCGGAATCGAGCTCTCTACCGTTCAAAATTTGGAACCGAGCTTGGTAAGTGTCTTAAAATGCCATAAAATAATTTTTAAAAATCTTTCCAGGAATTTTTGGACACCCCACGATGCCACACGCACCCCATGCGCCGCCCCCTAAGAGTAGGAAAGTCCTATCCGCAGGGGTATATTTGTGTAAAAACTCGGGTGCTAGTTTTGTAAATATTTTTAGAATGGTGCCTAATTCTTAATTAATTTCTGTTAGGGTGATATTTTTGTAAAATCGTAGGCTTTGACCGAAAAAGTTAAAATTTTTAAAAAGTCATATTTTATATTTTTCAACGTCATGAATCTGTTTTTGGGGTTCATTTCGTCAAATTCGAACTCGGTAAACTGTTTTTGACTTATTTATCACCTGATTCGATCAATTTTTCATAATTAAGCTCCTTTTTTTTATATAATTTCTGTTGATATATATTTGAGGAATTATTGGAAGTTGATTTAAGGATCGTGGATGTTCGAATGGAATTTAATGGTCGATCAGTATTGCATAAAAATCGAGATAGTACTTTACTACCTCTTTATGCTATGGAACATGTTCGTATTGGTAAACGCATGAATAATACAATGTTTAGTCTCATTTGTGTAGTTAGTTAATTTCTACACTCGATTTGAATACAATAAAAATGCGGTAACTGAATATGGTTCATATGACTAATAGAAGAAATTAAAGGACAATTGGTATTAAACTACAAGCTTTGTGATTAAGTGATAAATGATTCAGTCTGGTTAAGTAAATTATAATTTATCTCATTAAAGGTACTTGGATGATAAATTATGAGAATACTTCGAGTAGGAAAAATTACAAAATTACCATTATGTTGTAATAAGGATAAGAATTGACTCTGGAAGTTGCATAAGAATTTTTAAAGACATTGATATGATGAAACTAATTATGTGTACAGAAAATACTGGTTTTGCTTAGGAAATCTGGATAACCGATTTCTAAATCCAATATAGATTGTACAAGATACTAGAAGTTTTGTTAAGGAATAAATTAAAGTTTAGAGATTATCCGGGAAAGTAAAATTATCTATTTATGAAATAACGAAAATGCATTGAGAGGTATAAATAGTTTGAGTTGACCCTGAATGAGAATATACCTTGAGATTTCGTACCTAAACCGATAAATTAAGGATTTAATTGTTAAGATCCTGTCTTTGTATATAAAATTCCTGATAACCTGTTTGTAATTTCCGAGAGGGAAATTGAACTGAAATTCTCCGAGCTAAGAATAAATTATCGATGGTGCTCTTTGGTCAAAATTATTTGAAAGGATTGAAGTAGGTGATAAGATTACATTAAATAATAAGATCGAACGAAAGGAAATGATCAAAATACACTAGATCTATAAAATAACTAAAATACCCCTGGAATGGAAATGACTCAAGAATATCACCAAGCCCATGAATGAATGGATATACTTAAGCTTTAAAATGAATGGAAAAATGTTGAGCACCAAAATGCTCAAAATACCCTTATAGACTAGACAAAGTAAATTCTTTTGGATTAAATAAGAAATCTAAATAAACATGGATGTTGCACTATTCTTAAAAGTTATGGAACGCCACTTAAGCGGGTCAACCAATCCTAGTACTATATCAGTACTTGAATGGTATTAGTACAACTTGAATGCTTGTTCATCTTCTCAAGTATGGATTGATGATAATTATGGAAATACTCAGCTCAGCTCAAGGTTAGAGCGTATTCGGTTCTAAGAAGTTGATATTCGTGAGACAAATTAACCACAAATACCATAATGACTTTATTATAGGACTAAATTGAACTGATCGAAAATACAATATGTATCTGAAATTTAGAAACGTCTGAATTATTTTGGAAAACTCTGAAGAAACTGAGATAAAATTGATTGTAAAATGAATTAAGTAACCTCAATGACTGAGGATTATGTAAGTGAGTTGGATAAGTCTGGAAACTATGATGAGTTTACATAGTGTACTATTCCTATGGATTATGAACCACAAATCAAGTACATTGACATTTCCTAATATCGTTGAAATATGGAAATGAAATAACGACCGTGGAATATCTGTTCGTTCCCTTAAGTTTTATTTAGTGATGATTCTCAAGAGAATCTTTGGATAATAAATTTTTGCATTAAAGAGGGAGTACTCTTGAAGGGCAAGGATTTGACCAGTCAAACGACATCAGTTCTGGGAGTTGTTTTATAATCCGATCGATCAATATAAATGGTAATTGCCCTAAATCTTTGTTTCTCCTTTATCAGCTCAAATCACTCCGATCATGTCTAATTCATACAAGTAACTCGGATGCAAAGGATTCTGTATATCCCAGATTTGTTGAGTAATGAAATTACTCTCCATAAGTATGAATCTATAATTCACCTGTATAAATGTTCATGAACTACTTCCTAATACACTTGAATCATAGTGGGATTCTAAAGTATCGATTTAAATGTCTGATTTGAAGGAATAGTAATTGACTCCTTTTTAATAGGACCTCATTTATGGGATCTGATCAAAAGACATCAGTTTCAGGTTATCTATACTGATAACTGCAAAATGCCTCTGATAAATATTGGGATTTCTCTAGTGTGTTCCTTATATTTTAATAAATTGTTTTGTTGTTTTAACATGAGGTACACTGAAATCTATGGTTACTGTTTTATGGATGCACCGACTTATTGGTGATGGCTTATGGAATTGTATCATTGTATAAATTGTATCTTGGGGATAAAAATTTGTAAAGTACAACTCTGATCAAGCTGAAAATTTTTTATGGACATAATATGACTCTTAGGTAGGCTCTGCGGCCCTGATATCATTCTCGGGTAGGCCTTGCGGCCCTAAGATATGTTCTTAGGTAGGCCCCCATGGCCCCGAACTTTCATGGGTAGGCTCTCAGGCCCTAAGATATTCCCTTAAGTTAACTCTTTATACGATGGTTTTAAAATACGAGTTTAAAAAGCTCCACTACAGTTTGATTTCTGAGATTTACTGAACTATCATTTGATTAGTGTACCTATTATTATTTTATCGTACTTTTGGAACACACTAGACATCATATTTGATATCCTTAAAATTTGATACTATGAATGCTTCCTATGAATTGAGATATTCATATCTTCTATTCGATGAACTACCAGTGGAACCTCAGATTATCCCGAAAATTTGTATATGTCTGATTCAATAAGGAAACTATGGCTTTCTATTTATCTGCATGTCTTATAGCAACATATGGTAGTTCTGTATTACTGAGCTTTTCGAAGTTCACTCTATTAGTCACCATTGCAGGTTAAAAGAATTGTACCAGTGCAGCTATCGACATCAATAAGGGAGTTTTTACGGCGTTGTTTGCAGAGTATGGTACATGTGATTAGGGGGCATGTAATTGTATTTTGTTTTATATACGAGTCTGAATTTTTTTTATTTCTGCATACTGATAAATCATTTTATAAGTTAAATTTTTTAATAAAAGTTTTAAATTTTCCGTTATTTTTACGGTGGGTCGCTCCGGTGGCCCTAATATGACACTTCAGATTGAATCGGGTTATCCATATCAGTCTGAGGGGGTTACAACCTACATGCCCCTAATTATACGAGTATTGTACTCTACAAGAAACGCCGAAGAAAGTCTCACGTTGATGTCGATACTGCATAGGATCTATTTCTTTAACCTGAAATGGTGAGTAACAGAGTAAACTTTAGAAAAGCTCAGTAGTACAAAACTACTAGAAAATGCTAAAGGGCAAGCAAATTTATGGTAAAGAATGAAATTTCCCTAGTTATCCATATGTATATACAGGATATAGAGATGGTTTGAGTTTTCACTAATTAATTCTTCAAATAATAGTTTGGAAGTTTACAATTCAGAGAAAAATATTCAGAAAGATAGATTCTAAAGATAGAGTTGGAGAGTCTAGTGTGTTCACACGAAACAAAAAAAAATATTTTAATTAAACAGACTTTTAAAAATCATATTAATACCCTCCATCGATACACATACATGTAGTTCCCTAAAACTGCATCTATAAAGACTTACTCTAGACCCATTGGGCGTAGGAGCCAACCTTAGGGAGTACCTTGGGGCCTATGGGCCTACCCAAAGGTCACCTTAGGTCAATACAAATTTATGAGCTTGATCAAAGTTGAACCTCCGTAACTCTAGTTCTTACCCATGTAGTACACTAGTGAAACACTAAATTGACCAGTAAACCATAATATTAAAATAGTGATCCAGTAGAATATCATAAAAGTGATAATTGAGTTTATTCAAATCACATGTTTGTTGTCTGCTCGTACATTAAAATATGGTCCCACATAATTACTTCCATAAGGACTTACCCTATACCCAATGAGTAGAAGAGTAATCCTATGGGAGAACCTTGGGGCCTAAAAGCCTACCCAAAGGTTACCTTAGGTCCATAAGGATTTACCAGTTTGATCAGAGTTGAACCTCTAGTAAACCAATTTAGATTGTAAACAATAGTTCCATGATCCATAAATCATGCATATTATATTTTCCAGTAAAAATTGGTAACCAGAGAGCATGTATCAGACAAACATAGTTCAAAACTGGTAAATCAAGAAGTCATGATATCGACCATGTAAAACATTTATAAATCAATTAAGATATCAAATCATATTTTCAGTATGAATAAAACAAGCATATAACACACATGGAACACACTAGAGGATTCAATTATTTTTCTTAAGGAAGACAATGATAATCTGAAAGGAAAACATGAACTTTTGTAAATTAATCATATATCAGAAACAATAACCCTATTAAAAGTGGTTCGATTACTATTAGATCTAATCAGACATTCAAAAATAGATACTTCAAGACCATTTAGGATTTCAAGTCATCAGAAAGGTATTTAGGAACCTTACGTCATAATTATTAATATTAAGATATAACATGAGTGAGTCCAATGCTCAGACCATCAGGGGTATTTTAATCATTAAAATTATTGAAAATTTCTTATTAATTTAATCCCAATAATGGTAACACGAAGATTTATGGTATTTAGGATTTATATTGAGTTATTAGAATTTCGAGTTATATCATACTAATCAGATCCCAGTAGTACTATACTTGTCAATCATTTAGACCAAGATCCTTCTCGAATATTCACTTCTTAATACTAACTGCAATATTTGAACTGATTGCCTTTAGAATATCATTGAACGGATCTTCAGGAGATGAACAAATATACTAGTGGTATTTATTTTATTTCTAAATTGCAACAACATACAAGAAAGACTAACATGCTTGGGACCTGCTCCAAATTTTAAGGGGTGGTACAACACTTAGGTTTATCGGTATTTCCAGAATTTATCCAATGGCATCCACTTATTTCCATGTCATGAGGGTAGTTAGGTTATTTCAGTACTCTATGTTATTTTAAGTATTCCCTAAAATCCAGAGTATTTTGGTCATTTCAAATAGCTTAGATACATATAGTACTCTCAATAAATTGGTCTTTCGATATTTATTTTGAAATCAGAATATCTGATTATGTTGCGGTTTCAAAGACTAGGAATTGATTATCATAATTTTCTAATCATATCATGAATTTCATATTTCTAACAAGTCAAGAATGAATTATTAAGTAATTTCAACTATTAGGGGAGGTCCAAATCTCTTTTTCATTTATAACAAGTCCTCATGTGTTTATTCAAGAATTGGAATTTAAAGTCTTTTCCCATCACGAAGGTCATAATAAGTTATAAGGGGTTTCTAGGTAAAACAATCCTTGAACATGTCAAACAATGCGAGGGTAATTTCGTAATCTCTTATCCAATTTTTCTGACATATAACCTTTAACAAAAATAATCAGAACTTAAGAATCCTAGTTTAATTCTTTTAACACTTAATCACCAACCTTGAAATTATTTCTTATCAGTATTTCAATTTCTAAACAATTTGATCGAGTCTTAACCATTTTTATAACCTTTTACCGTATTCAGTAGGAATTAAGAATATTCATTAGGATTTATTAGACCAAACATTTTTATTCATGCATCAATCGATTACTAACATGTACATAAAGCATGCATATGGTTAGAGTATTACCTCAATTTCCAAGCCATATTGTTCGACCATTTAAAATCTATTATATCACTTTTGAACTTAGATTCAACAACCCAAAATATTTCAAATAAAAAGCAAAAGAAATTACATCATGAATGTAACTTAATCGAGAAAAATGGATCGAATTGAAAGATAAAACGTTGAAAAACAACTTATTGGATTAGAATTTGGTGAATCAGACCCAAAAATGAATTCACGATGTTAAAAAATATAAAAATGGGTGGTATAAGAAAAAGTCAACGGTCGATCAATGTCGGTCAACTACTAATCAACGGTAGTGACTCATTCGAATTGGTCCAAGTTGTTCAAACCATTCTTATCAGTTTCCAAAAAGCTCCTTTAGCAACAGACAAAGTCCACGCGCAGAGGCTAGTGTGTGGGTTGCTTGCGATAACCATGGTCATCGAAATATCACAAAATTTTGCAGAAATACATTTCAAGGGCTCGAGAGTTTCTTACCAATGTTGTTTCACGACGGAGAGTGACACAAAGGTCTGTTCTCACAATACCAAAACTTCAATCGATTTACCTCCCTCCACGATGACATTGATGATGAAACAAAGGACACCCATCGACTCCTCAAAACTCCAGGAACACGATGGTGCTGACAGTGAGACGAACGGAGCACTAAATGGCGGTAAAATTTGTGGTGGAACCTTCTAGGAAAGAGAAACTTAAAAAAGTAAAAGAGAGATAAACATGGAGAGAGAATATCTATGGGTTTTTAAAATGGGATTAATATAGGTAAGTGGGAGGAGTTTTAACTCAACTTTATCCAAGAGTGGTAAAATTATCCTTCTAGTCCTCAAATTTTCTCCCATAGTTAAACTAGTCCCTTGTTTCCATAATTTCTTTCCAATTTAAAGTTTGTACTTTAAATTCTTGCAATCAAATCCTTTACAACTTAAAGAATTTTTTTCCTAAGATCAAAGTGTGACAACTCTCCCCTCCTTAAAAGAAATCGTGTCCTCAAAATTTACCCAAATCAAAGAAGTACAAAAATTGAGCTTTCATCAATTCTTCAATCTCCCAGGTAACTTTTACATGAACATGATTCCTCTACCAAGCCTTAACTAGTTGAATATGCAAATTCGTTAGAACTATTCCTTATCATAATTCTAGAATCTAAATATAATTCTCCCTGTATAACCAATTAGACCTTAATTACCAATCCATAATTGTAGTGACACTCGCTTACCTTCAGTGCAAAATACAGAGATAATTGTTTTCCTTCAGACATAGCATAATCATCTCAAGAGTTATTCTTTTATCAAGAACACAAGCATTTCCCTTTAATCTCATATTGGTCACTGAGATATGAGGCTCAAAGTTATCGAGTTCCAAAAATTCTTTAATCTAGTTGTTAGATATAGCAATTAAGAGGGGAAATACTTTTATTTGAGCCTTTAACAAGGTATTTTTCTTTACAATCCATTTGGGTTACAAATCCAAATCTTGATTTTTCCTTTAAGACGTATTTTCATAAGAATCAACCATTATTAGGACCTTTATTAGAATTTCAAATTCGTCACATCAGTTCGAAACTCTTCAGCAATTCACAACCCTTTATGAATCGCTTCCCATTGGCAATTCCAATGAGAATATGTCTTTCAGCAATATTTATTGATTATGACCCAAAAGCAAATTCGAGGTTCCATTATTAAGCTTGGCTATGAGGTTATTTTCATAGAGTGTTTAGGCTAACATAATCCAATTTCATATCAGGAGTTGGGTCCAAATTCTCGAATAAGTAAGTCTCACATTACTCACAAGGCGCTTTAAAAAATCTGGAAGAATATAGATAATATTCCTCTTCTACACAGATTGAGTTATAACAGATAAAATACTTAGGCATACTCATTACAGATTTAGGATTAGACATCAGAGTTCTTCCTCAGAAAAGTAAGGTTGTATTCTAGAGGCACATATTGACTAACCATCCTATGAAAGTCAATAGGTCGATCTACCTAGAAGCCTCAACTCAACCTAAGCTCTAATACTACTAAATGTAACACCCTCAAACCTATATGGGTGATCCGATCTGAGATGTCACATTAGGACCACGAGAGTGACCCACAATAAAATCCATGAAAATTTAAAATTTTCATTAAACCATTTAAAAACCGTAAAACAATTTATACATAAAATCATAAGTTCAAGAATCATTCATTGAACCGATCTTCACGAGATGAACAGATATAATGATGGTATTTATTTTATTTCTATATTGAAACAACATATAAGAAACACTGACATGCTTGAGTCGTACTCCTAACTTTAACGGGTGATACAACACTTAGGTTTATATATGTTTCCAAAATTTATCTAATGCCATTCACTAATTTCCAGGTCATGATGGTACTTAGGTTATTTTAGTACTCGTGGTTATCTTAGTAATTCCCAAACTCCAAAGTATTTTGGTCGTTTCAAACAGTTCATATACATACAGTACATCCAATAAATTGGTTTTCCGATATTTATCCTAAAATCAAAATATCTAAGTATGTTGCGATCTCGAAGACTAGGAATTGATTATCAAAATTTTCTAATTAGATCATGAATTTAATCTATGAATCCGTAATTCTAACAAGTCAAGAATGAATTCTTAAGTAATTTCCACTCTTTGGGGAGATCTAAACCACTTTTTTTTATTTTCAAGGATATTTTAGTCATTTATTCAATTTTTATCATATGCATTACTTCTAGTAAATTAGTCCTCATGTGTTTGTTTAAGAACTAGAATTCTACATCCCATGTCATCTCGGAGGCAGTAATAAGTTATCAGGGTTTTATAGGCAAAACAAGCCTTGAAAAGGTGCAACGATAGTTTTATCATATCATTTATAACTTTTAAGTTTATTTTCAGTTCAAGGACAATTCTTGTCTTTTAACAATGCAAGGGTAATTTCATAATTTAGTATCCAAGTATTTTCAACATATAACCATTAATGAGAATAATCAGAATTGACGAATCCTGGGTTAATTCCTTTAACACTTAATCACCAACCTTGAAATTATTTCTTATCAATCTTTTTATTTCTAAACAATTCGATTGAGTCATAACCATTTTTATAACCTTTTACCATATTCAGTAGGAATTTAAGAATATCAATCAGGATTTACTAGACCAAACATTTTAATTCATGAATCAATCGGTTAACAACATGTACATAAATCATGCATATTGTAGTAGATTATTACCTTGATTTTCGAGCCATATCTATCGACCATTTAAAATCTATTTGATCACTATCGAACTTAAATTAAACATCCCAAAATATCTCAAATATAAAGCAAAAGAAATTGCGTTAGAAATAGAACTTAAACGGGAAAAACAGATAGAATCGAAAGATAAAATGCTGAAAATAGCTTATCAGATTTGAATTTGACAAAACAGACCCCAAAAACGAATTTAAAACGTCAAAAAACATTAGAATAGGTGGTATTGAAAAATGTCAATGGTCGATCAACACCAATCAACAACTAGTCAACAATCGACGGCGATCAATGACTCACAGACTTGACTCAGCTTAGGCAACTTAGCTCGGTTCGACTCGCAGATGGACTGACTCTATCATGGCTTGGTCGGCTCAATCCAAGCTATTCAGATCGATCTAGCCTGTTTAGATTGGTCCAGTAGATTTCCAAAAGACTCCCCAGATAGTGGACCAAACCCACGCGCAGAGGGTGGTGTGTGGGGCCCGTGCAATGGCCACGGTCGTCGAAACTCACCAAATTTTGCAGAAACACATTTCAAGGGCTCAGGAGTTGCTTACCAGTGTTGTTTCATGATGGAGAGTGATGAAAGATGTTTTCTCACAAGACCAAAATTTTAATCACTTAATGTCCCTCCACGATAAAGCCGATAATAAAACCCAGGACATTGACCGACTTCTCACAACCCCAGGAACACAAAGGAGTCGACTATGAGACGTTCACGATAACGCCGATAATGAAACCCATGACATCGATCGACTGCTCACAACTCCAGGAACACAAAGGTGCCGACTGTGAGACGAATGGAGCACTAAACAATAGTGAAACGCCCGTTAAACCTTCTTCGAAAGAGAAACTTAATAAAATGAAAGAGAGAAAAATATGGAGAGAGAAAAGCTATGTGGTTTTAAAATGGGAATGTTCCAGATAAGTGGGAGGGGTTTTGACTCAACCTTATTCAAGAGTGGTAAAATTATCCTTCTAGTCCTCAAATTTTCTCCCAAAACTAAACTAGTCCCTTGTTTCCATTATTTCATTCCAAGTTGAAGTCCAGACTTTAAATGCTTGCAATTAAGTCCCTTACAACTTCAAGAAAAAAAAATCCCTAAGATTGGGGTGTGACGCGTCACGTTGAACCAGCTCTCACATACGTGACAGAAAAGGTGGAAGGCACTTTCTCGAGAAAGCGTCTTTTTCCCCAAACTACTTTTCTAACCTCACATTGGTTTTAGAGTTTTAAAAATATTAAAATATAATTTATTAATTAAATAATTAGGTTTATATTCTCGATGCCTAACATTTAAATTATTCTTCATTCAATCCTTTAACATGTTATTTTATTCGAATTGAACCATTATTCAATATATTAGAACCTAATGTAATATTTAATACGATTATTTTAGATGAATTTGGCTAAATTTTGCTCCTTAAAAGACTTACTTTTTAGTAAAATTAATTTAATATAAAAATGTAACATAAAATGGTAACAAATAATTTAGTTTAATATTTTAATATTGGGCGAATTTAGTATTTTATTTCAATACCAATGTAAATCAAAATTCATCCATATAGTAGTTAGGTTGCATGGCGAGAGGACAAAACAAATCCAACAATCATTACATTTAAAGATTTGCTCAACTTACATAACTAAAATAGTTCTCCATCTACATAACTAAAGAGATGAAAACAACAAACTTCGCACATAATCATAAACTTCTCACATTACATTAAAATAGTTCTCCATCTACATAACTAAAGAGATGAAAACAAAAAACTTCGCACATAATCCTAAACTTCTCACATTATATTAAAATAGTTCTCCATCTACATAACTAAAGAGATGAAAATAAAAAAATATTTCACATAATTATAAAACCTCTTACAGTACATTAAATGAGTTCTCTATCTACATACTTAAGGAGATTAAAACGACAAACATTAATTATAATAATAAATATATGACTCTTACATAGAAACTTTAGACATCATAATCAACGGGCTATTAAGAAGTAATTTTGAGTTTTTCAATCCTTCGTGTTTTTTCTTCTTGTCTCCTACAGACCAGTTAAAATAATGCTTATATGTCTCCATCATCTATATTTGTTTCTTTATCATCTATCTCTATTGGTTTAGTATTCGAACTAAAAGCACTGATAAGCGTCGTAATTGTCAAATTAAATATTATTTGTTCTCAAACAAAATAAATAAAAATGTAGTAAGAGAATAAGGGTCGATCCACAGGGACTAAGGAGCTTCAAATGTTGAATTGTTTCGATCCTGTTTGAAATGAAAAAATAAAGAAAAGAAAAAGTTTATGAAATTGAAAGAAAAGAAATCAAGATTTGAAAGAAAAAAAAACAAGGTAAATCTTTTGAAAAGAAATCAAATTAGTAAAGATAGCCTCAATCTTCGATTTGCCTCAATTCCAATTGATCATCGAAAGAGATTTTACTCAGAATATATGTCGGTTACAATCTACAAGGCCTAACCATTGAAACTTACTTTTTTCTCTTGTAAACTGATATTCTCAAATTTATCTCCAGAATTCAATCTTTACTTGGACTAACCACAACTATCGTCCCTAGAACCAATGTAGCTTTACGCGCTGTAAAATCTCATGCTCAGGTTATGGTGTCTCAATGTGAATCAAACCCGATCTCAATTCACCTTAACGGACCACTGTTAAGTGTTTTCCTAGGAAGTTGAATTACGACCAACCGATTCTTCCTCTCAAACTATAAACCCAAACAACATTTAAGTCAATGTACAATTTTTGAAATGAAAGTGTTAAAATTTTAAAGTAAAATCCGATTGCCAAATCAAGAGTTTAGAAAATCAATAATATTATCCAAAGATGTTAAGTGTTTATCAATTCTCACAAACAAAATTGGGTCATGTCTAAGCCTTTGACTAATTAAAAGTTTAGCTAAACATGATTGAAATCATACTTAACATTTTTTGAAAAGAAAGTAAAAACCAAAAACATAAAGATGAAGAACATAAAATAAAATCCGAGAGAAATTTTATAAAATTGAAAGAGAAAGAAGTACATTCTCAAGCTTAACCCTAAGGGGTATTTATAGCTTATAGAATTTTACAAAAGATAAACTTCCTAAAGATAAAGAAATATTTAAAATAATAAAATATCCAAGAAGTTAAATAATAAAAAGATAAATCACAAATATTTGTTTCAAATTCAAACTTAAACTCCAAAATAATTATACTCATCCTTCTTCTATATTAATGTTGACTAGTCTTCTAGAAATTACTACTGCTAACTCGATCGTAAGATTCTGTCATGTCGAACCACTTTTGTGCCCCAGATCGTGCCCAAGGCTCCAGCCACGATTCCATAAATAAAAAAATGTAGAACTCGCCCTCTTTATTGATGGTTCTTGGAAATTAGTTCTTACACGAAAATAAACAAAATAGAACCAAATCAGTAACATGAAATAAAAAAAAGAGGAATAATTATTGACAAAGTAAATACAAATTTGACCACTCATCAAACCCCCCTTCAATTATTTAATGTTTTTTTATCGAGCATACTTCAATCAAATATTTCAAAAACTCTATTTATCTTCCTTCGTCCTGCATCATATCAAAGAAAACCATCCAACTCAAGTTCACAAGAAATTATCCAAATTAAAATAGCAATCAAATGAAAAACATAAAAAAAGATAAATTTAAGCAAAATCATTACATCCCATTAATCTATCAATCTCAATGCATCAAGTCTCAATACTCTCACAAGGGTTCACTCATTCCACTCAAAGTGTTTTAGGTAAAACGCTCAAAGCCAGAAGCAAACATGATATTGCCACATTCTTCTAAGAAAATCAAGTCTCCACCACTAGAAATAAACAAGATGTAATAATCAAATGGTCTTTGAAAAGGGTTATAATGAAACTTAGGTAAAGGTAGGGAAAAGACAAAAAAATGGGCTAAAAATCAAGATAAGAGATGCACAAAAAATAAGGCCAATTTCATGAAATAAACAAAGTAAATAAAAGAAATGTGATAAAAGTCAAACAACTTTTTTAAAATATATATATGTTTTTGTTCGAATCATGTTTTTCTTTTTCTTTTTTCTCTTTTTTCGTTTGAGCCTACTTTTTTCTTCTTCTTTTTGCTATTTGAACCCTTTTTTGTGGATCATGAACAATAATTGAGCAACTCATCCTCTTGTCACGACAAGGGTAGAAAAAGGGGGTAAATAAAAAGCTCTGGTTTAAAAAATGTGGTAAAAGCAAATAAAGGGAAAAAGGGTCAAAAATGCTAATTAGGGAAATGAATGAGTAGATAATTTTTGGTTAGAGAAGTGAGTAAATATTAAGTGCCTCTATCATGTTAAAGCATAAAGTTCAATATGTAGTCTCAATATGCATTTAATCAAATATATTAGAATGTTAATATATAGTTCGACACACTCAATCAAACAAATGAGCAAGAATGTAATAAATTGCTCGCTTAAGCTCAAATTTCACATGAAAGTGTAATCTACATTAAGTCAAGTATATTTCAACCAACAAAATCATGGGATATCAAAAAAATATTCAAGAAAATTGTAATCATGTCATTCACTATCATGCATCCCAATTCAAAGAAAAGTGTGTAAAAAAAACTCACATAGTATTAAAAAATATTCAACAAAACTCAGGATGTTCAATAGAAAATTACAACACATTCAACCAAAGCATACTCAATTCCAAGCATATAAATAACTAAGGGAAAATTTGAATTAATTCTCTACGCCCACTTAAAAACGTATTGTTCCAATACGAAAATTAAAATGTAGAGAAGAAATAGAGATACTCCACATATTTAACGACGACCGCGATCGCGATCTCTGCAAGAGATGCTTGATTGGATTGTGTCGCTTAAAAGAGAAGTCAGAGTTTGGATCCATGCCAAAGTTTCCTGCAAAATCAAAGGGTAGTACATCAGTAATGGGGTAATAAATTTATGCTCGTTATTTACCTAAAAAATTTTGATTCAGCAATGGACATTGGATGTGACGGAGCGGTGGATAACGATATCTGTAGTTAAGAACCAACGGTCATTGTATTACGAGAAGGAAGCGAGTCTCTTCGTCAGGGACCGTAAAAGGCGATAGAAAATTACCATAATGAACGAACAAAGGCGAGTTAACGGTCCAGGTGCCGATGGGTGAGAGGGACGAGCGGTTGAGTTGAGCAAGACAAAGTGCACGACTGGGTTTATAAAAATAAAATATAAGGAACCAAAAAAGGGTTACTTTCGAACAAATGATAGTAAAGAGTAAATATGGGTTTTATATTTTTTTAATTAGACAAGTGAGGAAGGTGACAATAAATAAAAGAAGGTTTGTCTAAATTAAAATAGGATGGTAATATTGAAGTGGGGTCCAAAGGATTGGTGGAGTTGAGTGGGCGGTTAAAAGAATTTGAAAATAAATGGATTTGTTTGGTTTATATGATTATAGTGGGGCTCATTGGGTAAGTTCACATGGGATTTTGGGTTTCTAAGAGGTATGGTATTTAATAAAAAAATGTGTAAGGTCCTTGAGGGGTTTTATTTGGTGATATGGTGTGCACGGTTGGTAAAACGGGGAGATTGTTTGGTTTTGTTTTAATGAAACAATGATTTTATAAAGAAAAAATAACTTGAGTGATCGAAAATGTCTTATAATATACGATTTTAACCAATTTTTTTAGATTTGCAAAAAATAACCAACAAATTCACAACCCAGTTTCGAATTCGCAACACGAACTCCAATTTCGCAACATAGTTTCCGAATTCGCAACTCGAATTTGGAATTCGCAACACAATTTGGAATTCGCAACACATAAGTCGAATTCGTAACTCGAATTTGACAATTTCGCAACGCAAGTTTCAATTTCTCAACAGGAATTTCGTTTTCACAACTCAATTTTTGAATTAGCAACGCGGATTTTAATTTCGCAACTCAACTTTTAATTTCTCAACACAAATGTTTTGGGTATATAAACTACACAGCAGCAGCAACTCATAACCTAAACCCCTAAATCGCAACTCAGTCCATCTCCATCTCTCACTCTCTCCGACGATATCCCCATATTCGACGACATCCTTCCCCATCTCTAATTTTTTTTACATAATTTTATTTCTATATAAATTTTCAATGATTCACTCCCAAATTATCAAGTATCAACTTAATAAATGTATGTTTTTCTCTAAGTCAGTGATGATATCTAGTTTATAGCTCGTTTGTTTAGTAAGTAAATTACTTTATTTACAATTTGTAGAATGAAATCATCTAATGTTGATCATGTTTGGATAAATTTGTGTTATGGAGGGTCATGGGAGAATGTTAATGGTGTTTTACAATATATGCCTTTACCCATGAATCTTCAACTAAAATTGTCATTAAAAAAGTTAACTTATGAAAATCTAATGTTACGTGTTTCAACAAAGAAATTGAGTTTTGAGCCTCTAAGTGGATTTAGGTTATCTTATCATAGAAAGGGTAAAGTTTATTTGTTAACCGACAATGAAGATGTTGAGCGATTCATTGCTTACATTAGTGTTTCGCAAGATGATGTTACATTGTATGTTGTTGAACCTAGAAGTAGTGAAGTTGGGTCTGTAATGGGTAGTAATCAACTAAGTTCTTCAGCCATTGTGCTCACAATGTACAACGTTGTTATCAACCTCAAAATTTCATGGCTCCACCACAATTTCATCACCAAGAAAATTTTGTTTCACCACATTTCCAATACCAAACACAATCTCAAAATCCACAAATTTTCCCTAATCCAAATCCCAATCAATTTACAGACCCAAATTCTGGTTTTCGTATTGACCAGTTAGACGATGATGAGCCAACAGATAAAAATGTGAGTACTAGTCAGTATTCAAAATTTGATCTTGGTCAATACTTGGACTTTGATCTTGGTCAATACTCGCAGTTTGATGATATTTCAGATCAGATTTGGGGTAAAAGTAAAGAAGAAGAAACAGACCCTGCTTATTACAATAATGATTTTGATATTGGTCATTATCCGGATTTTGATGATGAAACAGTCGCTGCCGAGGAAGATGTTGTTGATGATAATAAGGAGGAAGTTACGGCTGTGAATGAACATGTTGAACATCCATTCTGTAATTCATATAACCCTGAAGAAGAAAAGAATAAGAAGAATAAGTCCCCGAAGAAATGAAAAAGGAAATTCATGGCAATATAAAGGTTGTTAAGAAAGAGCCACGGGAGTATAACTGGATTATGCCAGAATTACTTCCAATATCAGAAGAAGAGTTGGTAAAGATAGTAGTTGATTGTTACACAAAAGTTATTCGTATCAAGAAAGATGATTGTTTTGATACAAAGGAAGACTTGAAGATAGCTTTGCATATGAAATGTGTGGAAGATGGCTATCAACTAAAAGTTAACAAATCAAACAAATATCATTTCGAAACAAAGTGTAGGATTGACAAAAATTGTATGTGGCGTATGATTGCAAAGAGGATAAAAGATTGTAAAATGTTTCAAGTTAGGACTTTTATTGATAAACATACATGTTCAAGAACCCAAGTTTTTCCTCACTATAGACATGTAAACAAAAAGGTGTTGCGTGGTTTTCTGGTTGAGTTGATGTTTTTGAATGGTAGGGTATATTGGGGTCATGAAATTATGACTGACATGAATGCTCGGTTCAATATTAGTATCTCATATTCTCAATCTTGGAGAGCCAAATGTTATGCCTTGGAATTGTTGAGGGGGTCTCCAGAAGCATCGTTTGCCCAACTGCCGGCTTATTGTCAAAATTTAAAGTTGAAAAATCTTGGGTCGGTAACTCATATCAAAACATATATAGTTGGACATTTTGAGTTGCTGTTTATCGCCATTTGGTGCTGCGGTTAGTAAATTAATATAATTTTATTGACTCATTTTTGTTAGTTACATGCATTTCACATTTAAATGATTATATTTTTATGTATATTCGTTCGTTTATTACTTGCATGTGCCCAGTTATTATAGTTGACGGAGCACATTTGAAAGGTTGATACCTTGGAACAAACTTATTAGCAGTAGCCATGGATTCTAACAATGAGATATTGCCAATAGCTTACGAGGTTGGCAAATATGAAACCTCTGATTCATGGACATGGTTTATGGGGCATCTTAGGGATTACATAGGTCCTATTAGTAATCTGAAAATCATATCCGATAGGGTAAACTCAATTGATAACGCTATTTGAAGGTAGTTCCCATATGTTTTTCATGGACTTTGTGGTGTTCATTTGTACAGAAATATAAAATCAAGGTATGCTGGTATAAAAAATCACAAATGGACATACTGGAAGGTTGTAAAAGTTTATCGGGAAGTGGATTTTAATAAGCATATAAATTTTCTTTAGAGTACATCAACTTAGACGAAGATATGGTTTTATGACGTCTAATAGTGCAGAATCAATCAACGCTCTAAGTCGTCATTCTCGAAAATTACCCATTACTATGTTAATGGAGTTTTTTCGAGCCTCTATTCAACAGTGGTACTATAAGAAAAGAAACCATGTAGGTATTATTTCTTTAAATTCGTAAGTTATCATATTTAATAGATTTTACTAAGTATTATTTATTTAAAATTACAGGAACATTAGAACGTAGTGTTACACAATGGATTGAAAAAAGATAACGAAATGTGTTGTGAAGTCAACGTCATGGAGAGTTGAACCATGTTTAAACACTTTGTTTGAAGTCTTGGATAATAACTTAAATGGGCTTGTCGATCTAAATGCAAAGAGGTGTAGTTGTATGAAATGACAAACATCTGGTTATCCGTGTGGCCATGTTATAAAAGTTGCTCTTCATCTAAACCAAGATGATTCAAGTGCATAAGCTATGGATTGCTACACTACAGAAGTATATCGACAGACTTTTGCTGAGATTGTCTACCGCATTCCACATCTTTCTGAGTGTGACATACCGTATGACTTACAAACAGTTTTGCCACCAGTCATGGACAGAAGGCTACATGGTCGACCAAAAAATCATGATCGTATACCGTCTAAGGGTGAAGAGAAGAAGATATTGACATGTAGTTGGTGCAAGGAAAGTGGTCATACAAGGTTGACCTGTGGATCACCAGTTCCATCACAATCATCTTTTCCTCCACCAAAATATGGATCTTCATCAAAATCCAAAGCTCATATGGTGCCAACTAAAGGGAAATAAAAATCCCAATCACAATTGCCTTCACCTTTTGGTATTATTAACTTATGTGGTTTTTAGATGCAAACGTTGTATTATGTATTCATGATTGTATAACACTTATTATATATTAGTACTAATAGAGTAATCAAGAACGTGACAATGGTAACTTTGTATAAAGTAAGCTTATATTACTATATTAATAGCACTAATATGATCCTAGTTTTTGTCTGTATTTAATAGCTATAATCATCTAAACATTACAGAAACAACTTTATGTGTATTTTATGTGTGGATGCATACATTTTTAATGTTAGGCATGTATTATTAAGTTGTACTCCTGACATCACTTGATTCTTTCTATATATATTACTTAACTTGAGTTTGACCATTGCTATGATTTGTTCAGTTGTTATCACTTATCAGGATTGTTGTCTTTTATATATCTTTTTGAAGGTGTTTTCCTTGAATATGAAACAAGAAAAAAAGATGGTTATTGTGAACTTCTCCAGACTCTTGAACTTTAGTTTTGTAATAACTAAACAAGTATGATTAGTAGGAAAATTTGCCTAGTGAAAATTCACAACTCAAATTCGTAACTCGAAAATTGAATTCGTAATTTGTAACACAAAAATTAAATTCGCAACACGAAAATCGCAACTTGATATTAATATTCGCAACTCAAAAATGAAATTCGTAACTCGAGAGTTCAATTTTCGAGTTGCCAATTTTAATATCGAGTTGCAATTTTCGTGTTGCGAATTTTAATATCGAGTTGCGAATTTGATTTTTGAGTTACGAATTTGATTTTCTTAAAGATAGTTTGCCTTCAACAGGTATTTTGATAGTTTGCCTTCAACATAATGCAGATTCAATTAAACAAATTTTCAAATTATTTACACTTTACATGACATTGATATGTATGTGCCCCAGATAGTATTCATGAGTTGTTGATTTTCAATACCTACATATATGAAGAAAAAACAAACTTTACTAGTAAATAAGCCTTGAATACATATTCAACTAGTTTAAATGATGGATATTCAACTAGTTTAGATGATGGATATTGAACTAGTTGAAAAATCAGTAATCAAGTGAAGCCATGCTCAGTTCTCACCATAGTACTTAGTAGTAGACCTATCTAGTCGACCACAATCCTCTTTAACAAGGGTCCCCCTTTTCTTCTCCTCATCCCTGCAAAGTGAAAAGAATGGAAATTTATAGTGAACATTAATGTGGAGTAAGGACAAGCTCAAGTATGGAATCAAAAGGCTTGTATCTGAAAAATGTGTAGTTAAAGGAGTTATCAACATAATCTTACCGGTAAGAGTGGAAGAAAAGTTATCGAATGATCCACGGTCTATTGATGATTGATTCATAATAACATAATTCTTTTGGTTATATCCAAAATAGCAGGAAATGGCCACAATAGCATTCTAAGAAAGAAAATAAGAGGCATAAAGAAAATAAGATGCAAAGAAACAATTGTAAGGACAAAGCAAAAAGTGAAGTAACTACTAAATCAGATCATAGAAATTTCAAATTTACAATGCTAGCAGGAAGCTGCCGAAAATGGATATGTTCATCACAAGCGCAAGACTACCTGATTATGATCCAGGAATGGTATTATTGAAGCACAAACACCCAAAATCAATGGTATATATGTGCATGAAACAACCACTTAGAAACAATGCAAATATACAAAATTTATTTAGTTGACAATGCGATGTTAGGCAAACATGCATAAAGCAGAAATTCCCAAAACAATTAGAAGTGTTAATCTATAATGTCTAGTTACAAATTCCCAAAACATTCAGATATGAAAATAATGAACTAAGGCAAAAGGAAATTCTCACATGGTCATACTGTCGCATATCAACCACTTGATGCAGGTAGGCAACGTCTCGTATATATCTCTCTAGCCATAAAATGTCGAAACCACAACCCTGCTGCACCTCTATCTCTATATGTCGCAGGTAAAAACTGTTTGCCTCCTCTCCTCATACGTTTCAAGCACATGCATGCAAAAGGACCACAATCCCCTCTGGCTATTGACACTTGTTGTGGCACTGTCTCATCTCTCATCATTTTAACTTTTAACTTATTCGGCTTTTCATTTCCTGAATTATTCCAATAAGCAATCGCATCCAAGTATTTAGACAAAAGATCGATCCATCCCCTACAAATAATTTCTTTCAAAGTAGATAATGGTATGTAATTCAAACAGCTGTCATATACTATTGTCTTCAGTGATGGGAGCTGAAGCTCGACGAGAAACCAATGACGACGTTCCATAACAGGGATAAACACCTGCAATATTAAATAAATAATACTTCAACTGCGCACATCAAATAAATTTGATGAATACCTTTAAATATGCAAAAATAAATACTAACCTTATCGACCTCCCACCACTCAGGATAAAGGATAGCTTTGCCGTTACCTAACGCATATGAAGTGTCTCTCTAATCCTGCAAGTGAGTTGAGTGAAAAGACGAAGGCATAATAGTCCATCGCGGCTTTTTGAGTTTATTAAATTTCCTTAAAATCAGAAGTCGTGTTACCCATACATCAATATGTTGTTTTATAAAAAATACATATTAGTGAATTTAATAAATTAAAAAATAATCAAAATCAATGTAAAAAGAATATAATACTTACCCTCCATTCGAAATAGCCATTATCTTAATCCCTAATAAAACACCTCACCAAGACCGCTCAAGAAACAAATATGTATGGTCGATTTTGCATATGTCGGTGAAGCACCCCTTGCTCCGCTTATGTAGATAAAAATCAACTGCGGTCTTAGCCCAAATGGTATTATCCTTAACTGTGTCTGGTAGTGTGCATATCTCGTACTGAGGAATGGTACTGGCCGGTAACTGATACGAAAGCCATATCGGATCCAGCATACCGGGCACAAGAGGAGGTTTACCAATATATCTATATAGTATGGAATGTGGATTCTGAACGATGCAGGGTAGATCCTGAACGATGAGAGGTGGATCTTGAACGATGGGAGTGACCTCTTGAACGATGAGAGGTAAATCCTAAACAATGGTAGGTGGATCCTGAATAATGGTAGGTGGATCAAGCTTCTTCTTACGCAGTCTTAGAACTATTGGGGTGAAAAGAGACGTAATGGCATGTCCACGACGTCTGATGCATGAACCTCGTCGTACAAGAAAAATGGTATCCATATATCTGATGGTAGATGGTTGGTATGGCTCAGAATTATAGTGGTTATCATGTAACATATTATCATTGGGCCTCTAAAAATAAATTAATACATAAATCAGTAAATAAATAAATAATGTGGAAAAAAGGTTATATTTATTGCATTCTTAGTATAGTATTTCTTATACAATTAAACAAACTTACCTCCTCGTGTAGAATACGCACCTCATTCTGCAACGATGAAACAATCTCACGTAGAGCACCTACCTCATCACATAAAGCACCATTGTCATCACGTAAAGCACATACCTCATCACGTAAAGCACTATTATCATCACGTAAAGTACCTACCTCACCACGTAAAGTAACTACCTCATCACGTAAAGCACCATTGTCATCACGTAAAGCACCGACCTCATCACGTAAAGTACTGACCTCATCACGTAAAGCACCTAACTCATCCCGTGGAGGTGGAGAACGGGGAGAAAATATCGTGGTATCTTTGTCGGTCGCCTAACATGAGGTGATGGTGGAGAAGAGGCTCGATGATGTGATGAAATAGGTGATGGATCTCGATGTCGAGGTGTAAAGTCGGCTAGAGGTGATTGATCTCGGTGTCGAGGTGTAGAGTCGGCTGGAGGTGATGGATCTCGGTGTCGAGGTGTAGAATCGGCTCAATGAGGTGATGGATCTCGGTGTCGAAGTGGAGAATCGACTCGATGAGGTGATGGATCTCGGTGTCGAAGTAGAGAATCGACTCGATGATGTGATGGATCTCATTGTCGAAGTGGAGAATCGGCTCGATGAGGTGATGGATCTCGGTGTCGAAGTGGAGAATCGACTCGATGAAAAAGTGGGGGTGTTCATCATCCGTCCCATCAAAAAAATGCCTACTAGCTTGCCACTAATCAGTGTCAACCTCAGCCTCTGTGGGTATCAATGTTTGTAATGGATAGTTTGCCTCCTAATAATATAAAAGCCCAAATAAAGTAAAACATCTACTAGTAATAAATTGTTTATATATGGTAGTATTTGTGTTTACTTACATCATCAATCATCATATATGGTAGTATCTCATCCCAGTCCAACTGTCGGATCCTCTTCCAAGTAATAGCCCTAGGAATATCATTTAAATTCTTGATGGCACAAGTACGCATGCTGGGAAATGCCTCAAATATCCAAATCTAAAATATAATACACAAACATTAATTTTAGTAATTGTTAAATAATTAATTTTAGAAACATTATATATTTCTTACCTTAAAGGCCCAAATAAAGCCTACCAAAGTGTATTTGGAACCATGCCAATGCAAATTACGACGGTCCTCAAAGGCATACGACATTTTTTTCCAAGTAGCTTTCCATATATATAAACACCACGGGAACATGTTCCATACATCTAGGTCATCTACCAATAATGCTAAATCCTTACAAATAGGCTATCTACCCTGTTTTGTTAAAAATCTGGCATACAAAAGTAACAAAAGGCATACTTGGACAACATCAAGGTCATCCATCCGAGTAAAACCATCTTTAAGAAGTAATCTGCTCAAATCATCGACGTGTAAAGTGGCCATCACCTTTTCCAGGTCAGGAAAAACCCGAAATAACTATGATGGGGTGGCGATATGACTAGTGTACGGACCTAATTCATCGTGTCGTCCAAAACGTAGACCAGTGACCAAGCAAAACTCCTCCCGCCCAAAACGAGTATACTCTAGTGAAAAATGAAACCATATCTCCTCATCGTCACGTGGTATCCCCTCGGGTAGATCATTAGTCATGGTCTGTAGAAACAAATGAGTTATCAAAGCATTTCCACTTGGATGTTGTACATTCAGCCATGGCTCGAAACAAGTATTCTCAAACAAATTTCTTTGGACATTTGTAAGTGTCGACGTAATTGTAGTGGCTAGGCTTAATTTATTCCTTAAAGTCAATGCAGCCGAAAAAAATTCCTAACAAAAACAATAAAAGTACTAAGTTAGATATACTAATAATATACCAAAAACTACAAATTATACACAATAAGAAGACAAGATATTAAACAGGAAAAATATAGATTATATTATCTAATCTTAATACTATTAAACCAAATATGATATTAATCTTTCAAACTAGCCCGATATTCACCCAAGTCATTATTCTATCATAGTTCACAAAATGCATCATATAACATTCTAGAAGTAAGCATAAGTATAAACAAAAAGGAAAACATATAGGTTTAGTGCAGGTTCAAGGTCTCTTAGCATAAGTGTTATGCGTAGAGGAAGTGCTTAAGCGTCAAAAATTTATTTCAAGAAAATCAAATTCGTAACTCGAAAATGAAATTCGCAACTCGAATTTTGAATTCGCAACTCGAATTTCATTTTCGAGTTGCGATTTTCGTGTTGCGAATTTAAGTTTCTTGTAATAAACTACTCTTCTTCTGCAAATTGAAGCTTGAATGAAGTGCATTACTTCAACCAAAAAATAAAGGGCGAATACATAATGTAAGTTTATTTACCAAATACTAACTTCATATGGTTAAAGACTAAACAACTATTTAGTAGGATTGGCACCAACCGAATGAATTTACTAAGCAATCTAAGTGAAATGGTTAATCTATCTATATTATATGTAAAATATTATATTTATTTTAAACTACGAGTAAATTTAACATCAATTTAAATATGAAAATGATTAATTATCTAATAATAATACAAAAAATTCAAAATAAAAATTAAGAAAACTAACCCTCGGTGGTTGATTTTCTATTTGTAGTCGTGAATGGTTGTGAGAGAGTGACTGTAAGAGATGGAGATGGACGGGGGTTGCCAGAGATAGGGACAGATATCACCAGAGATGGGGACGGATGTTGTCGGAGAGAGTGAGAGATGGAGATGGGACTGAGTTACGATTTAGGGGTTTAGGTTATGAGTTGCGATTTAGGGGATATACCCAAAACTTTTGTATTGCGAAATTAAAAGCTGATTTGTGAAATTTAAATTCGTGTTTCAAATTCGAAAATCGAGTTGCGAAAATGAAATTCGCGTTGCGAAATTGAAACTCGCTTTGCAAATTCGGAAAATGTGTTGCAAAATTGGCTTTCGTGTTGTGAATTCGAAATTGAGTTGCGAATTCGTTGGTTATTTTTACAAATCCAAAAAAATTGGTTAAAATTATATATTTTAAGGTATTTTCGATCACTCAAGTTATTTTCTCTTTTATAAAAGGTGGAAAAGAAATGTTTGGCGCACGATTTTGGGAACCAAATTGCTTCCTTTATTTTGTGATTAAGTATTCTATAATTCCACTCGAACCAACGTCATGTCCGTAATTTTAAGCTTGATCAGATAAATACTTGGGTACTTCAAAAATAAAATAAAATGAAATAATATAATATAATATAATATAAATAATAGAAAAAATAAAGAAAATTAACAAAAATAATAAAAATGGGTTGCCCCTATTAGATCACTTTGTTTATCGTCATTAGCGTGACGACTTGATTCAAAATACATGTTCTAAGAGAGATGATTCCTCCACTTCATATGCTTTTTTCCATCTAAGAAATTTCTTATGAGAAATTATACGATCTTAAATTTCCTTCATTTTAACCTTGTAGGTAAGGACATTCTCATAAGCATTTCTTCAGATTTTTCCCAATTTTAAAATCTTGTGCAAAAGAATGATCGACAATAGATCTTTTTTTACGAAAAAATGATTTCTTCAAATATTCTGAAAATGATTTATACTCTATTTTTGTGCGTAAAAAATGAAAGGTAATAATTTATTTATTTTTTGAAGGAGTTAAGAGCAAATCTGAATCAACAAATGAAATATTTTTCAAATCCGTTGATTTCTTGTCTTCATCCTCTAGTTCCCTATACAAATCATCAAAAAAATTAGTTTCCATAAATCTATCCACAAAAGGTTCATAAATATCAATGAAGCTAATGTTTTCCATAGAACTAGGATATTTCATTTCTTTGTAAACAACTCTGAATCAACAAATGAAATATTTTTCAAATCCGTTGATTTCTTGTCTTCATCCTCTAGTTCCCTATACAAATCATCAAAAAAATTAGTTTCCATAAATCTATCCACAAAAGGTTCATAAATATCAATGAAGCTAATGTTTTCCATAGAACTAGGATATTTCATTTCTTTGTAAACAACAAATTTAACAACTTCACTGTCGAATTCCATAGTAAGAATCCCTCTTCTAACATTGATCTTAGTGTGAGTAGTGCTTACTTGTTTCCTTCAAAGGCTCAACAATAAGTAAGCTATAATTCGAACGAGGAATAACATTAATAGATGCTACCAAATCACACATAACACGTTTTATACCAACCTTACCAATCTTACAAGGGATCACAAACATACTTTGAACCTTGTACTTAGGTGGAATTTTACATTGAATTACGACATAAACATTTTCACCTAAGTCTAACTTTTCATCCTCAGTAAGCTTTCTTTTATTCATGAAATGATCCTTAAAAAATATAGCGTACCGTGAAACATTTTTGATAACATCAAGGAGGGGTATGTTTATCCTGAATTTTTTAAAAATGTCAAGTATCACATTTCTTCGCTTATTTTTCGCGTTTAACCAATCTTGTTGGGAAGGGAGGTGGAACGACATAATGCAATGGAGTAGGAAGTTATGTATGAGTTTGTTTTTCTTTCTTCTTCTTCTATTACTTTGTTTCTACCTTCTCTAGAGTTTTAGTTTCGATGATAGTGTCACTTCAAAGCGTAATTACATAATCAATTTGTGTTCGTTTTGTTTGATAAGGTAATTTTCCTTGAGATTCCTATCGACTCACAGCTTGTGCTAGCTAGCTCATTTGTTTGTCGAGCTCGTGAAAATGAGCTTCAGTTCTAACTTGAAATTTCTCCTAGGATATTGCCAAACATTCAAAAATTGTTTCTAGTGATCATATTTATGGTTGATACTGCTGAGGTCGAGCTGGTCTCCATTGATATGCTTAATTCAATCTCAGATTCGATACATAGTTGAAATTTAGATGAACTCTCTACCCCAAATTACAAGTGTTGAGTGAGGATTGTATGGACTTTAGGGAGGTTTCAAAAACTTTTCTACGATATGTAGGTGGGTTGTTTTATCTTCTTGAACCATCAAAAAATAGTACGTGGAGTGATTCAGTATCGTGCAAATTCCACTTAATCTAGCTAGTCTTGTTTTACTTGGAATAAGATATTGGACCATATTAGTTAACTTATCAATTTTTTCTTCTAAGGAGGGAGTACTCATCTCGTGAACCCAGTAGGTGAAATTATTGAGAATTTGCGGCCATAGTTGAAATCATATTTCTAGCCACAACAGGAGTCATGTTGAGAAGAGCCCCTCAACTTGATGTGTCAATCATCTTCATATTCATAGGAAAAAAAGACTTCATGAAAGTACATGAGCAGAGTTTGTTAGGTTAAATTGTGTTGAAGAAAACTAGCGCAAAGTTTATAGAATCACTCTCAATAATCATATATTGACTCATCATATTCGTTGCATGGAATAACATGTAAAGAAATAATCGAATCATATTTTCCCATGTTGTAACTGAATTAGGCAATAAATAAAATAACCAATCCTTAGCCAAATCGACTAAGGAAAAAGGGAAGGCGCAGAGTTTGATTTGGTCTTCGGATACTCTTTGTGGTTTCATACATAAACCAACCATATGAAACTCCGTGAGATGTTGTGTAGCTTTTCATTTGGCAAACCATTAAAGGTCTGTAGAATATGGACTAGATTTGTCTTAATCTCAAATGGTGTTTCACCACTCGAGAATACGATGCATAATAGTTATTGTACGGTATGTATGGTAGCTAACCACTCTAACTGATTCTTTATATGTGAATTGTGTTTCGGCGTCAGATATTATTTTGGAATCTGATTTTGGTTGGTTGGTTGGTTGGTTGTTGTTGTTATTGTCTTTGTTGTCTCCTTTCCCAAAGTGTTCTTCCATGCACTCACTGAGCAAGTTCTTCGATCTCAGGTTTGTAATCTGTTAACTATTTTAGAAACCTTCTGGTCATAAATCAAAACAAAATTAGAGTTTAATTCTGAAAAACGAATCGAATCGGGTGATAAATTAGTCAAAAGCAGCTACCGTGTTTGAATTTGACGAAACGGTCTTCGGATTCGGATTCAGGAAGTCGAAAAACATAAAATATGACTTTTCAAAAATTTTGACTTTTCGGTCAATAATCAAAGTCAAAGGGTTTGACTGGAAATTTCAAGGCCTTCGGGTATGAATTTGGCAAAACAGACTGCAGAATCGAACTCATGACGTCGGTAAAACCCAAACAATAACTCTTGAATTCAAGCCCACCAACTCAATTTCTAGCTTCCAATCTTTTTCTCAAGAACCCGAACATTCAAATATACGAACCCAAATCTAAAATAAATTTCCTCGCCATAAAAATAACTTATTAAAAATCCTTTCTATAATTGAGGGCTCAATTGGTAAAATTGAGAACTAATGGTTCCATCAAAATAGTTAATTACTTAAATTAGTGACTAAATTGATCTTGTAAAAACTATTATGTCATAACTATAAACACTTGGAAATTAAGAGACAAGGTAAAGATCTCACCAAACTTGGATGACACCTTGTGATATACCCATTTGTACTTTAATAATAGTTCCCCAAAACCACGTGATTCCATTGCTCCATGCTCCATTTCACGTTTATTTTAAATTATTTTCTCTTTCTCTATAACTGCTCCATTTCACGTGATTCCATTGCCAAAGCTAGTGAACAAACAAAAAGAGCAGCTTCCATGTCTGAACCTTCTCCAGGAATACTCGAACTGAACACAAATGATGCTTATAAATTCTGAGTAACTGCTGCTGGTGACCAGCTCGAACCATTTGCTTGGCTAGATCATGCAGAAATGATATAATTCGAGGAGGTGGGAGGAGTATACACAGCAGTTTCCAAGTCAATATTTTGATGCTCAGAATGGCTATGGGATGTAGTCCTGCCACCAGCATCTCCTTAATTACCAAGTGATCCTGATGATGGACGTAGCGCATTTGGAAGGCCATTAAACAGACGATCAAGCTCAATAGGTTTGCTATAAGAATTCAATCGCTTCTTAAACTCATCCTCCGATACTCTCTCGGTAAACTCCACCGCATCCAATTCCGCTTTACACTCCTGGAACGACAGAGACAGCGAAGCATGAGAACGGTGAAGATAAGGATAAGTTTGGGTTTGTATTTTTGCCTTCCAAAATGATTTCCTCCATTACGTATATACACTCTATAAAAGAGAGACTTTCAAAATATCTCAATTGTATAGTTCCTGAAAATCTAAATAAAATAATAATATTAAAATAATAAAATTCCCATATGTTCATTGTCTTTATCAAAGAGTGTAGGCAACTCAATAGGAATTTGAGAGGCATTCAAAGTAAACAACGCACCAGTTAACGTTGCAATATTCTTTATCACACAAACCACATCATTTCCATTATTTTTTTCTTTTGTCAACAAATCCAGCTGTGATCAACAAGCATGAAATAATATAACATTTCTTCTAAGCTGGAAAGCAATGGATTTCAACCATGTTGCCATTATCCTTACTTAAAACATATATCTCCTATTGAGTGGCCCTTAATAATTACAATAATTGGGGTGTTACAGATATTGTTCTGAAATCATTATTCAATCATGGTAAAATCACATTATAAATGACGTTTATGAAATTATAATAATTTCTACAATAAAAATACATCTCATAAATATAATGAAGAAAAACAAATTAATTTAAACATATCTTAAATATCCAAATTTACGATAACCCAAATATAAATAGCAAAGGAGAAATCATTATAAAATCCAATACTTTAAAATAAGGCACATGTTACCAAAATAGAGTCAACTTAAAATATAAAACATTACAATACAATATACTTCAAGAGATATGTTGATCCTCCAAGTGCTCAATCAGGTGAATCTAACCAACAGTATATGAAAGGGGAAAACATTTTTGAAAAGTGAGCTAGGCTCAGTGTGTCCCAACATTATTATAAAATCATGATAGGTACACTAAACAAATCATAGTCCAGTAAATCTCATAAAATTATACTGCAGTAAATCCCATAAAAGAGTTACCCTAAAGGAACATCTTAGGGCTTGAGAGCCTACTCAAGATAGATTTTGGGGTCGTGGGGCCTACCTAAGAACACATCTTAGGGCTACAGGGCCTACCCGAGATTGATCTTAGGGCCGCAGAGCCTACCTAAGAGTCACATTAGGTCCGTAAAATTTTCCAGCTTGATCAGAGCTGTACTTTATAAATTCGTATTCCAAAAATTCAATTGCACCGTGACATAAATTCCATAAATCCATAAACATGGTAATTATATACCATTTCAAAACAAAATCAGATAGCAGTCATAATCCATAAACCATCACATTAAATCGGTGCATCAATAAAACATTAACCAAAGAATTTAGTGTACCACATATTAAAACAAATAAAACAGTTCAAGTAATAGATCTACTGATTGCTGGTCTCACCACGCTCTGCTACAGTTTTCGAACCTAATTTATAATAACACTATATTACTAATGTGTTCTCTAAAATCATAAAATTTATGAATCTTACGGGTGAATACTGGCACACGTGGTTTAATTGATCTAGAAGAGTTGGGTCGAGCTGTCGAACGATCCGGAGAGTCTTTTGTACCTTCAAACAATAATAATTTATCAGCCCCCAAGTCTTACTTAATTGTTCAAAGCTAAATTCTCAAGTATATAAGCATTTTCCGAGTTTGACTATCAATTTGGAGGATTTCGAGTCTGAATTTGACCAAAAAGATTGCGGAATCGGAATCAGGGCGTCGAAAAACATAAAGTATGACTTTTCGAAAAATTTAAATTCTTGGTCAAAATCAAAGTCAACGGGTTTGACCGATGATTTGGAGGCCTTCGGGTTTGAATTTGGCGAAACGGACTTCGGAAACGGATTCGACACGTCGAAAAATGTCAGAATAGGTATACTCGAACAAAATCAAAGGTCGTTTAATGGCCGTTTAAAGCAGGTCAAAGGGGATCAATAGTCTACATTCAAAAATTCCCAAAATATCACCTTTTTCAAAATAATTCCCAGAATGTAACATTTTTCAAAATAATTCCCAAAATGCCACTTTTTCAAAATATTTCCCAGAATATCACTTTTTCAAAATATTTCCCAAAATATCACCTTTTTTAAAATATTTCCCATAATGTCACCAGGTCGGGTCTGTCAACGGGACGGGTCGGGTCGGTCAACGGGTCGGGTCGGGTCAGACCGATCAACCCGGTTCAGACCGGTTTGGACCGGTCACAACATACCCAGCCGTTCGCAACATTCCCCAAGCGCAGGGGAGGCGCGTGAGACATCATCCGGTCTCCAAAAATTCCTGCAAAAATTTTCAAAAAATATTTTAAGAGATTTTGAGTCACTTACCAACCTCGGTTTAAATTTTTGAACGGTGGAGAGCTCGATTTCAACTCGACCGAATCTTTGACCGCTCCACTTCCTACACGCGCCGCCGCCTACGGAGACAAGGACGACACCGTCGGACTCGGAAGGATACCAGGAACACGATGGTGCGGGAGGTGTCGAAAACCGATCAACGATCGGAGATGAATTTAAGATTTTCCCGGCGCTGGTGCTAAAAAAGCATCGAGACTTTGACTCGAAATTCACGTCGTTTGGCAGCGTTTTGCTATAATTGGTTTACTGGGTTTTGATCACGGGTCGAAGATGAACACGACGGTGGTTTTAATTTTACGATTGGAGCTCGGACGATGTCAGAATCATAAATCAAAGAAGGTTGCTGGAAAGGGAATTTTATGAATTGGTTTTCTGTGTTTTCACGCAGAAACCAATTCATTTCCTTTAAAAGAAAAGCCTGCCGACACTCAAAGGTATAATGCAGGGCTTGGTCATTGAATTTTTTTCCAACTTCTAAAATGACCTATAAGTTTTGAAAGCTTTTAATTTAGTCACCAAATTTCACCAAATTACACCGATTTAAATATTTTTTTTCCAGGTTGTTACAAGCTCCCAGAACCAATACTTACCAACTTGTCAATTCATTAACCTTCCAGGGTATTTACTCTTTAATACCAAATATTATTATCCACATATCATCTTCTGAGTCATCACTGAATAAATCTTAAGGAGACACACAAATATTCTAATGTTCTTTATTTCATTTCCATGTTTCAACAATACCAGGAAATGCTGACGTACTTGATTTGTGGTTCATAATCCATAGGGATGATACAACATATAAGTTCATCTGAGTTTCTGAACTTATTCCAATCTCTTACTTAATCCTCAATCTTTGAGGTTACTTAGTTCATTTAGCATTCAAGTTCATTTCAGATACTTTGGGGTTTTTCTAGGGTAATCCAGACGTTTCTGAAATTCGTATACATACTGTACTTCCGTTCAATTCAATTTGGTCTTCGAGGTTTATTTGTCTAATGAATATATATATTTCTTAGTACCGAAGGCGATATAGAGTTGGGCTGGGCTGAGTACTTCCAAAATTATCATCGAACAAAACTTGAGAAGGCGAACAAATATTCAAGTAACATCTATGCCTTTCATGTACTGACATATCATTAAGATTGATGAACACACTTAAGCTCTGTTCCATAACTTCTAAAGGTAGTCCAACACCTATGCTTATTTGGATTCCTTAATTAATCCGTTTGTGATTGACATTGTTTGACCCAATTTTTTGGTTCAATTAATGGCATAAGAACAAAGAAACAGAGGATAAATGTATGTTGTCAAATTATAACGTTATCGTATAATAAATAATATTAAATGGAATTATGTTTAAATATATAACATTTTCTTTTATTACAACGCCTCTAAAACCCATGTCCTTTAGCTTGCCTTATAAATGATAGTTTTCTTGATAACATACCTCATTCAAAATTAATCTTACGAGCCACACTAAAGGAACAACCCAATTCTTATTCAATATGGCAAATCTCAATAGTTTTTCTTTCCTAGTGGTTTTGTTAATAACAATTGGTGTAGGGACAGCTATAAACAAGAATGATCAGATAATTAAGGAGAATAATTGTGAAGCTAAAATGGGCATGCATTGCGTGATGGAAGTTTTTGACAATATATTCAAAAAGGGGAGCATTTCTGACAAGTGTTGCGGTGAACTCATCGTAATAGGAAAAGTATGCCACTTTGCACTCGTAAAGAGAACCCTTGAAAATCATGTAGTCAAACACGTGAAGTCAAAGAAAACCATGGAAAAGAGTGTTAGGACTTGGAACAATTATCTTGTATTGACCCTTTCACCATCACCGTCCGCTTAAAGATATTGTCTGGCTCCGTTTAAAAAAGGATTATAGGAAACAAAAACAACAATTATGTTATTTTGTTTTTGATATTGTTCCATGAACTTAAAGAGTAGCTCTTAATTTAATTCATGTCAAGTTGGATCTTATTTGAACGGCAAGAAAGAATAAAATGGTCCTATCAAAATATTTTCTTAATAAAATATTATTTCTATGTTAACAACATCTCGTTATGGTGGCATTCATTTAAAACTACAAACCATGTCATGTCAAGTATTAGACTTTTTTTCTATTATTTTGACTTTTACAAATATCAAGATTGTATGTATTCATTATTGTTCTTATAAGTAGAAATTAACAATTTGATGCAATTGTGAGAAATTTAATTAATCTCCCACACTAGAATTCTAAATATCATATCATATTGCAGTATCATTTTCACAAATTAATAACATTGACTAGTTTTTGTTTGATCCTTATTAAAATTAAAATATTCTCAATTTATTAAAATTGTTTTTTATCAAAAAAGCTTCTCAACTACAAAATTTGATTCAATGACGTTTTCGTTATGGAAGGAAAGGACATTTATTTTAATTTATAGTAGTTGTGTTCCACAGTAAGAAAGAATTATATGAAATACATAAAAAGTTGAAATATGGTTGATCGTAACAACTTTTTTTTACCATATTATTGAAATAAGATGACATTAGCAGCTTTAACATGCTTTAATAAACACATTTTTCACAAATAAAAAATTTTCTTTGTGATACAAGGGTTTATAGCAAATGGAATAACATTTAAGAACGTCAATAGCTTCTGATTTTTCCTTTTCATACTTATTAAAACAATATGGCCATTATTTATTATTTTAAATATTTGTAAGTATTTTAATCAATAGAGAACAGTGAATAACCAACAAAATATCATTCAAATATTTATAAATACTAATTTTTTTGAAGATAATCGTTTTAATTCACATTATGCATATTGAGTGCATTGTATTAAAAAAATGAAAATTTTAAAAACTAAAAATAGATTTATTGGATGGAGTATATTCTAATGTGTTGAGTTAATCGATTGATGGAAATGGCCAAGAGGGGGGTGAATTGGTAATTAAAATTTTGGTGGAAGCTTTTGCAGAAAATTGAAAATATTTGCACAACGATTTAGAGTGGTTTGACTTTCTTAACCAAAGTCTACGTCCACTACCTTAGCTATCCACACTAAGGATTTTCCAACAAATTCACTAATTTGTTCTTTCTTTTGAGGACAAAGAGTAACCTTACAACTCCCTCAAGAATTATACCCCAAATTCTTGAGCACACTCTTTTTCAATGAGAAATACACAAATTTGCAAACTTACAAGGAAAACCTCACAAGGAAAATATGTTTGCACAATTCTAGAACAAAGAAAGAACACTCAAGAATAAATACAATTGAGCACAATAAGTGTTCTTGAAAGCAAAATGAATATTGAATGAAAAATAGGCTTGAAATGCTCAAACTTGAGGTTTGATGCTTTCTCTTTGATTCTCTCTTGATTCTAATTGCTTGATGTTTCTTGTTGTTGATCAATGGCTTCTAAACTTGTTTAAATACTCCTTGAATCAATTCTGAACGTTGGTGATAATTAGTGGAGTCAATATAGTTGTTATTGTGTGAAAACAATTAATTTTCTTGGTAGGAGCGTCTCATGCATCGATGCATGACCATTATGCACCGGTGCATCAGTGTAAAATTTCAAATATTTTGACCGTTGGACTCCTAGTGCATCGGTGCACTAAGAGTGCATCGATGCATGAAGTGCATTCGATGTTTGAAAAATAGCCTGGTGCATCGATGAATGGATTGTGCATCGATGCATCAAATGCATTCGATGTTTTAATTAAATCAGAGTGCATCGATGCATGGAGAGTGCATGGAATGCATTCGATGTTTCAATTTATTCATTGATGCATCGATGCATGGTATTGATGCATCGGTGCATGCCTTTGAAAAATTGATTTAAGGCTTGATTTTGGTTCAAAATAATTTGTGAAAATTGTTTCAAAAATAGTTTAAGTACAAATCACAATTTTACACATTTAGTAAGGATTAAAATTGATCTTTAAAGACTTGGAGTAATAATTTGATATTCGATAAATTGAATCGAATATAAATTGTAAAATCATTTGTAAAATCTTAAAATTCATTTAACTTAATTTGTTATATCGAAATATCAAAACTGTTTTTAACAATCTCCCCTTTTTTATATAACAAAACACTTGGGAAATTTTGAGATTTAGAAAATTATTTTTGAAATCAACTTTTGAAAAATTACTCCCCCTTACTATGACACACATCTTCTCCCCCTTTTTGTTAAATCAAAAAGACTCTATAAAACTTTTTAAACAAGAATGTTTTGAAAAACTTAAGCCAATTGATTTATTAATTATAAGCTGCTAAGATCACAATCAAAAGAGAGGTTAGCCATTAGTTTCATAAATCAATATTCATATAACATGCAATGGATAATTGGTCATATATGACTAATGATGCAAAAATAAGAAAATTTAACCAAACAAATATATATATTAAGTTCAAGCATCCATAAATATAAAATAAGTCCAAACATTCAACAACCAATCAAAGTCAAAGTATCCAAAAACAAACAAACCAGAAATATCAAAATCAATCCAAGTTTTAAATTTAAGAAAGCATGACAAGAAATACAAATCTACTCCATCGCAGGATCGAGAGGAGAAGGATAATGAGCTCGAACTTCAAGAGTCAGAGCATCCATACGATCACGCATCTCCCTCTGAAACTCAGTAATCTGAGACTCCATGGAAGCAAATCGTAGATCAATCGCCTCTAAAAGAGATCGGAAATAAGGTGGTGTTTGATCTTCTTGACGAGCGGGTTCCAGTGCATTAGCTGGATCGTCAATATCTTGAAATATCCCTTGAAGCTTGGGATCAACATCCGCAACCGGAGGAGGAGGAGGAGCACGAGAAGAACTAGCTCCTGGAGTTTGTTTATTTGGTCGGAAGACCCAAAAACCAGTGCGTTCATCTTGAACCCAATCCACTTTCTTTAAAGAAGTGAGATTGATTTGATTTTGGAGAGGGATGGGAGTGTCGAGAGAAACGTCTATACCAAATTTGATAAACATGTTACTAAGTAGACATCCGTAGGCTAATATTTCAACATGTTTAGAAGGGACAATGTTTACGATGTCTACTAGTTGACTAAAAATGACCTGTGGAAGATTTATTTTGATTTTATTTTTAATACAATACATCCACCATTAATCCCTAGCACGTAGAGTGGAGTACATACCAGCAGAAGGACGAAACCACCAAGAAATAATAAAATGAAAGAAACGGTCGTGATGGGTTCGAAGGGTACTGACACTAGCATTAGGGGTATAGGGATAAGCCACAGATTCTTTTTCGTCAAACACACCATCATCATCTAACCCGAAATGAGAAGAAATAGTTGCAGAATCAACAATAATGTACTGTCCTAGAAGATATGATCTAATTCCGATGGTTCCACATTGGGTTTGATTTTGAATACAGACCGCATTGGAATAGAAAATGCGGACTAATTGGTGGAAGACGATAGGTTGAAGCGAAAAAAGTTTATCAAACTTCCGTTGTTTAAGAATTGGGAGGTATTCAAAGTCAATTTTGTTCATGGCTTGAAGTGAGGGAATACGTTCTTCCTGAATTCTATAGGATTGGAATGACTCAATGAATCTATTGTAAAGGTCGTTTCTACGACGCTCTGGCATTTTAAAACATGAACCCAATAGGCCACTAGAAGTTTGAGGAACGAGATTAGGAGGTAGAGGAACGAAAGGACGATGTGAACGACTAGAGGAAGTCCTAGGACGTTTAGGATTAGACATGGTAAAGGAGTCGGAATAAGAAATATAACCTGCAAATTGAAAACACATGTATGTACAATAATCAATCCCAAAACTCAATTGAGTCCTCAATAATTCAAGGTTCTCTAAACCGAATCCTAATGGGCAAGGTTTTGAAAAACTATTTGAAAATAATGTTTGTAAAATTATAAGATGTATCAAAAACATCAAATTTAAAAATTAATTTCAGAATTTCGAATTTTTGTTTATTTCGAAAAAAAAATCTTAAAATTTTTTGAGTTTTTGATGAAATTAGTTGTAAAATTGTGTTTCTAATCATCAAACAATCAATGCCCGATATAATGTTCATCCTAGAACTAATCAAAACTAGTTCTAAAATAAAAAATCAATAAAGTAGAGGTTTTTTAAAATATTACCTTGAAAATTTTGGATTGAGAGGGATGAATAGATGTTTTGCACGATTTGATGATAAAAGCAGGTTTGGGAGATGAAAAAATTGAAGAATCTGACAAAAAATCGTTGATTTTGAGCAAGAATGGAGTTTTTAGTTAGAGAGGGACGAATGGCTAAGGGAGTGTTTAAAGGGTTTTGAGAAAAATAAAGAGAATCAGGGTTTTTAACCAAAAACCTGACGGATGCATCGATGCATAGTCTTGTGCATTGATGCACATTCAAGGCATGCATCGGTGCATCATGCGGATGCATCGATGCACATTCAAAGGGATGCATCAATGTATTGTTAAGTGCATCGGTGCATTAAGCACAAAAATGTCAAAAATCCATTTTAAACACTTAAAATGCTAAATTATTTGGCTCTAGTGGTATTGGCAACTCATATATCAAAATTAATTATGTTCAATCAATCAAATTAATCTTTAAACTTTATTTGAACATAATTTAAATTTTTACTAAGAATCATAAACTCCCCCTAACTAATAGCAAGAATGCAATCAAAGATTATTATTATAAGCAATTTTCAATATTTATTAAAAGTTCTAAAATTACTTTAAACACTAAGTGAAGATATGTCAGTTAAACCTAATTCTCTCCTAAGTGTCCAATATCTTTCCTTATCTAAGGGTTTTGTAAAAATATCCGCTAATTGGTGCAAAGTATCAACAAATTCTAGAGCTACATCTTCCTTAACGACATGGTCTCTAATGAAGTGATGTCTGATTTCAATATGTTTAGTTATGGAGTGTTGGATGGGATTTTTAGTGAGACAAATAGCACTAGTATTGTCACACTTGATAGGAATAATACTTAATTCAATTCCATAATCTAAAAGTTGTTTTTTCATCCATAAAACTTGTGCACAATAACTACCAGCTGAAATGTATTCTGCTTCAGTGGTAGATAATGCGACACAATTTTGTTTCTTTGAAAACCAAGAAATTAGCATATTTCTAAGGAATTAGAAAGTACCGGAGGTGCTTTTCCTATCTAATTTTCATCCTCCATAATCCGCATCTGAGAAGGCATGCAAGCTAAAGCTAGAGTCTCTAGGATACCAAAGTTCTATACTAGGAGTGTCCTTAAGGTATCTAAAGATCCTCTTAACATCTAGTAAATGTGATTCTTTAGGACATGATTGAAACCTAGCACACAAGTAAACACTAAACATAATATCTGGTCTACTTGCGGTTAGATAAAGCAATGAACCAATCATGGATCTATATAATTTAACATCCACACATTTACCTCCTTCATCCAAGTCAAGCTTTGTAGAAGAACTCATTGGAGTGGCATAGGGTTTCCCATTTTCCAATCCAAATTTCTTGAGCATATCCTTGACGTACTTAGCTTGATTGATGAAGATGTCATCTTTTCTTTGCTTGATTTGGAGTCCCAAGAAATATGAGAGCTCCCCCATCATGCTCATATCGAACTCACTTTGCATTAGCTTAGAAAATTCTTGGCAAAGAACATCATTAGTAGAACAAAATATTATATCATCAACATAAATTTGAACTACTAATAAATCATTACCTTTTCTCTTTAAAAATAATGTAGTGTCAACCTTTCCTTTTGAAAAACCTTTTTCAATTAAAAAATTTGACAATCTTTCATACCAAGCTCTAGGAGCTTGTTTTAAACCATAAAGAGCTTTTGTCAATTTTAAAACATGATCCGAAAAATTTGAATCTTCAAAACCTGGAGGTTGTTCCACATACACTTCTTCTTTTATAAAACCATTTAAAAATACACTTTTAACATCAATTTGATATAATTTAAATTCATTGAAACATGCAAATGCTAATAACATTCTAATTGCTTCCATCCTAGCTACGGGAGCGTATGTTTCATCATAGTCTATGCCTTCTTCTTGAGTATAGCCTTGAGCAACAAGTCTAGCCTTGTTTCTCACTATATTACCACTCTCATCAAGCTTATTCCTAAATACCCATCTAGTACCTATAGTAGATTTATTACTAGGCCATTCAACTAATGTCCATACCTTACTTCTCTCAAATTGATTTAACTCTAGCCATAATCCAATGTTCATCATTTAATGCTTCTTTAATATTCTTGGGCTCTATGCATGAGATAAATGCAACATAATTACAAATATTTCTAAGAGAAGATCAAGTTGTTACCCCTTTTGATGGATCACCTATAATTTCACCATCCTTGACATAGTTGTACTCTCTTGGATAAGATACTTCCCTTTATTCAATGGTTGGATTCTCAAAAGGATCATGAGTTTCCTCATTTGTTGTTTCTTCCTTTGATGATGGTTCTCCAACATCATGTCTAACGTCATTTATATTTATAACACCTACATCATCATTCACACAAGAATCCTTCCTCGGAAGGGGATTATCATCGAAAACAACATGTATAGACTCTTCTACAACTAAAGTTCTTTTATTAAATACTCGATAAGCTTTAGAATTTAAGGAATAACCCAGAAAAATTCCTTCATCACTTTTAGCATCAAATTTGCCAAGGTTCTCTTTACCGTTGTTTAAAACAAAACATTTACATCCAAAAGGATGAAAATAGCTAATGTTAGGCTTTTTATTTTTGAAAATTTCATATGGAGTTTTCTTTAAAATTGGCCTAATCATTACTCGATTTATAACATAACAAGCGGTATTTGTGGCTTCCGCCCAAAAATATTTTGGCAAATTATTTTCACAAAGCATGGTTCTAGCCATTTCTTCTAAAGTTCGATTATTCCTTTCAACAACTCCATTTTGTTGAGGGGTTCTAGGTGCTGAAAAATTATGGCTAATACCGTTAGAGTTACAAAATTCAGTAAATCCAAAATTTTCAAATTCAGTTCCATGATCACTCCTAACACTAGTTATAGAGTAACCTTTTTCATTTTGGATTACTTTTGAAAACGTGATGAATTGTTCTAATGCTTCATCTTTAGTACTTAAAAATAGAACCCAAGTATATCTAGAATAGTCATCTACCAAGACAAATGCATATTGTTTTCCACCCAAGCTAGTAGTCATAGTTGGTCCAAAAAGATCTATATGGATCAATTATAATACTCTACTAGTTGATACGTCATTAATGGATTTAAAAGAAATTTGCTTTTGTTTTCCTTTAGCACAAGCATCACAAATTTAAGCTTAGGCAACCCTCGAACTAAATCACCTTGAATTAGCCGTTGCAAAACACTCATACTAGCATGTCCTAGTCTCCTATGCCATAACAAATCATCATGCTCATCCCTAGCAAACTAGGCAATAGCATAATGTGTATATATATATATATATATATCCCTATTTTATAACCAACAAGCATAATCGAAAATAGATGCAATGTCAATAAATTTTGCAATCATTTAAAATAAAACATTGTATCTTTTATCAAATTTATTTTTCAAAAGATTATGCTTTTAACCCATTCACATATAAAACATTATGCAATGTTGATTATAGAGATTAAGAGAACATGCATAAAGTTTTTGAAAATGTTATGCATTAAAACTTTATAATATTTAAACAAAAATCTATGCATAAACATTAAGAAAAAAAATTCAGGTCAAAATTTTGCAAAACCAAAGTTCGTGAAAAATCGATATCAATTGTTAAAGAGATATCAATTACTTTTTAAAAACAATTTTGACCAAAAATTACCATGTTCATCATACAATATTTTTCAACATACATGAGTTAAAACATAATTCAACATTTTAAAACCTCATGCATGCATAAACTAAATGAACAACCAAATAATAAAAACATTAAGTTTAGAGGTTACCCATTCCCTTTTTATGTGTGGCTTAGAGCATATTGAATATCATCATCTTTATCACTCCACTTCTTTGCCTTCTTAGTAGGAGAGGAATATCCTTTCTTGATTATCATTCAAGCTTCCATATCAAATTCTTTGATGAATATCATCATACACCTCTTTCAATGACGATAATTTGTTCCATTGAAGTGTGGAGGTACATCAATAGGTCTGGATTCTTCCATGGAGAATGAACCGGAAGTAGACGCCATCTTTATCGATTTAACTCTTCCCAGATTGACTCAAGAGGCGATTAAACCTTCAAATGAGTGAGGCTCTGATACCAATTGTTGAGTTAATCGATTGATGGAAATGGCCAAGAGGGGGTGAATTGGCAATTAAAATTTTGGTGGAAGCTTTTGCAGAAAATTGAAAATATTTGCACAACGATTTAGAGTGGTTCGACTTTCTCAACCAAAGTCTACGTCCACTACCTTAGCTATCCACATTAAGGATTTTTCAACAAATTCACTAATTTGTTCTTTCTTTTGAGGACAAAGAGTAACCTTAAAACTCCCTCAAGAATTATACCTCAAATTCTTGAGCACACTCTTTTTCAAAGAGAAATACACAAATTTGCAAACTTACAAGGAAAACCTCACAAGGCAAATATGTTTGCACAATTCTAGAACAAAGAAAGAACACTCAAGAATAAATACAATTGAGCACAATAAGTGTTCTTGAAAGCAAAATGAATATTGAATGAAAAATAGGCTTGAAATGCTCAAACTTGAGGTTTGATGCTTTCTCTTTAATTCTCTCTTGATTCTAATCGCTTGATGTTTCTTGTTATTGATCAATGGCTTCTAAACTTGTTTAAATACTCCTTGAATCAATTCTGAACGTTGGTGATAATTAGTGGAGTCAATAGAGCCGTTATTGTGTAAAAACAATTAATTTTCTGGGTGGGAGCGTCTCATGCATCGATGCATGACCATTATGCACCGGTGCATCAGTGTAAAATTTCAAATATTTTGACCGATGGACCGTTGGACTCCTAGTGCATCGGTGCACTAAGAGTGCATCGATGCATGAAGTGCATTCGATGTTTGAAAAATAGCCTGGTGCATCGATGCATGGATTGTGCATCGATGCATTCGATGTTTTAATTAAATCAGAGTGCATCGATGCATGGAGAGTGCATCGGTGCATGGAATGCATTCGATGTTTTAATTAAATCAGAGTGCATCGATGCATGGAGAGTGCATCGGAGCATGGAATGCATTCGATGTTTCAATTTATTCATTGATTCATCGATGCATGCTATTGATGCATCGGTGCATGCCTTTGAAAAATTGATTTAAGGCTTGATTTTGGTTCAAAATAATTTGTGAAAATTGTTTCAAAAATAGTTTAAGTACAAATCACAATTTTACACATTTAGTAAGGATTAAAATTGATCTTTAAAGACTTGGAGTAATAGTTTGATATTCGATAAATTGAATCGAATATAAATTGTAAAATCATTTGTAAAATCTTAAAATTCATTTAACTTAATTTGTTATATCGAAATATCAAAACTGTTTTTAACATAATGTGTATATGAATCGTATATGTATTTCATATGGTTGTTCTAATCTTTCTCATTATGATTGAAGAACAAGATATATAAAACACGTTGGAGTGCAACGAAGGCATACATCTAAACTTGTCCACACAACAACGAGTTGAGTTATTCAAAAACAAAAAAAAAATTGTGTAATTAGTGCAAATAAAAATGTCTACGGGAATCTAATATTTTATTCAGAAATTCTAAATTTACAATGCGAGTCAATTACTCTTATGTTAATGTTTTATGCGTGAAGGAAGTTTTTGACAATATATTAAAAAAGAGGAGCATTTCTGACAAGTGTTGCGGTGAACTCATCGTATTAGGAAAAGTATGCCACTTTGCACTCGTAAAGAGACCCTTGAAAATCATGTAGTCAAACACGTGAAGTCAAAGAAAACCATGGAAAAGTGTGTTAGGACTTGGAACAATTGTCTCGTATTGACCCATTCACCATCACCGCCCGCTTAAAGATATTGACTTGCTCCGTTGAAAAAAGGATTATAGGAAACAACAACAACAATTATGTTATTTTGTTTTTGATATTGTTCCATGAACTTAAAGAGTAGCACTTAATTTAATTCATGTCAAGTTGGATCTTATTTGAACAGCAAGAAAGAATAAAATGGTCCTATCAAAAAAATTGCTTAATAAAATATTATTTCTATGTTAACAACATCTCGTTATGGTGGAATTCATTTAAAACTACAAGCCATTTCATGTCAAGTATTAGACTTTTTTCTATTATTTTTACTTTGACATATATCAAGATTGTATGTATTCATATTGTTCTTATAAGTAGAAATTAATAATTTGATTCAATCGTGAGAAATTTAATTAACCTCCCACACTAGAATTCTAAATATCATATCATATTGCAGTATCATTCTCACAAATTAATAACATTGACTAGTTTTTGTTTGATCCTTATTAAAATTAAAATATTCTCAATTTATTAAAATTGTTTTTTATCAAAAAAGCTTCTCAACTACAAAATTTGATTCAATGACGTTTTCGTTATGGAAGGAAAGGACATTTATTTTAATTTATAGTAGTTGTGTTCCACAGTAAGAAATAATTATATGAAATACATAAAAAGTTTAAACATGGTTGATCGTAACAACTTTTTTTTACCATATTATTGAAATAAGATGACATTAGCAGCTTTGACATGCTTTAATAAACACATTTTTTACAAATAAATTTTCTTTGTGATACAAGGGTTTATAGCAAATGTAATAACATTTAGGAACGTCAATAGCTTCCGATTTTTGTTTTTCGTACTTATTAAAACAATATGGTCATTGTTTAATATTTTAAATATTTGTGAGTATTTTAATCAATAGAGAACAGTGAATAACCAATAAAATATCAATCGAATATTTTAAAATACTAAAAAAATATTGAAGATAATCGTTTCAATTCACATTATGCATATTGAGTGCATTGTATTAAAAAAATGAAAATTTTAAAAACTAAAAATAGATTTATTGGATGGAATATTTTCTAATGTCTATATGAATCGTATATGTATTTCATATGGTTGTTCTAATCTTTCTCATTATGATTGAAGGACTTGATATGTAAAACACGTTGGAGTGCAACGCTGGCATACATCTAAACTTGTCCACACAACAACGAGTTGAGTTATTCGAAAACAAAAAAAAAATTGTAATGAGTACAAATAAAAATGTCTACGGGAATGTAATATCTCTTTCGAAAATTCTAAATTTACAATGCGAGTCAATTACTTTTATGTTAATGTTTTATTCACTATCCAAGTTGGATGAGTTTTAAATGTTAAACATCATATTATAATTTTGAAAAGGAAAATATGTTAAATTTTATAATTTCTATTAAAAATAAATAAGCATACTTGATTTTATGCTTCACATTGTTTTTTAACATTATGGTGCATATTTTTAACAAAATAGGGCCTTAAAGTGACTATTTTTGTATGGCGATACATATGCAATACTAATTCCGATAAGAAGTACAAATTTTGTAGTTTTGTGTTTACTTAAATTGCTTAAAAAATATTACTAAATATACTAATTCCAAAACTAAATATATGTGCTATTAAATTAAGATTACTACTATTTTCTTTTTTAGTTATTGTTTGACCTAGTTTTTTGGTTCAATTAATGCCATAAGAACAAAGAATCAGAGGATAAATGTATGTTGTCAAATTATAACGTTATCGTATAATAAATAATATTAAATGCAATTATGTTTAAATACAGTTAAAACCCTATAAAATAATAATGTCAGGACCGGAGAAATTTATTAATTTAGAGAGTTATTAATTTATCGATAAATTAATAATTGTTAATTTAAAGTGTTTTTAAGTAATTATATTGTACATACCAAACAAAAAAGCAAATTAGTCTATTCCTCTTAGAATTACTTTGCAAGAGATGAGTTAAATTAATGAGCTCCAAATAGACTTGAACTTTAAAGGAAAACAGACAACTATTGAATCATATTTCAATAGAGTGTAATATATTTTTTTCAGTTTCTATGAATTAATAATTTATGATTTTCTTGGGACCGAAAAATTATAAAGGGATCTCACGAAAAATTATTATCTTATTATTTTATCGATTTTTTCAATTTTTAACATTGGCCCAAGTCGGGACTGGACAAATTTATTATTTTAGAGAGTTTATTAATTTACCGAGTATTAATTTAAAGAGTTTCTACTGTATATAACATTTTCTTTTATTACATTGCCTCTCAAACCCATGTCCTTTAGCTCGACCTATAAATGATAGTTTTCTTGATAACATACCTCGTTCAAAATTAATCTTACGAGCCACACTAAAGGAACAACCCAATTCTTATACTATATGGCAAGTCTCAATACTTTTTCTTTCCTAGTGGTTTTGTTCATAACAATTGGTGTAGGGACAGCTATAAACAAGAATGATCGGATAATTAAGAAGAATAATTATGAAGCTAAAATGGGCATGCATTGCATGATGGAAGTTTTTGACAATATATTCAAAAAGGGGAGGATTTTTGAAAAGTGCTGCGGTGAACTCATCGTATTAGGAAAAGTATGCCACTTTGCACTCGTAAAGAGAACCCTTGAAAATCATGTAGTCAAACATATGAAGTCAAAGAAAACCATGGAAAAGAGTGTTAGGACTTGGAACAATTATCTCGTATTGACCCGTTCACCACCATCGTCCGCTTAAAGATATTGACTTGCTCCGTTTAAAAAAGGATTATAGGAAACAACAACAACAATTATGTTATTTTGTTTTTGATATTGTTCCATGAACTTAAAGAGTAGTGCTTAATTTAATTCATGTAACAACCCGAAAAATTGAAAAAAAAATATATAATTGTAATTTGGGGTTTTAATTAAGTTAATTGGTGAAATTTGAGGATTTAATTGGAAGTTTTTAAAACTTGTAGCATGTTTTAAAAAGTGGAGGAAATTCAGTGACCAATCACTGAATAATGCCAAGGAGTGTCGGCAGATTGTTCTTCTTCTTATATGCGTGCAAATTGATTCTGGTTTCATACCAGAACAATTTGCTAAGTTTTTACCCCCACGCATCTCAACTTTCAACCACGATCCTGACGTCGTCCGACCTCCGATCATTGTTTTGAAAACACCATCGTGTTCATCATCGAGCGAGGAAAAAATCCCTTAGATTAATTGAAGCGAAACGCTGCCAAACGCCGGGAATTTCCAGTCAAAGTCTCGATGTATTTTTTTAGCTAAATCACCGAGAAAATCTTAAATTCATCGCTGATCGTTGCTCTGTTTACGACACCTCCCGCACCATCGCGTTCCTTGTGCCGTTCCGAGTCCGCCGGTGTCATCCTCGATCTCCGTTGACGGCGGCGCGTGGGGAGGTGGATCTGTCAAAGATTCGGCCGAGTCGAAATCGAGCTCTCCGCCGTTCAAAAATTTGAACCGATCTTTGTAAGTATCTCGAAATCGCTCAAAATAATTTTTAGAAAATTTTCCGTGATTTTTAGAGCCCCGGAGGACGTCGCACGCGCCCACACGCGCCGCCGCAGGCGAGTGAACACTGGAAACTGGTTTTGACCGGTTTGACCGGTCACGACCCGTTTACCCGTTTACCCGACCCGACCAGTTTACCCGACCCGACCGTTGACCCGACCCGTTGACCGTTGACCGTTGACCGTTGACCGGTGCTATTCTGGGAATTAATTCGGTTTTGGTGCTATTCTGGGAATTAATTCGAAATAGGTGCTATTTTAGTAATTTTTCGAAAAAAATAATATATTGGGAATTAATTCGAAAATGGTGCTATTTGTGTAAAATGTTTGAAAGTTTGTTGACCTACTTTGACCAGAACTTTGACCGGCTTTGACCGGCTATTAAAAGACCTTTGTTTTCGACCGAGAATACCTATCCTGATAGTTTTCGACGTCCCGAATCCGTTTTTGGGGTCCGTTTTACTAAATTCAAACCCGAAAGTCTCCAAATTGTCAGTCAAAACCGTTGACTTTAATTTTGACCAAGAATTCGAAATTTTAGAAGGTCATACTTTATGTTTTTCGACGTCCTGAGTTTGATTCCGAAGTCTATTTTGCCAAATTATGACCCAAAATTCCCAAATCGAGCATGTGAACTCAAAAAGGCTTAGTATCTTAATGTTTTGATTATTTTTAAGAGTTTTGGTTAAGGAATTGATTCGACAAAATATTTTATGAAGGTACTCGTGTTTCACCTGAGCAAGGATCAATTAGGTCCGGTGTTATCCGTTCGTCAGATCAGTCTGAACCGCGTAATACGAGAATTACCCGTAGGTTTCAGTATATTATTTAAATAATATTTAGATTATTTATATTAGGATTCCAATATGGATTTTTCCAATTCGTAGGGTCTAGCGCTGCAGCAGAACGTGATCGACATACCCAGTAATAGGCTTCCCTATCTGATTTCCCAGACTGTTACAGGTGTGTTTCCTAACATATTATATTACTGATTTAAATAATTTATCTGAATACCGAGTATTTGATATTTGATTTGCTGTATATTCTGATATAACTTCTGAATTAAGGTATTTCATACCGATTTCTGAGATCTGCTTATCTGATATCTGAATTATTGATTTGAATTCTGATTTCCGTATTTCTGCATATGGTTTCTAAGTATGAAATATTTGTTATGTTTTAAGTGATTAATCATTGTTTTCAATTTAATACATTCATTGTCATTTGGGGGGGTATTGTTGAAGGAAGATTATATGCAGACTTCTCGGCTTTGTGCTCAGGGTCTAAATGGCATGTGCGGTTGGGTGTATGGTTCTGGGGAACCTACACAACTATGATGTGAACGGATGGGGGTAGTGTTCATGTTTTAAAAATAAAAATAAAACTATTGCATAAACCGATTTCATTGAAAGATTTTATCTGTATATTTTTCTTATATACTGTATGGAGCACACTGAGCTTTTTAGCTCATTATGTAGTTTTTACCCTTTTTCAGATAGTAGCAGACAGTAAGCTAGCAGATTTGGCATCAGTGGAAATCAACTACTTATTTTGTACGAACATATATTTCTATATGTTTTTCAGTTATGTTTGGTGACATGTATTTGCTATAATTTTGGACATATCTGTATTATTAATATAATGTATTGTAAGATATATAAAAAAAAAACCCTCTGAATGGGATATGTGACCACTTAGGTTTGAGTCTAACTCACAGACCGGGTCTAGGGGGTTACATTTGGTGGTATCAGAGCCTTCGGTTTTAAACACTCGGACTGTACATGGGTCCTAAATTTTGGATTTTTAAGAAAAAAAATGTCACCTTATGTTATGATTTAAAGTTTTCTCGAGATCCCTGATGCTAATCTGACACATGTTTCAAATTCTTTCTGTAGAGCCTTATAGATCCAACGATGAATGCTGCTAGAGGTCGTAGGACAGGACGTGGACGTGGTAGAGGGCGAGTCACTCGACCTTCTGTTACGATAGACGATCCGATGTCACCACGTGATCCTCCTGTTCCGCAAGTAGATCCGACTCTTTCTCATGATGATCAGTTTACTCCTATGGGAGACCCTCCCGTCACTAAAGATGAGGATTCTGAGATGAATGAAGACGCCATTAATAGAGCTATCTTCCGCATGTTTCAGAGAGCTGCTAGAGCCCCTAGTAACATGACGGCAGTGGAGATTTCAAATTCTCTGATTGCTGCTAGTGTAGTACCATTTGAGGGTATTACTGGTGGACCTCCGACAGACGCTGAGTATTGGCTGGAGGACACAGAGAGGATTATGGATGAGATGGACCTCAGACCTGAGCAAAAATTAAAGGGGGCCCTAACTATGTTGAAGAAAGAAAGCTTCAGATGGTGGCAATCCATTTCTGGTAGTATTCCGAGGAACCAATTAACATGGGATCTTTTCAAGACGCGCTTCCGGAGTCGCTACATCGGAGAGAGATATCTGCAGGAGCGACGCCAGGAGTTTCAGAATCTGGAGCAGGGTAATATGTCTGTTATGGATTATGAGGTTGAATTTATCCGATTGAGCCGATATGCTCCTGGACTTGTGGATACTGAGACAGATCGATGCTTGAGGTTCGAGAATGGACTCAGGTATGAAATCAGGAGTCGAGTCACTACTCACCGAGAGAGGAATTTTGATGCTTTGGTTGAGATAGCCAAGACTGCTGAGGAAATAGAGCGACTGGGTATGGAGCACAAGAGAGATAGTGATCGAGCTCAAACCCGATTCAGGAGGCCTTCTGGTTCTGTTAATTCTTCTGCACATCCTAGCAAGAGAGGCAAGGGTGATTCCTTTCAGAGAGGCGGTGCGAGTGTCAGACCTGTTGCATCTGGTGCTTCAACTTTTCAGTCTACTAGACATGGTGAATCTTCTGGGTTGCAACCTTTGCAGACATGTGATTACTGTGGGAAACATCATCTTGGGGAATGCAGAAGAAAATTTGGCACATGTTTTAGATGTGGTTCTAGTGACCATATTATAAGGGATTGCACAGTGTCAGTTTCTACAGTTCAAACACCAGCTCGTACTCCCGCTCGTACTCAGAGTACTGTTCAGACTCCTGTAGGTGGTCGTACTCAGGAGAGAGCACCTGGATCAGCTAATAGAGGCCGAACATCTCAGAGTAGGGGTCCAGTCAGATCTGAGGCTAGACAACCTGCATTGGTTTACACTGCTAGACTTCGACAAGATCGAGATGGGCCTAATGTGACTGCAGGTACTGTTACTATTCATTCAGTTCCATACTTTGCATTGTTTGATAGTGGCTCTACAAATTCCTATGTATCACATTCCGTTTCTGAGGGTCTAAATATTCCTGTTGAGAATACTGAGCGTTCAGTGATAGTTCAAAGCCCCTTAGGCAAATCCATCGTGTTGGATTGTATTTTTAGAGAGTGCCCTATAGAGATCAATGGGGAGATTTTTCTGGCTGACCTGATAGAGTTACCCTTTGAAGAGTTTGATTTGATTCTCGGTGTAGATTGGTTGGACAAACATCGAGTAAATATTGATTTTGAGACTAAGAGAGTTGTTCTGAAGACCCCAGATAATCGAAAGATTGTAATGATCGGGGAACGACGTGGATTTCTGACGAATGTTGTGTCTGCCTTGGTAGCGGAGAAGATGATCAGGAAAGGTTTCGAGGCGTTTCTTGCTTATATTTTGGACACTAGGAGATCGCAATCTGATATTGAAGGCATCCGAATTGTCAAAGACTTTCCCGATGTTTTTCCCGAGGAGTTGCCTGGATTACCTCCAGATAGAGAAGTCGAGTTTAAGATTGAAGTCTATTCTGGTTCTACCCCGGTTTCAATGGCTCCTTATCGTATGGCCCCAAAGGAGTTTAAGGAACTGAAAGTCCAACTCCAGGAGTTGTTGGACAGGGGATTTATCCGACCCAGTGTATCACCGTGGGGAGCCCCAGTTCTCTTTGTCAAGAAGAAAGATGGGACGTTGAGACTCTGTATCGATTATAGGAAACTGAACAAGCTCACGGTGAAAAACAAATATCCTCTGCCCAGAATCGACGATCTATTTGACCAATTTCGAGGGGCTTCTATCTTTTCAAAGATAGACTTAAGATCTGGTTATTATCAACTTAAAGTGAAAGATTCGGATATTCCGAAGACTGCTTTCCGTACTCGATATGGGCATTATGAGTTTTTAGTGATGTCATTCGGGTTAACTAATGCCCCTGCTGCTTTTATGGATCTGATGCATAGGGTATTTCGACCTTATTTGGACCAGTTTGTAGTTGTATTCATTGATGACATACTGGTGTATTCTAGAAGTGAAGCAGAACATGAGGAGCATTTAAGGATTGTTCTTCAGACTCTAAGGGAGAATAAGCTATACGCTAAGTTGAGCAAGTGTGAATTCTGGCTCAGCGAAGTGACTTTTCTTGGACATATCGTCTCTGCTAATGGTATTCAGGTGGATCCGAGCAAAGTGGAGGCTATTCTGAACTGGAAGCAACCCAGGAACGTCTCTGAGATCCGTAGTTTCTTGGGTTTAGCTAGTTACTACCGTCGTTTCGCTGAGGGGTTCTCCCTTATTGCAGCTCCTCTGACGAAACTATTGAGGAAAGATGTTCCATTTGTCTGGTCTGAAGACCAACAAGCTAGCTTTGAGAAATTGAAGACTGTTTTAACTCAAGCCCCAGTGTTGATTCAGCCTGAATCTGGGAAGGATTTTTCTGTCTACAGTGATGCTTCTCATTCTGGATTAGGATGTGTTTTGATGCAAGATAGGAAGGTTGTCGCTTATGCGCCACGTCAATTAAGGCCGCATGAGCGTAACTATCCTACTCACGATCTGGAATTAGCTGCTGTGGTTTTCGCTTTAAAGATCTGGAGACACTACCTCTACGGAGAGAAGTGTTATATGTATACTGATCATAAGAGTCTGAAGTATCTACTTACTCAGAAAGAATTAAATTTGAGACAACGTCGCTGGTTAGAACTTCTAAAGGACTATGATCTAGAGATAGAATATCATCCAGGAAAGGCTAATGTAGTGGCAGACGCCTTGAGCCGTAAGGCGATATCAGATCTCAGAGCCTTATTTGCCAACTTGAGCTTATTTGATGATAACAGTCTGTTAGCGGAGCTACAAGTTAAACCTACTTTGGCCAAGGAGATTAAGGCCAAACAACTCCTTGATAGCTCGTTGCTTCCTATTATTGAACAAGTTAAGCAAGGATCGAGTTCGGAGTATACTGTGGATCAGGATGGTATTTTGTGTTTTCACAGTCGTTACTGCGTCCCTAAAGATGATGAGTTGAAACGAGTTATTCTTCAGGAGGCTCATAGTAGTCCTTATGCTATGCATCCTGGTGGGGACAAAATGTACAATAATCTCAAAGAGCGCTACTTTTGGACTGGTATGAAGAAAAATATTTCAGATTTTGTGGCGAGGTGTTTGACTTGTCAGCAGGTTAAGGCAGAGCATCAGCATCCATCTGGATTGTTACAGTCAATTAAGATTCCTGAGTGGAAATGGGAGCGTATTACGATGGACTTCGTTACTGGTCTTCCTCTAACTCCTTCCAAAAAGGATTCTATCTGGGTGATTGTTGATCGACTCACCAAGTCAGCGCACTTTATCCCTGTTCGGGTTAATTATTCTCTGGATAAACTGGCTAAGTTGTACATTTCTGAGATCGTTAGACTTCATGGTGTTCCGTTGTCTATCATATCTGATCGAGATCCGAGATTCACTTCCAGGTTCTGGAAAGCTTTGCATGAGGCTATGGGTACTCGTTTGAATTTCAGTACAGCTTTTCATCCTCAAACTGATGGACAGTCTGAGCGAGTGATTCAGGTGTTAGAGGATATGTTACGGGGCTGTGTGATTGATTTCCGTGGTAGTTGGGAAGATTTCTTGCCATTAGCTGAGTTTGCTTACAATAATAGTTATCAGACAAGTATTCGCATGGCACCGTATGAGGCTCTGTATGGACGTAGATGTCGTACTCCTATATGTTGGATAGAGTTGCATGATAGAAAAACTTTGGGTCCAGACTTGGTACGAGAGACTGAAGATACTGTTAGACTGATCCGTGATCGCTTAAGGGAGGCATTTGATAGGCAGAAGTCATACGCAGATAAGCGACGTAAGGATATCGAGTTTGAGGTTGGAGATCAGGTTTTTCTCAAGGTATCTCCATGGAAGAAGGTATTGAGATTTGGACGTAAAGGTAAACTGAGTCCGCGATTTATTGGCCGTATCGTATTCTGAAGAAAGTTGGACCTGTTGCTTATCAGCTTGAGTTGCCTTCCCAGCTCAGTCGTATTCATGATGTTTTTCATGTTTCTATGTTGAGGCGATACCGTCCAGATCCAGATCACATCATTCAGGTTGATGAGGTAGAGCTGAGACCTGATTTGTCATATGAAGAGGAGCATGTTCAGGTTTTAGAGAGAGATGAACGAGTTCTTCGGAATAGGAGTATCCCAATGGTCAAAGTTCAATGGAGTAATCGTAGCCCCTCAGAAGCTACTTGGGAGACGTTGGAGTCAATGGAGATTCAATTTCCGCATCTATTTTCATAAGGTAAATTTCGAGGACGAAATTTCTTGTAGAGTGGGAGAATTGTAACAACCCGAAAAATTGAAAAAAAAAATATATAATTGTAATTTGGGGTTTTAATTAAGTTAATTGGTAAAATTTGAGGATTTAATTGGAAGTTTTTAAAACTTGTAGCATGTTTTAAAAAGTGGAGGAAATTCAGTGACCAATCACTGAATAATGCCAAGGAGTGTCGGCAGATTGTTCTTCTTCTTATATGCGTGCAAATTGATTCTGGTTTCATACCAGAACAATTTGCTAAGTTTTTACCCCCACGCATCTCAACTTTCAACCACGATCCTGACGTCGTCCGACCTCCGATCATTGTTTTGAAAACACCATCGTGTTCATCATCGAGCGAGGAACAAATCCCTTAGATTAATTGAAGCGAAACGCTGCCAAACGCCGGAATTTCCAGTCAAAGTCTCGATGTATTTTTTTAGCTAATCGCCGAGAAAATCTTAAATTCATCGCTGATCGTTGCTCTGTTTACGACACCTCCCGCACCATCGCATTCCTTGTGCCGTTCCGAGTCCGCCGGTGTCATCCTCGATCTCCGTTGACGGCGGCGCGTGGGGAGGTGGATCAGTCAAAGATTCGGCCGAGTCGAAATCGAGCTCTCCGCCGTTCAAAAATTTGAACCGATCTTTGTAAGTATCTCGAAATCGCTCAAAATAATTTTAGAAATTTTTCCGTGATTTTTAGAGCCCCGGAGGACGTCGCACGCGCCCACCGCCGCCGCAGGCGAGTGAACACTGGAAACTGGTTTTGACCGGTTTAACCGGTTTTGAACCGTTTTGACCGGTTTGACCGGTCACGACCCGTTTACCCGTTTACCCGACCCGACCAGTTTACCCGACCCGACTGTTGACCCGACCCGTTGACCGTTGACCGGTGCTATTCTGGGAATTAATTCGGTTTTGGTGCTATTCTGGGAATTAATTCGAAATAGGTGCTATTTTAGTAATTTTTCGCAAAAAATAATATTTTGGGAATTAATTCGAAAATAGTGCTATTTGTGTAAAATGTTTGAAAGTTTGTTGACCTACTTTGACCAGAACTTTGACCGGCTTTGACCGGCTATTAAACGACCTTTGTTTTCGACCGAGAATACCTATCCTGATAGTTTTCGACGTCCCGAATCCGTTTTTGGGGTCCGTTTTGCTAAATTCAAACCCGAAAGTCTCCAAATTGTCAGTCAAAACCGTTGACTTTAATTTTGACCAAGAATTCGAAATTTTAGAAGGTAATACTTTATGTTTTTCGACGTCCTGAGTTTGATTCCGAAGTCTATTTTGCCAAATTCTGACCCAAAATTCCCAAATCGAGCATGTGAACTCAAAAAGGCTTAGTATCTTAATGTTTTGATTATTTTTAAGAGTTTTGGTTAAGGAATTGATTCGACAAAATATTTTATGAAGGTACTCGTGTTTCACCTGAGCAAGGATCAATTAGGTCCGGTTATCCGTTCGTCAGATCAGTCTGAACCGCGTAATACGAGAATTACCCGTAGGTTTCAGTATATTATTTAAATAATATTTAGATTATTTATATTAGGATTCCAATATGGATTTTTCCAATTCGTAGGGTCTAGCGCTGCAGCAGAACGTGATCGACATACCCAGCAATAGGCTTCCCTATCTGATTTCCCAGACTGTTACAGGTGTGTTTCCTAACAGTATTATATTACTGATTTAAATAATTTATCTGAATACCGAGTATTTGATATTTGATTTGCTGTATATTCTGATATAACTTCTGAATTAAGGTATTTCATACCGATTTCTGAGATCTGCTTATCTGATATCTGAATTATTGATTTGAATTCTGATTTCCGTATTTCTGCATATGGTTTCTAAGTATGAAATATTTGTTATGTTTTAAGTGATTAATCATTGTTTTCAATTTAATACATTCATTGTCATTTGGGGGGGTATTGTTGAAGGAAGATTATCTGCAGACTTCTCGGCTTTGTGCTCAGGGTCTAAATGGCATGTGCGGTTGGGTGTATGGTTCTGGGGAACCTACACAACTATGATGTGAACGGATGGGGGTAGTGTTCATGTTTTAAAAATAAAAATAAAAACATATTGCATAAACCGATTTCATTGAAAGATTTTATCTGTATATTTTTCTTATATACTGTATGGAGCACACTGAGCTTTTTAGCTCATTATGTAGTTTTTACCCTTTTTCAGATAGTAGCAGACAGTAAGCTAGCAGATTTGGCATCAGTGGAAATCAACTACTTATTTTGTACGAACATATATTTCTATATGTTTTTCAGTTATGTTTGGTGACATGTATTTGCTATAATTTTGGACATATATGTATTATTAATATAATGTATTGTAAGATATAAAAAAAAACCCTCTGAATGGGATATGTGACCACTTAGGTTTGAGTCTAACTCACAGACCGGGTCTAGGGGGTTACAATTCATGTCAAGTTGGATCTTATTTGAACGGCAAGAAAGAATAAAATGGACCTATCAAAACATTTACTTAATAAAATATTATTTATATGTTAACAACATCTCGTTATGGTGGCATTCATTTAAAACTAGAAACCATGTCATGTCAAGTATTAGACTTTTTTATTATTATTTTTACTTTGAAAAATATCAATATTGTATGTATTCATATTGTTCTTATAAGTAGAAGTTAATAATTTGATGCAATTGTGAGAAATTTAATTAACCTCCCACACTAGAATTCTAAATATCATATCATATTGCAGTATCATTCTCACAAATTAATAACATTGACTAGTTTTTGTTTGATCCTAATTAAAATTAAAATATTCTCAATTTAGTAAAATTGTTTTTTTTATCAAAAAAGCTTGTCAACTAAACAATTTGATTCAGTGATGTTTTTGTTATGGAAGGCAAGGACTTTTATTTTAATTTATAGTAGTTGTGTTCCACAGTAAGAAAGAATTATATGAAATACATAAAAAGTTGAAACATGGTTGATCGTAACAACTTTTTTTTACCATATTATTGAAATAAGATGACATTTGTAGCTTTGACATGCTTTAATAATCACATTTTTTACAAATAAATTTTCTTTGTGATACAAGGGTTTATAGCAAATGGAATAACATTTAAGAACGTCAATAGCTTCCGATTTTTGTTTTTCGTACTTATTAAAACAATATGCTCATTGTTTATTATTTTAAATATTTGTAAGTATTTTAATCAATAGAGAACAATGAATAACCAAAAAAATATCATTCAAATATTTTGAAATACTAAATTGTTTTTTGAAGATAATCATTTCAATTCACATTATGCATATTGAGTGCATTGTATTAAAAAATGAAAATTTTAAAAACTAAAAATAGATTTATTGGATGGTGTATTTTCTAATGTGTATATGAATCGTATATGTATTAAATATGGTTGTTCTAATCTTTCTCAATATGATTGAAGGACAAGATATGTAAAACACATTGGAGTGCAACGATGGCATACATCTAAACTTGTCCACACAACAACGAGTTGAGTTATTCGAAAACAAAAAAAATTGTGTAATGAGTACAAATAAAAATGTCTACGAGAATCTAATATCTCATTCGGAAATGCTAAATTTACAATGTGAGTCAATTACTCTTATGTTAATGTTTTATTCACTATCCAAGTTGGACGAGTTTTAAATGTTAAACCGCATATTATAATTTTGAAAATGAAAATATGTTAAATTTTATAATTTCTATTAAAAATAAATAAGCATACTTGATTTTATGCTTCACATTGTTTGTTAACATTATGGTGCATATTTTTAATAAAATATGGCCTTAAAGTGACTATTTTTGTATGGCGATACATATGCAATACAAATTCCGATAAGAAGTAGAAAATTTGTAGTTTTGTGTTTACTTAAATTGCCTAAAAAATATTACTAAATATACAAATTCCAAAACTAAATATATGTGCTATTAAATTAAGATTACTACTATTTTCTTTTTTAGTTATTGTATTCCCTTATTATAGTGGTTGTAGTTTGTGATTGACATTGTTTGACCCAATTTTTTGGTTCAATTAATGCCATAAGAACAAAGAATCAGAGGATAAATGTATGTTGTCAAATTATAACGTTATCGTATAATAAATAATATTAAATGCAACTATGTTTAACTACAGTTAAAACCCTATAAAATAATAATGTCAGGACCGGAGAAATTTATTAATTTAGAGAGTTATTAATTTATTGATAAATTAATAATTGTTAATTTAAAGAGTTTTTAAGTAATTATATTGTACATACCAAACAAAAAGGAACAACCCAACTCTTATACAATATGGCAAGTCTCAATACTTTTTCTTTCCTAGTGGTTTTGTTCAAAACAATTGGTGTAGGGACAGCTATAAACAAGAATGATCGGATAATTAAAGAGAATAATTGTGAAGCTAGAATGGGCATGCATTGCGTGATGGATGTTTTTGACAATATATTCAAAAAGTGGAGCATTTCTGACAAGTGTTGCGGTGAACTCATCGTATTAGGAAAAGTATGCCACTTTGCACTCGTAAAGAGACCCTTGAAAATCATGTAGTCAAACACGTGAACTCAAAGAAAACCATGGAAAAGTGTGTTAGGACTTGGAACAATTGTCTCGTATTGACCCATTCACCATCACCGTCCGCTTAAAGATATTGACTTGCTCCGTTTAAAAAAGGATTATAGGAAACAACAACAACAATTATGTTATTTTGTTTTTGATATTGTTCCATGAACTTAAAGAGCAACACTTAATTTAATTCATGTCAAGTTGGATCTTATTTGAACGGCAAGAAAGAATAAAATGGTCCTATCAAAAAATTTGCTTAATAAAACATTATTTCTATGTTAACAACATCTCGTTATGGTGGAATTCATTTAAAACTACAAGCCATGTCATGTCAAGTATTAGACTTTTTTTCTATTATTTTTACTTTGACATATATCAAGATTGTATGTATTCATATTGTTCTTATAAGTAGAAATTAATAATTTGATGCAATCGTGAGAAATTTAATTAACCTCCCACACTAGAATTTTAAATATCATATCATATTGCAATATCATTCTCACAAATTAAGAACATTGACTAGTTTTTGTTTGATCCTTATTAAAATTAAAATATTCTCAATTTATTAAAATTGTTTATTATCAAAAAATCTTGTCAACTAAACAATTTGATTCAATGACGTTTTTGTTATGGAAGGCAAGGACATTTATTTTAATTTATAGTAGTTGTGTTCCACAATAAGAAAGAATTATATGAAATATATAAAAAGTTGAAACATGGTTGATCGTAACAACTTTTTTTTACCATATTATTGAAATAAGATGACATTAGCAGCTTTGACATGCTTTAATAAACACATTTTTTACAAATAAATTTTCTTTGTGATACAAGGGTTTATAGCAAATGTAATAACATTTAAGAACGTCAATAGCTTCCGATTTTTGTTTTTTGTACTTATTAAAACAATATGTTCATTGTTTAATATTTTAAATATTTGTAAGTATTTTAATCAATAGAGAACAGTGAATAACCAACAAAATATCATTCAAATAATTTAAAATACTAATTTTTTTTGAAGATAATCGTTTCAATTCACATTATACATATTGAGTGCATTGTATTAAAAAATGAAAATTTTAAAAACTAAAAATAGATTTATTGGATGGAGTATTTTCTAATGTGTATATGAATCGTATATGTATTTCACATGGTTGTTCTAATCTTTCTCAATATGATTGAAGGACAAGTTATGTTAAACACGTTGGAGTGCAACGATGGCATACATCTAAACTTGTCCACACAACAACGAGTTGAGTTATTCGAAAACAAAAAAAAAATTGTTTAATGAGTACAAATAAAAATGTCTACGGGAATCTAATTTCTCATTCGAAAATTCTAAATTTATAATGCGAGTCAATTACTCTAATGTTAATGTTTTATTCACTATCCAAGTTGGATGAGTTTTAAATGTTAAACCGCATATTATAATTTTGAAAAGGAAAATTTTTAAATTTTATAATTTATATTAAAAATAAATAAGCATACTTGATTTTATGCTTCACATTGTTTTTTAACATTATCGTGCATATTTTTAACAAAATAGGGCCTTAAAGTGACTATTTTTGTATGGCGATACATATGCAATACTAATTCCGATAAGAAGTAGAAAATTTGTAGTTTTGTGTTTACTTAAATTGCTTAAAAAATATACTACTAATACAAATTCCAAACTAAATATATGTGTTATTAAATTAAGATTACTACTGTTTTCCTTTTTAGTTATTGTATTCCCTATATGTGTTTGTAGTTTGTAATTGACATTGTTTGACCCAATTTTTTTGTTCAATTAATGCCATAAGAACAAAGAAACAGAGGATAAATGTATGTTGTTAAATTATAACGTTGTCGTATAATAAATAATATTAAATGAAATTATGTTTAAATATATAACATTTTGTTTTATTACAACGCCTCTCAAACCCATGTCCTTAAGCTCGACCTATAAATGATAGTTTTCTTGATAACATACGTCGTTCAAAATTAATCTTACGAGCCACACTAAAGGAACAACCCAATTCTTATACAATATGGCAAGTCTCAATACTTTTTCTTTCTTAGTGGTTTTGTTCATAACAATTGGTGTAGGGATAGCTATAAACAAGAATGATCGGATAAGGAGAATACTTGAAGCTAAAATGGGCATTCATTGTGATGGAAGTTTTTGACAATATATTCAAAAAGGAGAGCGTTTCTGACAAGTGTTTTGCGGAGAACTCATCGTATTAGGAAAACTGACCTATAAATGATAGTTTTCTTGATAACATACGTCGTTCAAAATTAATCTTACGAGCCACACTAAAGGAACAACCCAATTCTTATACAATATGGCAAGTCTCAATACTTTTTCTTTCTTAGTGGTTTTGTTCATAACAATTGGTGTAGGGATAGCTATAAACAAGAATGATCGGATAATTAAGGAGAATACTTGTGAAGCTAAAATGGGCATTCATTGTGTGATGGAAGTTTTTGACAATATATTCAAAAAGGAGAGCGTTTCTGACAAGTGTTGCGGAGAACTCATCGTATTAGGAAAACTATGCCACATTGCACTCGTAAAGAGAACCCTTGAAAATCATGTAGTCAAACACGTGAAGTCAAAGAAAATCATGGAAAAGAGTGTTAGTACTTGGAATAATTGTCTAGTATTGACCCATTCACCAACACCGTCCGCTTAGAGATATTGACTTGCTTAGTTTAAAAAAGGATTATAGGAAACAACAACAACAATTATGTTATTTTGTTTTTGATATTGCTCCATGAACTTAAAGAGTAGCGCTTAATTTAATTCATGTCAAGTTGGATCTTATTTGAACGGCAAGAAAGAATAAAATGGTCCTATCAAAACATTTGCTTAATAAAATATTATTTCTATGTTAACAACATCTTGTTATGGTGGCATTCATTTAAAACTACAACCCATGTCATGTCAAGTATTGGAATTTTTTTTCTATTATTTTTACTTTGACAAATATCAAGATTGTATGTATTCATATTGTTCTTATAAGTAGAAATTAATAATTTGATGCAATTGTGAGAAATTTAATTAACCTCCCACTCTAGAATTCTATATATCATATCATATTGTAGTATCATTCTCACAAATTAATAACATTGACTAGTTTTTGTTTGATCCTTATTAAAATTAAAATATTCTCAATTTAGTAAAATTGTTTTTTTATCAAATAAGCTTGTCAACTAAACAATTTGATTCAATGATGTTTTCTTTATGGAAGCCAAGGACATTTATTTTAATTTATAGTATTTGTGTTCCACAGTAAGAAAGAATTCTATGAAATACAAAAAAAAGTTGAAACATGGTTGATCGTAACAACTTTTTTTTACCATATTATTGAAATAAGATGACATTAGCAGCTTTGACATGCTTCAATAAACACATTTTTTACAAATAAATTTTCTTTGTGATACAAGGGTTTATAGCAAATGGAATAACATTTAAACTTTTCCACACAACAACAAGTTTTAAATGTTAAACCGCATATTATAATTTTGAAAAGGGAAATTTTTAAATTTTATAATTTCTATTAAAAATAAATAAGCATACTTGATTTTATGCTTCACATTGTTTTTTAACATTATCGTGCATATTTTTAACAAAATAGGGCCTTAAAGTGACTATTTTTGTATGGCGATACATATGCAATACAAATTCCGATAAGAAGTAGAAAATTTGTAGTTTTGTGTTTACTTAAATTGCCTAAAAAATATTACTAAATATACAAATTCCAAAACTAAATATATGTGCTATTGAATTAAGATTACCACTATTTTCTTTTTTAGTTATTGTATTCCCTTATTATAGTGTTTGTAGTTTGTGATTGACATTGTTTGACCCAATTTTTTGGTTCAATTAATGCCATAAGAACAAAAAACAGAGGATAAATGTATGTTGTTAAATTATAATGTTATCGTATAGTAAATAATAATAAACGCAATTATGTTTAAATATATAACATTTTCTTTTATTACAATGCCTCTCAAACCCATGTCCTCCAGCTCGACCTATAAATGATAGTTTTCTTGATAACATACCTCTTTCAAAATTAATCTTACGAGCCACACTAAAGGAACATCCCAATTCTTATATAATATGGCAAGTCTCAATACTTTTTCTTTCCTAGTGGTTTTGTTCATAACAATTGGTGTAGGGATAGCTATAAACAAGAATGATCGGATAATTAAGGAGAATAATTGTGAAGCTAAAATGGGCATGCATTGCGTGATGGAAGTTTTTGACAATATATTCAAAAAGGGGAGCATTTCTGACAAGTGTTGTGGTGAACTCATCGTATTAGGAAAAGTATGCCACTTTGCACTCGTAAAGAGAACCCTTGAAAATCATGTAGTCAAACACGTGAAGTCAAGGAAAATCATGAAAAAGAGTGTTAGGACTTGGAACAATTGTCTCGTATTGTCCCATTCACCATCACCGTCCGCTTAAAGATATTGACTAGCTCCGTTTAAAAAAGGATTATAGGAAACAACAACAACAATTATGTTATTTTGTTTTTTATATTGTTCCATGAACTTAAAGAGTATCGCTTAATTTAATTCATGTCAAGTTGGATCTTATTTGAACGGCAAGAAAGAATAAAATGGTCATAAGATGACACTAGTACCTTTGATATTCTTTAATAAACACTTTTTTTACAAATAAATTTTCTTTGTGATACAAGGGTTTATAGCAAATGGAATAACATTTAAGAACGTCAATAGCTTCCGATTTTTGTTTTTCGTACTTATTAAAACAATATGGTCATTATTTATTATTTTAAATATTTGTAAGTATTTTAATCAATAGAGAACAGTGAATAACCAACAAAATATCATTCAAATATTTTAAAATACTAAAAAAATATTGAATATAATCGTTTCAATTCACATTATGCATATTGAGTGCATTGTATTAAAAAATAAAAATTTTAAAAACTAAAAATAGATTTATTGGATGGAGTATTTTATAATGTTTATATGAATCGTATATGTATTTCATATGGTTGTTCTAATCTTTCTCAAAATGATTGAAGGACAAGATATGTAAAACACGTTGGAGTGCAACGATGGAATACATCTAAACTTGTCCACACAACAACGAGTTGAGTTAATCGAAAACAAAAAAAAATGTGTAATGAGTACAAATAAAAATGTCTACGGGAATCTAATATCTCATTCGGAAATGCTAAATTTACAATGCGAGTCAATTACTCTTATGTTAATGTTTTATTCACTATCCAAGTTGGATAGGTTTTAAATGCTAAACCTCATATTATAATTTTGAAAGGGAAAATATGTTAAATTTTAAAATTTCTATTAAAAATAAATAAGCATACTTGATTTTATATTTCACATTGTTTTTTAACATTATGGTGCATATTTTTTAAAAAATAGGGCCTTAAAGTGTCTATTTTTTATGGCGATACATATGTAATACTAATTCCGATAAGAAGTAAAAAATTTGTAGTTTTTTGTTTACTTAAATTGCTTAAAAATATTACTAAATATACAAATTCCAAAACTAAATATATGTGCTATTAAATTATGATTACTGCTATTTTCTTTTTTAGTTATTGTGTTCCCTTATTATAGTGTTTGTAGTTTGTGATTGACATAGTTTGACCCAATTTTTTGGTTCAATTAATGCCATAAGAACAAAGAAACAGAGGATAAATGTATGTTGTTAAATTATAACGTTATCGTATAATAAATAATATTTAATGCAATTATGTTGAAATATATAACATTTTCTTTTATTACAACGCCTCTCAAACCCATGTCCTTTAGTTCCACCTATAAATGATAGTTTTCTTGATAACATACCTCGTTCAAAATTAATATTACGAGCCACACTAAAGGAACAACCCAATTCTTATAAAATATGGCAAGTCTCAACACTTTTTCTTTCCTAGTGGTTTTGTTCATAACAATTGGTGTAGGGACAACTATAAACAAGAATGATCGGATAATTAAGGAGAATAATTGTGAAGCTAAAATGGGCATGCATTGTGTGATGGAAGTGTTTGACAATATATTCAAAAAGGGGAGCGTTTCTGACAAGTACTGCGGTGAACTCATCGTATTAGGAAAAGTATGGCACTTTGCACTCGTAAAGAGAATGTCACACCCTGAAGTTGGGGCAAATATTTTTAGAGACCAAATTGTATGATTCTCAAATTTTTATGGCAACTTTTGAAATTCCTGAAAGTTCAAGAACCCAAGCTTGAGATTGCCCCTCCCTTTTAGTGAAAATAATAAATAAGTTATTTGGTGGGATGGAAACCGTGTCCTTTAGCAATAATGGAGCATATATCTTTATCACCCATGCTAGGTGTTATTCAATACAAAATTATTAAATTATTATTTTATAAACTAGATATGAGAATAAGTTAAGGATAATGCATTTCCACATGGAATCCATTACTTTCCAGCTTAGAGGAAATTCTATTTTATTCCTACTTGTTGATTCATAGTTTAATATGTTGACAAAAGAAAAAAAATGGAAGAGTGTAATCGGCTGAACGAGAATAGTACTCTTAGCCTAGGGGGGATTTCTTGTACGCAACTCAAGTTTTTGCACCAAATTCTTCAGTATATGGGGGAGCAAGTAGCAGCTTAAGCGTGAGTAATCAACAGACCAGAGAAGGTACGGGAAGTTCTTAGAGTGATGTTGGATTCCAAAGCTAACGTCGTATTTCTGCAAGAATCAAAGCTTTTGACGTTGAAGGCAGTATTATTTCATCAGCTTCGATGAGGCACCTTGTCGAGTTCATTCAAGATAATAGCTTTATCGATCTTTCTCTTGCTGGAGGACCGTTTACCTGGTGGAAAGGTAGCTATTAGGTTTGATCGGTTCCTTCTTTCTATCGAAGTGCTAGCGTGCTTCCCTAATAATGTGTAAAGTGCTTTACCGAGGAGCTTGTCTGACCATAAACAAATTCTGTTGCAGGATTCTTCGGTGAGTTCGGGTCCCCGTCCGTTCAAGTGGTTCAACAGCTGAGCAAATGATCAAGGATATGTTAATCTTGTTAAAAGGTCAGTTTAAATACCTAGGGTTGTGTATATCCAAAGTGCTAAAAAAATATTAAATTTGCATCAAAGTAGTTGGCTTTCCGAACCAAGGAAAGAGAGACAGTGATGCGTGAAAAGAAAGAAAGAAATAGTTGAAAGTTGCGTGGGAAATGAATCTTGAAATTGAGTTGAATTATAATATGGGTATCACGTGGGTTTTAGTTGAAAAAGTACAAAAGGGGAAGTTACAAGGTAAGTCATCTAAGTTGTTAAAAACTCAACCTTGTCTCTTAGTTTTCATGTTGTTATGATTATGGCATAATAGTTGTATTAAGATCGATTTAGTCCCTAATTTTAGTAATTAAAAAGTATATTGACTCCTAAAGTTTTTAGTTTTAACAATTGGGTCCCTAGATTATTAATTAGATTTTAATAAGTATTTTTATGGCGAGGAAAATTATTTGAAGACGTATTTGTATGATAGATTGTTCGTGTTCGATAGAAAAGATTGGAAGCTAGAAATCAAGTTGGTGAGTTGGAATTCAATAGTAATATTTTGGGTTTTGTTGACGTCCTGAATCCGAATCCGAAGTCTATTTCGTCAAATTTGAACTCGGTAAGCTGTTTTTCACTGATTAATCATCCGATTTGATCCGTTTTTCGGAATTAAGCTCCGTTTTTTATGTAATTTCTGTTGATATGCATCTGAGGAATTATTGAAAGATGATTTCAAGATCGAGAGCGTTCGAATGAAATTTAAATGGTCGATCAGTATGGCACAAAAATTGAGGTAATACTTTACTACCTCTTTATGCTTTATGGAACATGTTGATATTGATAAATGCATGAACAAGATAATGTGGGTCACTTTGGTGGAGTTGAATAATTTATACACTTGATATGATGTGGTAGAAATTCTGTAACTGATTACGGATCGAATGACTAATATAATAGATTGAGGAATTGTTAGATTAAATTACAAGTTTGTGATTAGTGATAAAGAAATCAGCCCTGTATCTGCAACTTATAATTTATTTCATCAAAGGTTAAATGTTAAAGGTACTTGGATGGGAAATTATGAGAATATTTCGGTAGGGTAAAAATACGAAATTACCCTTATATTGGAAATGATAAGAATTGTCCCTGGAAGTGGATTAATAAATCTGAAAAGACATATTGATCTGATAAATATATTGATGTGCATAAGAAATATTAGTTGTACTTGAAAATTATGGATAACCGGTTTTTAACCCCAAGAGGGCTTATGCAAGATACTAGAAGTCTGTTAAGGGAATTATTTCAAGATCAGAGAGTGTTCAAGAAAGCAATTAATCATAAGATCTCTAAATTATATTATTTTCGTTAAGAGATAATATCAAAATTATCTGGTTAAGAAATTATGGAAATGCCCTTAAGAGGTAGAATAGTCTGAGTTAACCCTGAATGAGAAAATACTTATTGGATTCGTACTTAACTCGATTAAGTACGAATTTGATTGTTAAGATCCTGACTTAGTGTAACAACCCGAAAATTTCAAAATAATATTTAATTGGGAATTGAGGTTTTAATTATGAAAATTGGTAAATTTTTTTGGGTCTAAATTGAAAGATTTTAAAACTTGTAGCTTGTTTTAGAGTTAAAGAAAATTCAGGGACCAAGCCCTGAATTTACCCTAAAATGTTAGGTATGTTTGGTTTATAAATGAATATGCATGGTTTCTGTTTTCAAAACAGAAAACCACGCCCAAATTTCCCTTCCCCTACGTCAACTTCCGACGACAATCCTGACGCCGTATGAATTCTGATCGTCGTTTTAAAACCACCATCGTGTTCATCATCGAGCTAGGAACAAACCCTTCAATTTAATCGAAGCGAAACGCTACCAAACGCCGTGAATTTCAAGTCAAAGCATCGACGTTTTTTTAGCTCAATCGCCTAGAAAATCCTAAATTCATCGCCGATCGTTGCTCTGTTTACGACACCTCCTGCACCATCGTGTTCCTTGTGCCGTTTCGAGTCTGCCGGTGTCATCCTTGGTCTCCGTCGACGGCGGCGCGTGAGGAGGTGGAGCAGTCAAAGATTCGGCCGTGTTGAAATCGAGCTCTCCGTCGTTCAAAAATTTGAACCGATCTTTGTAAGTATCTGGAAATCACTCAAAATAATTTTTAGAAATTTTTTCGTGATTTTTAGAGCCCCGGAGGAGGTCCCACGCGCCACACGCGCCGCCGTAGGGCAAGTGAATAACTGGAAAACCGGTTTAACCGGTTTAACCGGTTTTGAATCGGTCCGACCCGACCCGATTGTTGAGCCGACCCGACTTGACTGTTGACCGTTGATCGTTGACTTCCTTTAACCAGAACTTTGACCGGCTTTGACCGGTTCTTAAACGACCATTAATCTTTTCCGAGTATACCTATCCTGACAGTTTTTGACGTCTCGAATCCGTTTTTAGGGTCCGTTTCACCAAATTCGAACCCGAAAGTCTCCAAATTATCAGTCAAACCCGTTGACTTTGACTTTGACTTGGACCAAGAATTCAAATTTCTGAAAGGTCATATTTTATGTTTTTCGACGTCCTGAATCTGATTCCGAAGTCCGTTTTGCCAAATTCTGACCTGAAATCCCCGAATCGAGCTTGTGAACCCAAAAATGCTTAGTATTTTAGTATTTTGATTATTTATTTGAGATATGGTTAAGGAATTGATTAAGTAAGATATTTTATGAAGGTACTCGTGTTTCACCTGAGCAAGGATCAGTCAAGTCCGGTGTTGTCCGTTCGTCAGATCAGTCCGAACTGCGTATTACAAGAATTACCCGTAGGTTTCCGTATATTATTTAAGTAAAGATTTAGATTATTTTTTTATTATAATTCCAATAAGAATTTTTCCAATTCATAGGATCTAGCGGTGCAGCAGAGCGTGATCGACAAACCCAATAGTAGGCTTCCCTATCTGATTTCTCAGACTGTTACAGGTGTGTTTCCTGATAGTGTTATATTATTGTTTTAAGGTATATAAATATATGAATATTGTGTATCTGATTTCTGATTTACTGCATATTTCTGATATGATTTCTGGTTACGGTATTTATTCCGTTTTCTGAATACTGATTACCCAACATCTGAATTACCATACATTACTGATTTAATTTTTGATTTCTGTATTTCTGTTTATGGTTTTCAAGCTTGAAATATTCCTATGTTTTTAAAGAATTATTCATTGTTTTATACGAATACATTCATGTTCATTTCTATCATTGGGGGGGAAATATTATTGGAGGAAGATTACTGCAGGCTCCTCGGCTGTGTGCTCAGGGCCTTACTGTTACTGGTTGTGCGTGGTGTATGGTTATGGGGAACCTACACAAACAAATTATGAAAGGATGGGGGTAGTGTTCATGTTTTCAAAACATGTGCATAAACAAATTTTATTAAAATATTTCGTTAGTATGTTTTTATACACTGTTTGGAGCACACTGGGCTTTTTAGCTCATTCTGTAAATTTTATCCTTTTTCAGATAACAGCAGACCGTAAGCTAGCAAATTTGGCATCAAGAGAAATCAACTACTTTATTTTGTATGAACATATATTTATATATGTTTTTCGGTTATGTTTGGTGACATGTATTTTATTATCGTTTTGGATATATCGGTATTACTGCTATTTTGTTATGTATTATATATATAATGTTTTATAAGTTGTTTTAAATATAAAGGAATCTCTGAATGGGACATGTGCCCCGCTTAGGTTTAGGTCTAACGTTTAGGTCGGGTCTAGGGGGTTACATTTGGTGGTATCAGAGCTTTCGGTTTTAAACACTCGGACTGTATATGGGTCCTAAACTTTGGATAAAAAAAAACTTGTTACCTTATTTTTGATTTAAAGTTTTCTAGAGATCTCTGATGCTAAACTGACATATGTTTCAAATTCTTCCTGTAGAGCCTTATAGATCCAACAATGAGTGCTGTTAGAGGTCGTAGGATAGGACGTGGACGTGGTCGAGGGCGAGTCACTCGACCTTCTGTTACGATAGATGATCCGATGTCACCACGTGATCTTCCTGTTCCTCAAGTAGATCTTTCAAATTCTTTGGTCGCTGCTGGTGTAATTCCATTCGAGGGTATTACTGGTAGACCTCCGACAGACTCTGAGTATTGGCTGGAGGACACAGAGAGGATTATGGATGAGATGGACCTCAGACCTGAGCAGAAGTTGAAGGGGGCCCTAACTATGTTGAAGAAAGAGAGCTTCAGATGGTGGCAATCAATTTCTGGTAGTATTCCGAGAAACCAGTTAACATGGGAACTTTTTAAGACACGTTTCCGGAGTCACTACGTCGGAGAGAGATATCTACAGGAACGATGCCAGGAGTTTCAGAATCTGGAGCAGGGTAATATGACTGTTATGGACTACGAGGTTGAGTTCATCCGATTGAGTCGCTATGCCTCTGGACTTGTTAACACTGAGGCAGATCGATGCTTGAGGTTCGAGAATGGACTCAGGTATGAGATCAGGAGTCAAGTCGCTACCCATCGGGAGAGGAATTTTAACGCCTTGGTTGAGATAGCCAAGATTGCTGAGGAAATAGAGCGATTGGGTATAGAGCACAAGAGAGATAGTGATCAAGCCCAGAATCGATTCAGGAGGCCTTCTGGTTCTGTTGATTCTTTGTACATCCTAGCAATAGAGGCAGGGGTGAGTCTTTTTAGAGAGGCGGTGCGAGTGTCAGACCTGTTGTATCTGGTTCTTCAACTTTTCAGCCTTCTAGACATGGTGGATCTTCTGGGTCGTAATCTTTGCAGTCATGTAATTATTGTGGGAAACCTCATTATGGGGAATGCAAGAAGAAATTGGGTACATGTTTCAGATGTGGTTCAAGTGACCATATTGTAAAGGATTGTCCATATATAACTCATTCAGTTCAGACACCATCTCGTACTCCCGCTCATACTTAGAGTACTGTTCAGACTCCTGCGGGTGGTAGTACTCAGGAGAGAGCACCTGGATTAGCTAGTAGAGGCCGAGCATCTCAGAGTAGGGGTCCAGTCAGATCTGAGGCCAGACAACCTGCATTGGTTTACACTGCTAGACTTCGACAAGATCGTGATGGGCCTAATGTGACTGCAGGTACTGTTACTATTCATTCAGTTCCATACTTTGCATTGTTTGATAGTGGCTCTACAAATTCCTATGTATCAAATTCCATTTCTAAGGGTCTAAATATTCCTGTTGAGAATATTGAGCGTTCAGTGATAGTTCAAAGTCCCTTAGGCAAATCCATCGTGTTGGATCATATTTTTAGAGAGTGCCCTATAGAGATCAATGGGGAGATTTTTCTGGCTGACCTGATGGAGTTACCCTTTGAAGAGTTCGATTTGATTCTCAGCGTAGATTGGTTGGACAAACATCGAGTAAATATTGATTTTGAGACTAAGAGAGCTGTTTTGAAGACCCCAAATAATTGTAAGATTATAATGATCGGGGAACGACGTGGATTTCTGATAAATGTTGTGTCTTCCTTGGCAGTGGAGAAGATGATCAAGAAGGGTTCCGAGGCATTTCTTGCTTATATTTTGGACACTAGGAGATCTCAATCAGATATTGAAGGCATCCGAATTGTCAAGGAATTTTTCCAATGATTTTCCCGAGGAGTTACCTGGATTACCTCCAGATAGATAAGTCGAGTTTGAGATTTAAGTCTATTCTGGTTCCACCCCGGTTTCAATGGCTCCTTATCGTATGGCCCCAAAGGAGCTTAAGGAACTAAAAGTTCAACTTCAGGAGTTGTTGGACAGGGGATTTATCCAACCCAGTGTATCACCGTGGGGAGCCCCAGTTCTCTTTGTCAAGAAGAAAGATGGGACATTGAGACTCTGTATTCATTATAGGAAACTGAACAAGCTTACGGTTAAAAACAAATATCCTCTGCCCAGAATCAATGATTTATTTGACCAATTTCGAGGGGCTTCGATAGTCTTGAGATCTGGTTATTATCAACTCAAAGTGAAAGATTCAGATATTTCGAAGACTACTTTTTGAACTCGGTATGGGCAGTATGAGTTTTTAGTGATGTCGTTCGGGTTAACAAATGCCCCTGCTGCTTTTATGGATCTGATGCATAGGCTGCTTCGACCTTATTTGGACCAGTTTGTAGTTGTGTTCATCGATGACATACTGGTGTATTCTAGAAGTGAAGAAGAACATGAGGAGCATTTAAGGATAGTTCTACAGACTTTAAGGGAGAATAAGGTATACGCTAAGTTGAGTAAGTGTGAGTTTTGGCTCAGCGAAGTGACTTTTCTTGGACATATCATTTCTGCTGATGGTATTCGAGTGGATCCAAGCAAAGTGGAGGCTATTCTGAATTGGAAGCAACCCAGGAATGTTTCTGAGATTCGTAGTTTCTTGGGCTTAGCTGGTTACTACCGTCATTTCGTTGAGGGGTTCTCCCTTATTGCAGCTCCTCTGACGAAACTATTGAGGAAAGATGTTCCATTTGTCTGGTCTGAGGACCAACAAGCTAGTTTTGAGAAATTGAAGACTGTTCTAACTCAAGCCCCAGTGATGATTCAACCTGAATCTGGGAAGGATTTTTCTATCTACAGTGATGATTCTTATTCTGGATTAGGATGTGTTTTGATGCAAGATAGGAAAGTTATTGCTTATGCGTTAATTCAGTTAAGGTCGCATGATCGTAACTATTCTACTCACGATCTGGAATTAGCTGCTGTGGTTTTTGCTTTAAAGATCTGGAGTCACTACCTCTACGGAGAAAAGTGTTATATCTATACTGATCATAAGAGTCTGAAGTATCTGCTTACTCAGAAAGAATTGAATTTGAGACAGCGTCGCTGGTTGGAGCTTTTAAAGGACTATGATTTTGAGATAGAATATCATCCAGGGAAGGCTAATGTAGTGGCAGACGCCTTGAGCCGTAAGGCAATATCAGATCTCAGAGCCTTATTTGCCAACTTGAGCTTATTCGATGATAATTGTTTGTTAGCAGAGTTACAGGTTAAACCTACTTTGGCTGAGGAGATTAAGGCCAAACAACTCCTTGATAGCTCATTGCTTTCCATTATTGAACTAGTTAAGCAGGGATCGAGTTCGGAGTATACTGTGGATCAGGATGGTATTTTGTGTTTTCATGGTCGTTATTGCGTTCCTAAAGATGATGAGTTGAAACGGGTTATTCTTCTGGAGGCTCATAGTAGTCCTTATGCTATGCATCCTGGTGGGGACAAAATGTACAATAATCTCAAAGGGTGCTACTTTTGGACTGGTATGAAGAAGAATATTTCAGATTTTGTGGCAAAGTGTTTGACTTGTCAGCAGGTTAAGGCAGAGCACCAGCATCCGTCTAGATTGTTACAGTCATTAAGCTTATTGAGTGGAAATGGGAGCATATTACGATGGACTTCGTTACTGGTCTTCCTCTAACTCCTTCCAAAAATGATTCTATCTGGGTGATTGTTGATCGACTCACCAATCAACGCACTTTATCCCTATTCGGGTTAATTATTCTCTAGATAAACCTGGCTAGTTGTACATTTCTGAGATCGTTAGACTTCATGGTGTTCCGTTGTCTATCATATCTGATCGAGATCCGAGATTCACTTCCAGGTTCTGGAAAGCTTTTCACGAGGCTCTAGGTACTCGTTTGAATTTCAGTACAGCTTTTCATCCTCAAACTGATGGACAGTCTGAGCGAGTGATTCAGGTGTTGGAGGATATGTTACGAGGTTGTGTGATTGATTTCCGTGGTAGTTGGGAAGATTTCTTGCCATTAGCTGAGTTTGCTTACAATAATAGTTATCAGGCGAGTATTCACATGGCACCGTATGAGGCTCTATATGGACGTAGATGTCGTACTCCTAAATGTTGGACAGAGTTGCATGATAGAAAAACTTTGGGTCCAGATTTGGTTCGAGAGACTGAAGATACTGTCAGACTAATCCGTGATCGCTTAAGAGAGGCATTTGATAGGCATAAGTCATACGCAGATAAGTGATGTAAGGATATCGAGTTTGAGGTTGGAGATCAGGTTTTTCTCAAGGTATCTCCATGGAAGAAGGTATTGAGATTTGGACGTAAAGATAAACTGAGTCTGTGATTTATTGGGCCGTATCGTATTCTGAAGAAAGTTGGACATGTTGCTTATCAGCTTGAGTTGCCTCCCCAGCTTAGTCGTATTCATGATGTTTTTCATGTGTATATGTTAAGGTGATACCGTCCAGATCCAAATCACATCATTCAGGTTGATGAGGTAGAGCTGAGACCTGATTTGTCATATGAGGAGGAGCCTGTTCATGTTTTAGAGAGGGATGAGCGAGTTCTTCGGAATAGGCGTATTCCAATGGTCAAAGTTCAGTGGAGTAATCGTAGCCCCTCAGAAGCTACTTGGGAGACATTGGAGTCAATGGAGGTTCAATTTCCTCATCTGTTTTCATAAGGTAAATTTAGAGGACGAAATTTCTTGTAGAGGGGGAGAATTGTAACAACCCAAAAATTTCAAAATAATATTTAATTGGGAATTGAGGTTTTAATTGTGAAAATTGGTAAATTTTTGGGGACTAAATTAAAAGATTTGAAAACTTGTAGCTTATTTTAGAGTTAAAGAAAATTCAGGGACCAAGCCCTGAATTTACCCTAAAATGTTAGGTATGTTTGGGTTTATAAATGAATATGCGTGGTTTTTTGTTTTTAAAACAGAAAACCACGCCCAAATTTCACTTCCCCTATGTCAACTTCCGACGACGATTCCGAAGCTGTCTGAATTCCGATCCTCGTTTTAAAACCACAATCGTGTTCATCATCGAGCAAGGAACAAACCCTTCAATTTAATTGAAGCGAAACGCTGCCAAACGCCGTGAATTTCAAGTCAAAGCATCGACTTTTTTTAGCTCAATCGCCTAGAAAATCCTAAATTCATCGCCGATCGTTGCTCCGTTTACGACACCTCCTGCACCATCGTGTTCCTTGTGCCATTTCGAGTCCGTCGGTGTCATCCTTGGTCTCCGTCGACGACGGCTCGTGAGGAGGTGAAGCAGTCAAAGATTCGACTGTGTTGAAATCGAGCTCTCCGTCGTTCAAAAATTTGAACCGATCTTTGTAAGTATCTCGAAATCGCTCAAAATAATGTTTAGAAAATTTTCCATGATTTTTAGAGCCCCGGAGGAGGTCCCAAGCGCCATACGCGCCGCCGTAGGACGAGTGAATAATTGGAAAACCATTTTTGACCTGTTTGAATCGGTTTGACTGGTCTGAATCGGTCCGACCCGACCGTTGACCCGACTGTTGACCGTTGACCATTGTTGACTTCCTTTAACCAGAACTTTGACCGGCTTTGATCGGCTATTAAACGACCATTAATCTTTTCCGAGTATACCTATCCTGACAGTTTTTGACGTCCCGAATCCATTTTTGGGGTCCGTTTTACCAAATTCAAACCCAAAAGTCTCCAAATTGTTAGTCAAACCCTTTGACTTTGACCTAGAATTCAAATTTCCGAAAGGTCATATTTTATGTTTTTCGACGTCCTGAATCTGATTCCAAAGTCCGTTTTGCCAAATTCTAAACCAAAATCCCTGAATCGAGCTTGTGAACCCAAAAAGGCTTAGTATTTTAGTATTTTGATTATTTATTTGAGATATGGTTAAGGAATTGATTAAGTAAGATATTTTATGAAGGTACTCGTGTTTCACCTGAGCAAGGATAAGTCAGGTCCGGTGTTGTCCGTTCGTCAGATCAGTCCGAACCGCGTATTACAAGATTACCCTAGGTTTCCGTATATTATTTAAGTAAAGATTAAGATTATTATTTTTTATTAGAATTCCAATAAGGATTTTTCCATTTAGTAGGATCTAGCGCTGCAGCAGAGCATGATCGACAAACCCAGTAGTAGGCTTCCTTATCCGATTTCTCAGACTGTTACAGGTGTGTTTCCTGATAGTGTTATATTATTGTTTTAAGGTATATAAATATCTGAATACTGTGTATCTGATTTCTAATTTACTACATATTTCTGATATGATTTCTGGTTACGGTATTTATTATGTTTTCTGAATACTGATTACCCAACATCTGAATTACCATACATTACTGATTTGATTTTTGATTTCTGTATTTCTGTTTATGGTTTTCAAGCTTGAAATATTCCTATGTTTTTAAAGAATTATCATTGTTTATACGAATACATTCATGTTCATTTCTATCATTGGGGGGGAAATATTATTGGAGGAAGATTACTGCAGGCTCCTCGGTTGTGTGCTCAGGGCCTTACTGTTACTGGTTGTGCGGGGTGTATGGTTCTGGGGAACCTACACAACAGATTGTGAAAGGATGGGTAGGTTCATGTTTCAAAACATGTGCATAAACAAATTTTATTGAAATATTTCGTTAGTATGTTTTATACACTGTTTGGAGCACACTGGCTTTTAGCTCATTCTGTAAATTTTAACATTTTTCACATAACAACAGACCGTAAGCTAGCAGATTTGGCATCAGGAGAAATCAACTACTTTATTTTGTACGAACATATAGTTCTGTATGTTTTTCGGTTATGTTTGGTGACATGTACTTTATTATCGTTTTGGATATATCGGTATTACTGCTATTTTGTTATGTATTATATATATAATGTTTTATAAGTTGTTTTAAATATAAAGGAATCTCTGAATGGGAAATGTGCCCCGCTTAGGTTTGAGTCTAATGTTTAGGCCGTATCTAGGGGGTTACACTTAGTACAGGAATATTCTTGATATTCTGTTTGTAAAATCTGAGAAGGCCCTTGACCCGAAAATATCCGAGTTATGAATAAATACCTGAAGAACAATTTGTCGGGGTTGTTCTGTTGTCAGAATTGTTCAAAAGGACTGAAATAAATGATAAGATTGAAGTTAATAGTAAGATCAGACGGAAGGAAATGATTAAAGTACACTGAATATGTACAATGACCAAAATACCCCTATAATAGAAATGACCCAAGGATACCACCAAGCTCAAGAATGATTGGATATCCTCGAGCTCTGAAATAGATGGAATAAAACTGAACACCAAAATATCCTTATGGCCTATATTAAGTAAATGTCTTGGATTAATTAAGGAATCGAATAAGCATAGGTGTTGGACTACCTTTAAAAGTTATGGAACACAACTTAAGTGAGTAGATCAACCCTAAAGCTATATCAATACCTGAACGACATAGATATTATTAGAATACGTGTTCGTCTTTTCAAGTTTGGCTCGATGATAATTTTGGAAGTATTCAGCTCAACTCAACTCTAGATCACATTCAGTACTAAGAATTGGATATTTGTTCGACAAATCAACCACGAAGACTAAACTGAATGAAAGTACAATATGTATCCGAAATTCAAAAAATGTCCGATTTACTCCGAAAAACTCTTAAGTAACTGGGATAGACTTGACTAATAAATGAAATAAGTAACCTCAATGACTGATGATTAAATAAGTGATTTGGATGAGTCAGGAAACATTAACGAACATACATAATGAAATGTTTTTTTATGGGTCATGAACTATAAATCAAGCACGTCAACATTTCATGATATTGTGGAAGCATAAAAATGAAATTAAGAGCATTGGAATATCTATGGATAAGAATGTTAGGTATAAAAAAATAAATACCTTGGAAGGACAAAGAATTGACCAGTCGATAAGCATTAGTTATGAGAATTATTAATATCGAGTAACTCGTTAATCCGATCAATCGACAAAGATTGTAAAATTTCTAAATCGTTATTCTCCCTTATCAGCTCAAATTAGTTAGGTTATATATGAAAATATAAGTAGATCAAATGTAAAGGATTCTGAATACCCTTTTGATTATGTAGAGCTTCTGAAAAATGTATGAATAAGATATGATCTCGATAAGTCTCAATCTGAATAACTTATGATTCCGTAAGTTATTGAACTCTTCCAATAGTGATTATAAATCCCAATATTCTATCGGTATATTGAAGATCTGTGGTTTCTCTGCTTTATAAGATTATTCTGTACTTCTGAATAATATATGTAAACTCTGGTGTGTTCCCTACCCACATGAATATTTTATCTGATTTCCAATTTCAATTATGTTCTGACATTTGATCTGAAATCTATTTTGGTTCCTGACCTGGATTTTGTTCTGATATATGATCTGAATTATGTTTTGTTTTCTAATATCTCCGTTTATTGATGATAAATTTTTATTTGGGGGTATTGTTGGAGGTTACTATATATGCAGGTTCCTCGGCTTTATGCTCAGGGCCTTACTTGGTGTGTTGGTGGGTGTATGGTTATGGGGAACCTACACATTATGGTGTGTTCGGTTGGAGGAATTAATATGGTTTTTGATAAATGTTTTATGGGTGGGTGTTGTTGGAGGAAGTTATCGTTACCGTTACTGCAGGCTCCTCTGCTTTGTGCTCAGGGCCTTACTTGGTGTGTTGGTGGTGTATGGTTATGGGGAACCTACACATTATGTTGTGTTCGGTTGGATGGATTAATATGGTTTTTGAATAAAAATATGTTTTGAACTGCCACTGTTTTAAAAGAAAAGATATGTATCTTTTCACTGGCTTTGCGGGAACACACTAGATAACCTATTCTGATCTCCTGAACTCAGTCATCCGAAATATTTCTCTGAACTAAAAGCTCATTGTCTGTTACCATCTGAAATATCAGTAGGATCTCTGATCAGCATAAAAATCTATAAATGTTTGGTAACAATAAGGAAACATATATTTATCTGTATCTGCACGTTCATTAGCATCATCTGGTAGTTCTGTATTATTGAGCTTTCCAAATCTCACTCTATTATTCACCTTTTCAGGTTAAAAGAATTGTACCAGTGCATCTATCGACTTCAGTAACGGAGTTCTTCCGACACTGTTGCAGAGTATGGTACATGTGATTACGAGGCATGTAATTGTATTTTGATTTATATACGAGTCTGAAAATCTGTTTTATTTTTAAATAGTGACAACTGATTTTATAAGTTACACGTTTTAATAAAAGTTTTAAATTTTCCGCTATTTTTATAGTGGGTCGCTTCGGTGGCCCTAATGTGACTTCCCAGATTGGATCGGGTTACCCGTATCGGTCTGGGGGGTTATAGAGAACCCTTACAAATCATGTAGTCAAACACGTGAAGTCAAAGAAATCATGGAAAAGAGTGTTAGGACTTGGAACAATTGTCTCGTATTGACCCATTCACCATCACCTTCCGCTTAATGATATTGACTTGCTCTGTTTAAAAAAGGATTATAGGAAACAACAACAACAATTATATTATTTTGTTTTTTATATTGTTCCATGAACTTAAAGAGTAGCTCTTAATTTAATTCATGTCAAGTTGGATCTTATTTGAACGGTAAAAAAGAATAAAATGGTCCTATCAAAACATTTGCTTAATAAAATATTATTTCTATGTTAACAAAATCTCGTTATGGTGAAATTCATTTAAAACTACAAACCATGTCATGTCAAGTATTATACTTTGTTTCTATTATTTTTACTTTGACATTTCTCAAGATTGTATGTATTCATATTGTTCTTATAAGTAGAAATTAATAATTTGATGCACTCGTGAAAAATTTAATTAACCTCCAATGCTAGAATTCTGAATATCATATCATATTGCAGTATCATTCTACAAATTAATAACATTGACTAGTTTTTGTTTGATCCTTATTAAAATTAAAATATTCTCAATTTATTAAAATTGTTTTTTAATCAAAAAAGCTTATCAACTAAACAATTTGATTCTATGATGTTTTCGTTATGGAAGGCAAGGACTCTTATTTTAATTTATAGTAGTTATGTTCCACATAAGAAAGAATTATACGAAATACATAAAAAGTTGAAACATGATTGATCGTAACAACTTTTTTTTAACCATATTACTGAAATAAGATGACATTAGCAGCTTTGACATGCTTTAATAAACTCATTTTTACAAATAAATTTTCTTTGTGATACAAGGGTTTATAGCAAATGGAATAACATTTAAGAACATCAATAGCTTCCGATTTTTGTTTTTCATACTTATTAAAACAATATGGTCATTGTTTATTATTTTAAATATTTGTAAGTATTTTAATTAATAGAGAACAGTGAATAACCAACAAAATATCATTCAAATATTTTAAAATACTAAAACAATATTGAAGATAATCATTTCAATTCACATTATGCATATTGAGTGCATTGTATTAAAAAATGAAAATTTTAAAAACTAAAAATAGATTTATTGGATGGAGTATTTGATAATGTTTATATGAATCGTATATGTATTTCATATGGTTGTTCTAATCATTCTCAAAATGATTGAAGGACAAGATATGTAAAACACGTTGGAGTGCAACGATGGAATACATCTAAACTTGTCCACACAACAACGAGTTGAGTTATTCGAAAAAAACAATTTTGTGTAATGAGTACAAATAAAAATTTATACGGGAATCTAATATCTCATTCGGAAATGTTAAATTTACAATGCGAGTCAATTACTCTTATGTTAATGTTTTATTCACTATCCAAGTTGGATGAGTTTTAAATGCTAAACCTCATATTATAATTTTGAAAAGGAAAATATGTTAAATTTTATAATTTATATTAAAAATTAATAAACATACTTGATTTTATGCTTCACATTGTTTTTTAACATTATGGTGCATATTTTTTATAAAATAGGGCCTTAAAGTGACTATTTTTCTATGGCGATACATATACAATACTAATTCCGATAAGAAGTAGAAAATTTGTAGTTTTGTGTTTACTTAAATTGCTTCAAAAATATTACTAAATATACAAACTCCAAAACTAAATATATGTGATATTAAATTATGATTACTGCTATTTTCATTTTTAGTTATTGTATTCCCTTATTATAGTGTTTGTAGTTTGTGATTGACATTGTTTGATCCAATTTTTTGGTTCAATTAATGTCATAAGAACAAAGAAACAGAGGATAAATGTATGTTGTTAAATTATAACGTTATCGTATAATAAATAATATTAAATGCGATTAAGTTGAAATATATAACATTTTCTTTTATTACAACGCCTCTCAAACCCATGTCCGTTAGCTCGACCTATAAATGATAGTGTTCTTGATAATATATGTAACACTCCAATTTGAGGGCTAAATTTAAGAAATTATAAAGTATTGAATTTAATTGGTATTTTAGAAGAAAATTGAGGATTAAATTGTAAGATTTCAAAGTTGCCAGACCGTTTTAAGAAATGCAGGAAGTTCAGTGGCTAAACTCATGATTTGACCATTTTTATTTTTGGGAGAATTATAAACCCCCGTGCGCAGCGCAGGTTCAGCAGAATGATTTCCAATTTTCCTATCTCGTTAACCTTCCTTTAAACTCCGATCTACTCGCCGTCCGACTGCCGATCGACGAGCCGAAACCACCATCGTGTTCGTTGTCGAGCGAGGAACAAAACCCCTCAAACCTTTCGTCATGAATCGTCGCCGTTCGTCGTTAATTTCAGTCAGAAGTATCGTCGGTGATTACTCAATTTCAATTGGTTTTTCGTTGATTCACGATGATCCGAGCATCCGTTTACAACACCTCCCGCACCATCGTGTTCCTTGCATCGTTTCGAGTCTGTCGGTGTCATCCTTGGTCTCCGTTGACGGCGGTGCGTGAGGAGGTGAACCGGTTAAAGTTTCCGATTTGTTGAAATTGAGCTCTCCACCGTTCAAAAATTTGAACCGAGCTTTGTAAGTATCTCGAAATCGCTTAAAATAATTTTTAGGAATTTTTTGGGAATTAAGAACTGTTCACGCGCCCCCTCTGCGTGTTGGGAAGGAAAAAGTGATCGATTGTGGTACTGTTTTAACCGGTTTGACCGGTCACAACCTGACCCGTTAATCGTTGACTGTTGACCGGCATTGACCACTATTGACCAAAACTTTGACAGACTTTGACCGGGCATTAAACGATCTTTGATTTTGACCGATTATACCTATCCTGACATTTTCCGACGTTCCAAATCTGATTCCGCAGTCTGTTTTTTGAAATTCGAACCTGAAGTCAAACTCGTTGACTTTGATTTTGACCGAAAATTCCAAAATTTTTAAAAGTCATATTTTGTGCTTTTGACGTCCTGAATCCGAATCCGAAGTTCGTTTCGCCAAATTCAAACCCGTTAAGCTGTTTTTATTTGATTTATCACCCGATTTGATCCGTTTATCGTAATTAAGCTTCGTTTTTTATATAATTTATGTTTATATGTATCTGAGGAATTATTGGAAGTTGAATTGAAGATCAAAGGTATTCGAATGGAATTTTTATGGTCGATCAGTATTACACGAAAATCGAGGTAATACTTTCCTACCTCTTTATGCTTTATGGAACATGTTTATATTGATAAATGCATGAACAAGATAATGTTGGTCACTTTGGTGGAGTTGAATAATTTAGACACTCGATATGATGTGGTAGAAATTCTGTAACTAATTACGAATCGAATGACTAATATAAGAGATTGAGGAATTGTTAGATTAAATTATAAGTTTGTGATTAGTGATAAAGAAATCAGCCCTCTATCTGTAACTTATAATTTATTTCATCAAAGGTTAAATGTTAAAGGTATTTGGATGAGAAATTATGAGAATACTCCGGTAGGGTAAAATTACGAAAATACCCTTATGTTATAAAAAGACAAGATTTGAATATGGAAGTTAGATAAGAGGATTTTACAAACATATTGATCTGATAAAAATACTGATGTGCATAAGAAATGCTAGTTTTGCTTAGGAAATGCGGATAACCGGTTTTTAGTCTTATGAGGGTTTGTGAAGAATACTAGAAGTCTGTTAAGGGAATCATTTCCATATCAGAGAGTGTTCGAGAAAATAATTAATTATAGGATCTCTAAATTATAATTATTTTCGTTAAGAGCTAATATTAAAATTATTTGGTTAAGAAATTACGGAAATGCCCTTAAGAGGTAGAATAGTTTGAGTTGACTCTGAATGAGAAAATACTTAGAGGATTCGTACTTAACTCGATTAAGTACAGATTTAATTGTTAAGATCCTGACTTAGTACAGGAAAATTCATGATATTCCGTTTGTAAAATCTGAGAAGGCACTTGACCCGAAAATATCCGAGTAATGAGTAAATACCTGAAGAATAATTTATCGGGGGTGTTCAATTGTCAGAATTGTTCAAAAGGACTGAAATAACTGATAAGATTAAATTTAATAGTATGATCAGACGGAAGGAAAGGATTAAAATACACTGAATCTGTAAAATAACCAAAATACCCCTGTAATGGAAATGACCCAAGAATATCACCAAGCTCAGGAATGATTGGATATCCTCCAGCTCTGTAATGATTGGAATAAAACTGAACACCAAAATGACCAAAATACCCTTATGGCCTATACCAAATAAATGTCTTGGATTAATTAAGGAATCCATGTAAGCATAGGTGTTGGACTACCTTTAAAAGTAATGGAACATAATTTAAGTGAGTAGATCAACCCTAAAGCTATATCAATACCTGAATGGCATAGATATTACTGCAACATGTGTTTGTCTTCTCAAGTTTGGCTCGATGATAAATTTTGGAAGTATTGAACTCAGCTCAGCTCTAGATCGTATTCAGTACTAAGAATTGAACGTTTGTTCGACAAATCAACCACGAAGACCAAATTGAATGGAATAGAAGTACAACATGTATCTGAAATTCAGGAACGTTTGAATTACTTTGGAAAATCCTGAAGTAACTGGAATGGACATGACTGCTAAATGAACTAGGTAACCTCAATGACTGAGGATTTAGTAAGTGATTTGGATAAGTCTGGAAATTAGGATGAGTTTACATAGTATACAATTACGATGGGTTATGATTAAAATAATCAAGTACGTCAGCATTACATGATATTGTGGAAGCGTGAAAATGAAATAAAGACATTAAAAGATCTATTCATCGATGATTTCGAAGATGATCTCTGGACAAGAATTTTTGGTATTAAAGAGTAAATACCTTGGAAGGGTAATGAATTGACCAGTCGATAAGTATCAGTTCTGGGAGTTGTTCGATATTCCGATAGATCGGCACAAATCGTAAATGTTTCGAATATTCGTTTCTTCCTTATCAGCTCAATTCACATTCTGAATAACTGGTGATTTTGTCAGTTAATGAACTCTTCCCATGGTGATTCGAAATTCCAACATTCTATTGGCATACTGAAGATCCGTGTTTCTCTGCCTTATAAGATTATCCAGTCCCTCTAAATAATATCCATAAACTCTGGTGTGTTCCCTACTCACATGAATATTTTATCTGATTTTCAATTTGAATTCTAATATGATATTTGACATGGATTCTGATCTGATATCTGAAATGGATTCTGATCTGATACTTGACTTGGATTTTGATCTGATATCTGAAACAACACCAAGAATTATGTTATTTTGTTTTTGATATTGTTCCATGAACTTAAAGAGTAGCGCTTAATTTAATTCATGTCAAGTTGGATCTTATTTAAACGGAAAGAAAGAATAAAATGGTCCTATCAAAATATATTCTTAATAAAATAATATTTCTATGTTAACAACATCTCGTTATGGTGGCATTAATTTAAAACTACAAACTATGTCATGTCAAGTATTAGAATTTTTTTATATTATTTTTACTTTGACAAATATCACGATTGTATGTATTCATATTGTTCTTATAAGTAGAAATTAATAATTTGATGCAATCGTGAGAAATTTAATTAACCTCCCACACTAGAATTCTAAATATCATATCATATTGCAGTATCATTCTCACAAATTAAGAACATTGACTAGTTTTTGTTTGATCCATATTAAAATTAAAATATTCTCAATTTATTAAAATTGTATTTTTATCAAAAAAGCTTGTCAACTAACAATTTGATTCAATGATGTTTCGTTATGGAAGGCAACACTCTTATTTTAATTTATAGTTTGTTCCAAAAAAAAAGAAAATAATATGAAATACATAAAAGTTGAAACATGGTTGATCGTAACAACCTTTTTTTTTTACCATATTATTGAAATAAGATGACACTAGTAGCTTTGACATGCTTTAATAAACACATTTTTTACAAATAAATTTTCTTTGTGATACAAGGGTTTATAGCAAATGGAATAACATTTAAGAACGTCAATAGCTTCTGATTTTTGTTTTTTGTAATTATTAAAAACTATGGTTGTTGTTTATTATTTTAAATATTTGTAAGTATTTTAATCAATAGAGAAAATGAATAACCATCAAAATATCATTCAAATATTTTAAAATACTAAAAAATTATTGAAGATAATCGTTTCAATTCACATTATGCATATGTGCATTGTATTAAAAATGAAAATTTTAAAAACTAAAAATAGATTTATTGGATGGAGTATTTTCTAATGTGTATATGAATCGTATATGTATTTCATATGGTTGTTCTAATTTTTCTCAATATGATTGAAGGACAAGATATGTAAAACACGTTGGAGTGCAACGATGGAATACATCTAACCTTGTCCACACAACAACGAGTTGAGTTATTCGCAAACAAAAAAAAAATAGTTTAATGAGTACAAATAAAAATGTCTACGGGAATCTAATTTCTCATTCGGAAATGCTAAATTTATAATGCGAGTGAATTACTCTTATGTTAATGTTTTATTCACTATCCAAGTTGGATGAGTTTTAAATGTTAAACCGCGTATTATAATTTTTAAAAGGAAAATATGTTAAATTTTATAATTTCTATTAAAAATAAATAAGCATACTTGATTTTATGCTTCACATTGTTTTTTAACATTATGGTGCATATTTTTAACAAAATAGGGCCTTAAAGTAACTATTTTTGTATGACGATACATATGCAATACTAATTCCGATAAGAAGTAGCAAATTTGTAGTTTTGTGTTTAACTAAATTGCTTAAAAAATATTACTAAATATACAAATTCCAAAACTAATTATATGTGCTATTAAATTAAGATTACTACTATTTTCTTTTTTTAGTTATTGTATTCCCTTATTATAGTGTTTGTAGTTTGTGATTGACATAGTTTGACCCAATTTTTTGGTTCAATTAATGCCATAAGAACAAAGAAACAGAGGATAAATGTATGTTGTTAAATTATAACGTTATCGTATAATAAATAATATTAAATGCAATTATGTTGAAATATATAACATTTTGTTTTATTACAACGCCTCTCAAACCCATGTCCTTCAGCTCGACCTATAAATGATTGTTTTCTTGATAACATACCTCGTTCAAAATTAATCTTACGAGCCACACTAAAGGAATAACCCAATTCTTATACAATATGGCAAGTCTCAATACTTTTTCTTTCCTAGTGGTTTTGTTCATAACAATTGGTGTAGGGATAGCTATAAACAAGAATGATCGGATAATTAAGGAGAATAATTGTGAAGCTAAAATGGGCATGCATTGTGTGATGGAAGTTTTTGACAATATATTCAAAAAGGGGAGCATTTCTGACAAGTGTTGCGGTGAACTCATCGTATTAGGAAAAGTATGCCACTTTGTACTCGTAAAGAGAACCCTTGAAAATCATGTAGTCAAACACCTGAAGTCAAAGAAAATCATGGAAAAGAGTGTTAGGACTTGGAACAATTGTCTCGTATTGACCCATTCACCATCACCGTCCACTTAAAAATATTGACATGCTCCATTTAAAAAAGGATTATAGGAAACAACAACAAGAATTATGTTTTTTTTTGTTTTTGATATTGTTCCATGAACTTAAAGAGTAGCGCTTAATTTAATTCATGTCAAGTTGGATCTTATTTAAACGACAAGAAAGAATAAAATGGTCCTATCAAAACATTTACTTAATAAAATATTATTTCTATGTTAACAATATCTCGTTATGGTGGCATTCATTTAAAACTACAAACCATGTCAAGTCAAGTATTAGACCTTTTTTTCTATTATTTTTACTTTGACAAATATCAAGATTGTATGTATTCATATTGTTCTTATATGTAACATCCCAATTTAGGGGCTAAATTTAAGAAATTATAAAATGGTGAATTTCATTGGAATTTTGGAAGAAATTGAGGATTAAATTGAATAATTTCAAAGTTGGCATACCGTTTTAAGAAGTGAAGGAAGTTCAGTGGCTAAACCCATGATTTAACCATTTTTTATATATGTTGAATTATAAGTTTCCCCATGCGCAAGTTCCGCTGATATTTTTCAGTTTTCCCTCTCCGATCAACCAACTTTCAACTCCGATCTACTCGCCGTCCGACCTCCGATCGACGAACCAAAACCACCATCCTATTCGTTGTCAATCGAGGAACAAAACCCCTCAAATCTTTCGTCATGAATCATCGTCGTTGGTCGTGAATTTTAGTCCAAAGTATCGTCGGTAATAACTCGGTTTTACTTGGTTTTTCATCGATTCACGACGATCGGGTCATCCGTTTACGAAACCTCCTGCACCATCGTGTTCCTTGTACCGTTCCGAGTCCACCGGTATCCTCCCTTTTCTCCGGCGGTGGCGGCGCATGTGGAGGTGAAGCGGTCAAAGTTTTCGATTCGTTGAAATCGAGCTCTCCGCCGTTCAAAAAATTGAACCGAGCTTTGTAAGTGTCTCAAAATCGCTTAAAATAATTTTTGGGAATTTTTATGGTCGATCAGTATTGCATAAAAATCGAGGTAATACTTTACTACCTCTTTATGCTTTATGGAACTTGTTTATATTGATAAATGCATGAACAAGATAATGTTGGTCACTTTGGTGGAGTTGAATAATTTATACACTCGATATGTGGTAGAAATTCTGTAACTAATTACGGATCGAATGACTAATATAAGAGATTAAGGAATTGTGAGATTAAATTACAAGTTTGTGATTAGTGATAAAGAAATCAGCCCTGTATCTGCAACTTATAATTTATTTCATCAAAGGTTAAATGTTAAAGGTATTTGGATGGGAAATTATGAGAATACTTCGGTAGGGTAAAATTATGAAAATACCCTTATGTTATAAAAAGACAAGATTTAAATATGGAAGTTAGATAAGAGGATTTTACAGACATTGATCTGATAAAATTATTGATGTGTATAAGAAATGTTTGTTTTATTTGGAAATTATGGATAACCGATTTTAATCCTAGGAGAGTTTATGAAGGATACTAGAAGTCTGTTAAGAGAACCGTTTCAAGATCAGAGAGTGTTCAAGAAAGCAATTAATCGTAGGATCTATGCTCAACATAAAAATCTGTAAATGTTCATAAACAATAAGGAAATATATATATTTATCTGTATATGCACGTTCATCAGCATCATCTGGTAGTTCTATATTACTGAGTTTTCCAAAGTTCACTCTATTACTCACCTTTTCAGGTTAAAAGAATTGTACTAGTGCATCTATCGACTTCAGTAAGGGAGTTCGTCCGACGTTGTTGCAGAGTATGGTACATGTGATTAGGGGGCATGTAAATGTATTTTGATTTATATACGAGTTTGGAAATCTGTTTTATTTTTAAATAGTGAAAACTGATTTAATAAGTTACATGTTTCAGTAAAAGTTTTAAATTTTTCGCTATAATTACAGTGGGTCGCTCAGGTGGCCCAAATGTGACTTCCCGGATCGGATCGGGCAACCCATATCGGTCTGGGGGGTTACATTATAAGAAATTAATAATTATATTTGAGAAATTTAATTAACCTCCCACACTAATTCTAAATATCTATCATATGCAGTATCATTCTCACAAATTAAGAACATTGACTATTTCTGTTTGATCCTTATAAAAATTAAAATATTCTCAATATAGTAAAATTGTATTTTTATGAAAAAAGCTTATCAACTGAACAATTTGATTCAATGATGTTTTCGTTATGGAAGGCAAGGACTCTTGTTTTAATTTATAGTAGTTGTGTTCCAAAGTAAGAAAGAATAATATGAAATACATAAAAAGTTGAAACATGGTTGATCGTAACAACCTTTTTTTTACCATATTATTGAAATAAGATGACACTAGTAGCTTTGACATGCTTTAATAAACACATTTTTTACAAATAAATTTTCTTGTGATACAAGGGTTTATAGCAAATGGATAACATTTAGAATGTCAATAGCTTTCGATTTTTGTTTTTCATACTTATTAAAAAATATGGTCATTGTTTATTATTTTAAATATTTGTAAGTATTTTAATCATAGATAACAGTGAATAACCATCAATATCATTCAATATTTTAGAATACTAAAAAAATTATTGAAGATAATCGTTTCAATTCACATTATGCATATTGTGTGCATTGTATTAAAAAATGAAAATTTTAAAAACTAAAAATAGATTTATTGGATGGAGTATTTTCTAAAGTGTATATGAATCATTTTTGTATTTCATATGGTTGTTCTAATCTTTCTCAATATGATTGGAGGACAAGATATGTAAAACACGTTGGAGTGCAACGATGGAATACATCTAAACTTGTCCACACAACAACGAGTTGAGTTATTCGAAAACAAAAAAAAAATTGTTTAATGAGTACAAATAAAAATGTCTACGGGAATCTAATTTCTCATTCGAAAATGCTAAATTTATAATGCGAGTCAATTACTCTTATGTTAATGTTTTATTCACTATCCAAGTTGGATGAGTTTTAAATGTTAAACCGTATATTATAATTTTGAAAAGGAAAATATGTTAAATTTTATAATTTCTATTAAAAATAAATAAGCATACTTGATTTTATGCTTCACATTGTTTTTTTAACATTATGGTGCATATTTTTAACAAAATAAGGCCTTAAAGTGTCTATTTTTGTATGACGATACATATGAAATACTAATTCCGATAAGAAGTAGAAAATTTGTAGTTTTGTGTTTACTTAAATTGCTAAAAAATATTACTAAATATACAAATTCCAAAACTAAGTATTGTGGTATTAAATTAAGATTACTACTATTTTTCTTTTTTAGTTATTGTATTCCTTTATTACAGTGTTTAGTTTGTGATTGACATTGTTTGACCCAATTTTTTTGTTCAATTAATGCCATAAGAAAAAGAAACAGAGGATAAATGTATGTTGTTAAGTTATACGTTATCGTATCTATAATAAATTATTAATAAATTTTCTTTATTACACGCCTCGCAAACCCATGTCCTTCAGCTCGAACTAAATGATGTTTTCTTGATAACATACCTCGTTCAAAATTACTTACGAGACACACTAAGAACAACCCAATTCTTATACAATGCAAGTCTCAATACTTTTTCTTTCCTATGGTTTTGTTCATAATTGTGTAGGGATAGCTATAAACAAGAAATGATCGGATAATTAAGGAGAATAATTGTGAAGCTAAAATGGGCATGCATTGCGTGATGGAAGTTTTTGACAATATATTCAAAAAGGGGGCGTTGACAAGTGTTGCGAACTCATGGTATTAGGAAAGTATGCCACTTTGCACTCGTAAAGAGAACCCTTGAAAATCATGTAGTCAAACACGTGAAGTCAAATAAAATCATGGAAAAGAGTGTTAGGACTTGGAACAATTGTCTCGTATTGACCCATTCACCATCACACCGCCGCTTAAAGATATTGACTTCCTCCGTTTAAAAAATGATTATTCGAAACAACAACAACAATAATGTTATTTTCTTTTGATATTGTTCCATGAACTTAAAGAGTAGCGCTTAATTAATTCATGTCAAGTTGGATCTTATTTAAAAGGAAAAGAATAAAATGGTCCTATCAAAATATTTGCTTAATAAATATTATTTCCATGTAACAACATCTCGTTATGGTGGCATTCATTTAAAACTACAAACCATGTCATGTCAAGTATTAGACCTTTTTTTCTATTATTTTACTTTGACAAATATCAATATTGTATGTATTCATATTGTCTTATAAGTAGAAATTAATAATTTGATGCAATTGTGAGAAATTTAATTAACCTCCCACACTAGAATTATAAATATCATATCATATTGCAGTATCATTCTCACAAATTAAGAACATTGACTAGTTTTGTTTGATCCTTATAAAAAATTAAATTTCAATTTAGTAAATTGTATTTTTATGAAAAAAGCTTGTCAACTGAACAATTTGATTCAATGATGTTTTCGTTATGGAAGGCAAGGACTCTTATTTAATTTATAGTAGTTGTTCCAAAGTAAGAAAGAATATATGAAATACTTAAAAAGTTGAAACATGGTTGATCGTAACAACCTTTTTTTTACCATATTATTGAAATAAGATGACACTAGTAGCTTTGACATGCTTTAATAAACACATTTTTTTACAAATAAATTTTATTTGTGATACAAGGGTTTATAGCAAATGGAATAACATTTAAGAACGTCAATAGCTTCCGATTTTTGTTTTTCGTACTTGTTAAAAAATACGGTCATTGTTTATTATTTTAAATATTTGTAAGTATTTTAATCAATAGAGAAAGTGAATAACCATCAAAATATCATTCAAATATTTTAAAATACTAAAAATTATTGAGATAATCGTTTCAATTCACATTATGAATATTGTGTGCATTGTATTAAAATGAAAATTTTAAAAACTAAAATAGATTTATTGGATGGAGTATTTTCTAATGTGTATGAATCGTATATGTATTTCATATGGCTGTTCTAATCTTTCTCAATATGATTGAAGGACAAGATATGTAAAACACGTTGGAGTGCAACGATGGAATACATCTAAACTTGTCCACACAACAACGAGTTGAGTTATTCGAAAACAAAAAAAATTTGTTTAAACGAGTACAAATAAAAATGTCTACGGGAATCTATTTCTCATTCGAAATGCTAAATTTATAATGCGAGTCAATTACTCTTATGTTAATGTTTTATTCACTATCCAAGTTGTATGGTTTTAATGTTAAACCGCATATTAATTTGAAAAGGAAAATATGTTAAATTTTATAATTTCTATTAAAATAATAAACATACTTGATTTTATTAAAATTATGGTGCATATTTTTAACAAAATAGGGCCTTAAAGTGACTATTTTTGTATGACGATACATATGCAATACTAATTCCGATAAGAAGTAGAAAATTTGTAGTTTTGTGTTTACTTAAATTGCTTAAAAATATTACTAAATATACAAATTACCAAACTAAGCATATGTGCTATTAAATTAAGATTACTACTATTTTCTTGTTTAGTTATTGTATTCCCTTATTACAGTGTTTGTAGTTTGTGATTGACATTGTTTGACCCAATTTTTTGGTTCAATTAATGCCATAAGAACAAAGAAATAGAGGATAAATGTATGTTGCTAAATAACGTTATCGTATAAATAATATTAAATGCAATTATGTTGAATATATAACATTTTCTTTTATTACAACGCCTCTCAAACCCATCCTTCAGCTCGACCTATAAATGATTGTTTTCTTGATAACACACCTCGTTCAAAATTAATCTTACGAGCCACACTAAAGGAACAACCCAATTCTTATACAATATGGCAAGTCTCAATACTTTTTCTATCCTAGTGGTTTTGTTCATAACAATTGGTGTAGGGATAGCTATAAACAAGAATGATCGGATAATTAAGGAGAATAATTGTGAAGCTAAAATGGGCATGCATTGCGTGATGGAAGTTTTTGACAATATATTCAAAAAGGGGAGCGTTTCTGACAAGTGTTGCGGTGAACTCATGGTATTAGGAAAAGTATGCCACTTTGCACTCGTAAAGAGAACCCTTGAAAATAATGTAGTCAAACACGTGAAGTCAAAGAAAATCATGGAAAAGAGTGTTAGGACTTGGAACAATTGTCTCGTATTGACCCATTCACCATCACCGTCCGCTTAAAGGTATTGACTTCCTCCGTTTAAAAAAGGATTATTCGAAACAACAACAACAATAATGTTATTTTCTTTTTGATATTGTTCCATGAACATAAAGAGTAGCGCTTAATTTAATTCATGTCAAGTTGGATCTTATTTAAACGGCAAGAAAGAATAAAATGGTCCTATCAAAACATTTGCTTAAAAAAATAATTTTTCTATGTTAACAACATCTCGTTATGGTGGCATTCATTTAAAACTACAAACCATGTCATGTCAAGTATTAGACCTTTTTTCTATTATTTTACTTTGACAAATATCAAGATTGATGTATTCATATTGTCTTATAAGTAGAAATTAATAATTTGATGCAATTGTGAGAAATTTAATTAACCTCCCACACTAGAATTCTAAATATCATATCATATTGCAGTATCATTCTCACAAATTAAGAACATTGACTAGTTTTTGTTTGATCCTTATAAAAATTAAAATATTCTCAATTTAGTAAAATTGTATTTTTATGAAAAAAGCTTGTCAACTGAACAATTTGATTCAATGATGTTTTCGTTATGGAAGGCAAGGACTCTTATTTTAATTTATAGTAGTTGTGTTCCAAAGTAAGAAAGAATAATATGAAATACTAAAAAGTTGAAACATGGTTGATCGAACAACCTTTTTTTTTTACCATATTATTGAAATAAGATGACACTAGTAGCTTGACATGCTTTAATAAAACATTTTTTTCCAAATAAATTTATTTGTGATCAAGGGTTTATAGCAAATGGAATAACATTTAGAACGTCAATAGCTTCCGATTTTTGTTTTTCATACTTGTTAAAAAATACGGTCATTGTTTATTATTTTAAATATTTGTAAGTATTTAAATCAATAGAGAAAAGTGAATAACCATCAAAATATCATTCAAGTATTTTAAAATACTAAAAATTATTGAAGATAATCGTTTCAATTCACATTATAATATTGTGTGCATTGTATTAAAAAATGAAAATTTAAAAACTAAAAATAGATTTATTGGATGGAGTTTTTTCTAATGTGTATATGAATCGTATATGTATTCATATGGCTGTTCTAATCTTTCTCAATATGATGAAGGACAAGATATGTAAAACACGTTGGAGTGCAACGAATATGTAAAACACGTTGGAGTGCAACGATGGAATACATCTAAACTTGTCCACACAACGAGTTGAGTTATTCGAAACAAAAAAAAAAATTGTTAACGAGTACAAATAAAAATGTCTACGGGAATCTAATTTCCATTCGGAAATGCTAAATTTATAATGCGAGTCAATTACTCTTATGTTAATGTTTATTCACTATCCAGTTGTATGGGTTTAAATGTTAAACCGCATATTATAATTTGAAAAGGGAAATATGTTAATTTTATAATTTCTATTAAAAATAAATAACATACTTTATTTATGCTTCACTTGTTTTTAAAAATTATGGTGCGTATTTTTAACAAAATAGGGCTTAAAGTGACTATTTTTGTATGTTTTGGTTCAATTAATGCCATAAGAACAAAGAAACAGAGGATAAATGTATGTTGCTAAATTATAACGTTATCGTATATAAATAATATTAAATGCAATTGTTGAAATATATAACATTTTTTTTATTACAACGCCTCTCAAACCCATGTCCTTCAGCTCGACCTATAAATGATTGTTTCTTGATAACACCCTCGTTCAAAATTAATCTTACGAGCCACACTAAAGGAACAACCCAATTCTTATACAATATGGCAAGTCTCAATACTTTTTCTATCCTAGTGGTTTTGTTCATAACAATTGTGTAGGGATAGCTATAAACAAGAATGATCGGATAATTAAGGAGAAATTGTGAAGCTAAATGGGCATGCATTGCGTGATGGAAGTTTTTGACAATATATTCAAAAAGGGAGCGTTTCTGACAAGTGTTGCGGTGAACTCATCGTATTAGGAAAAGTATGCCACTTTGCACTCGTAAAGAGAACCCTTGAAAATCATGTAGTCAACACGTGAAGTCAAAGAAAATCATGGAAAAGAGTGTTAGGACTTGGAAACAATTGTCTCGTATTGACCCATCACCCATCGTCCGCTTAAAGATATTGACTTCCTCCGTTTAAAAAAGGATTATTCGAAACAACAACAACAATAATGTTATTTTCTTTTTGATATTGTTCCATGAACATAAAGAGTAGCGCTTAATTTAATTCATGTCAAGTTGGATCTTATTTAAACGGCAAGAAAGAATAAAATGGTCCTATCAAACATTTGCTTAATAAATAATTTTCTATGTTACAACATCTCGTTATGGTGGCATCATTTAAAACTAAACCATGTCATGTCAAGTATTAGACCTTTTCTATTATTTTTACTTTGACAATATCAAGATTGTATGTATTCATATGTTCTTAAGTAGAAATTAATAATTTGATGCAATTGTGAGAAATTTAATTAACCTCCCACACTAGAATCTAAATATCATATCATATTGCAGTATCATTCTCACAAATTAAAACATTGACTAGTTTTTGTTGATCCTTATTAAAATTAAATATTCTCAATTTAGTAAAATTGTATTTTTATCAAAAAAGCTTGTCAACTGAACAATTTGATTCATTGATGTTTTCGTTATGGAAGGCAAGGACTCTTATTTTAATTTATAGTAGTTGTGTTCCAAAGTAAGAAAGAATAATATGAAATACATAAAAAGTTGAAACATGGTTGATCGTAACAACCTTTTTTTTACCATATTATTGAAATAAGATGACACTAGTAGCTTTGACATGCTTTAATAAACACATTTTTTACAAATAAATTTTATTTGTGATACAAGGGTTTATAGCAAATGGAATAACATTTAAGAACGTCAATAGCTTCCGATTTTTGTTTTTCCGTACTTATTAAAAAATACGGTCATTGTTTATTTTAATATTTGTAAGTATTTTAATAAATAGAGAAAAGTGAATAACCATCAAAATATCATTCAAATATTTTAAAATACTAAAAAATTACTGAAGATAATCGTTTCAATTCACATTATGAATATTGTGTGCATTGTATTAAAAAATGAAAATTTTAAAAACTAAAAATAGATTTATTGGATGGAGTATTTTCTAATGTGTATATGAATCGTATATGTATTTCATATGGCTGTTTTAATCTTTCTCTATATGATTGAAGGACAAGATATGTAAAACACGTTGGAGTGCAACGATGGAATACATCTAAACTTGTCCACACAACAACGAGTTGAGTTATTCGAAAACAAAAAAAAAATTGTTTAACGAGTACAATAAAAATGTCTACGGGATCTAATTTCTCTCATTCGAAATGCTAAATTTATAATGCGAGTCAATTACTCTTATGTTAATGTTTTATTCACTATCCAAGTTGTATGGGTTTTAAATGTTAAACCGCATATTATAATTTTGAAAGGAAAATATTTTAAATTTTATAATTTCTATTAAAAATAAATAAACATACTTTATTTTATGCTTCACATTGTTTTTAAAAATTATGGTGCGTATTTTTAACAAAATAGGGCCTTAAAGTGACTATTTTTGTATGACGATATATGCAATCTAATTCCGATAAGAAGTAGAAAATTTGTAGTTTTGTGTTTACTTAAATTGCTTAAAATATTACTAAATATACAAATTACAAAACTAAGCATATGTGCTATTAATTAAGATTACTACTATTTTCTTGTTTAGTTATTGTATTCCTTATTACAGTGTTGTAGTTTGTGATTGACATTGTTGACCCAAATTTTGGTTCAATTAATGCCATAAGAACAAAGAACCAGAGGATAAATGTATGTTGCTAAATTATAACGTTATCGTATAATAAATAATAGTAAATGCAATTATGTTGAAATATATAACATTTTCTTTTATTACAACGCCTCTCAAACCATTTCCTTCAGCTCGACCTATAAATGATTGTTTTCTTGATACACACACCTCGTTCAAATTAATCTTACGAGCCACACTAAAGGAACAACCCAATTCTTATACAATATGGCAAGTCTCAATACTTTTTCTATCCTAGTGGTTTTGTTCATAACAATTGGTGTAGGGATAGCTATAAACAAGAATGATGGATAATTAAGGAGAATAATTGTGAAGCTAAATGGGCATGCATTGCGTGATGAAGTTTTTGACAAATATTCAAAAAGGGGAGCGTTTCTGACAAGTGTTGCGGTGAACTCATCGTATTAGGAAAGTATGCCACTTTGCACTCGTAAAGAGAACCTTGAAAATCATGTAGTCAAACACGTGAAGTCAAAGAAAATCATGGAAAGAGTGTTAGGACTTGGAACAATGTCTCGTATTGACCCATTCACCATCACCGTCCGCTTAAAGATATTGACTTCCTCCGTTTAAAAAGGATTATTCGAAACAACAACAACATAATGTTATTTCTTTTTGATATTGTTCCATGAACATAAAGAGTAGCGCTTAATTTATTCATGTCAAGTTGGATCTTATTTAAACGGCAAGAAAGAATAAAATGGTCCTATCAAAACATTTGCTTAATAAAATAATTTTCTATGTTAACAACATCTCGTTATGGTGGCATTCATTTAAAACTACAAACCATGTCATGTCAAGTATTAGACCTTTTTTTCTATTATTTTTACTTGACAAATATCAAGATTGTATTAACTAACTAAATTCAATTCTCAATTTAGTAAAATCGGGTCAAAAAGCTTGTCAACTAAACAATTTGATTCAATGATGTTTCGTTATGGAAGGCAATGACTCTTATTTTAATTTATAGTATTGTGTTCCACAGTAAGAAATAATATATGAAATACTAAAAAGTTGAAACATGGTTGATCGTAACACTTTTTTTTACCATATTATTGAAATAAGATGACACTGGTAGCTTTGACATGCTTTAATAAACACATTTTTTACAAAAAATTTTCTTTGTGATACAAGGGTTTATATGGAATAACATTTAAGAACGTCAATAGCTTCCGATTTTTGTTTTTCGTACTTATTAAAAAATATGGTCATTTTTATTATTTAAATATTTTAAGTATTTTAATCAATGAGAACAGTGAATAACGAACAAAATATCATTCAAATATTTTAAAATATAAAAAATTATTGAAGGTAATCGTTTCAATTCACATATGCATATTGAGTGCATTGTATTAAAAAAGAAAATTTTAAAAACTAAAAATAGATTTATTGGATGGAGTAATTTCTAATGTGTATATGAATCGTATATGTATTTCATAAGGTTGTTCTAATCTTTCTCAATATGATTGAAGGACAAGATATGTAAACACGTTGGAGTGCAACGATGGCATACATCTAAATTGTCCACACAACAACGTGTTGAGTTATTCGAAAACAAAAAAAATTGTGTAATGTGTACAAATAAAAATGTCTACGGGAATCTAATATCTCATTCGGAAATGCTAAATTTACAATGCGAGTCAATTACTCTTATGTTAATGTTTTTTCACTATCCAAGTTGGATGAGTTTTAAATGTTAAACCGCATATTATAATTTTGAAAAGGAAAATATGTTAAATTTTATAATTTCTATTAAAAATAAATAACATACTTGATTTTATGCTTCACATTGTCTTTTAACATTATGGTGCATATTTTTAACAAAATAGGGCCTTAAAGTGACTATTTTTGTATGGAGATACATATGCAATACTAATTCCGATAAGAAGTAAAAAATTTGTAGTTTTGGGTTTACTTAAATTGCTTAAAAATATTACTAATATACAAATTCCAAAACTAAATATATGTGCTATTAAATTATGATTACTGCTATTTTCTTTTTAGTTATTGTATTCCTTATTATAGTGTTTGTAGTTTGTGATTGACATTGTTTGACCCAATTTTTTGGTTCAATTAATGCCATAAGACAAAGAAACAGAGGATAAAGTATGTTGTTAAATTATAACGTTATCATATAATAATAATATTAAATGCAATTATGTTAAATATATAATTTTTTTTATTACAACGCCTCTCAAACCCATGTCCTTCAGCTCGACCTATAATGATAGTTTTCTTGATAACATACCTCGTTCAAATTAATCTACGAGCCACACTAAAGGAACAACCCAATTCTTATACAATATGCAAGTCTCAATACTTTTTCTTCCTAGTGGTTTTGTTCATAACAATTGGTGTAGGGATAGCTATAAGCAAGAATGATCGGATAATTAAGGAGAATACATGTGAAGCTAAAATGGGCATGCATTGCGTGATGGAAGTTTTTGACAATATATTCAAAAGGGGAGCGTTTCTGACAAGTGTTGCGGTGAACTCATCGTATTAGGAAAAGTATGCCACTTTGCACTCGTAAAGAGAACCCTTGAAAATCATGTAGTCAAACACGTGAAGTCAAAGAAAATCATGGAAAAGAGTGTTAGGACCTGGAACAATTGTCTCGTATTGACCCATTCACCATCCGTCCGCTTAAAGATATTGACTTGCTCCGTTTAAAAAAGGATTATATGAAACAACAACAACAATTATGTTTTTTTTTTTGATATTGTTCCATGAACTTAAAGAGTAGCGCTTAATTTAATTCATGTCAAGTTGGATCTTATTTGAACGCAAGAAAGAATAAATGGTCCTATCAAAACATTTACTTAATAAAATAATATTTCTATGTTAACAACATCTCGTTATGGTGGCATTCATTTAAAACTACAAACCATGTCATGTCAAGTATTAGACTTTTTCTATTATTTTTACTTTTACAAATATCACGATTGTATGTATTCATATTTTCTTATAAGTAGAAATTAATAATTTATGCAATCGTGAGAAATTTAATTAACCTCCCACACTAGAATTCTAAATATCATATCATATTGCAGTATAATTCTCACAAATTAAGAACATTAACTAGTTTTTGTTTGATCCTTATTAAAATTAAAATATTCTCAATTTAGTAAAATTGTTTTTTATCAAAAAAGCTTGTCAACTAAACAATTTGATTCAATGATGTTTTCGTTATGGAAGGCAATGACTCTTATTTTAATTTATAGTAGTTGTGTTCCACAGTAAGAAAGAATAATATGAAATACATAAAAAGTTGAAACATGGTTGATCGTAACAACTTTTTTTTACCATATTATTGAAATAAGATGACACTAGTAGCTTTGACATGCTTTAATAAACACATTTTTTACAAATAAATTTTCATTGTGATACAAGGGTTTATAGCAAATGGAATAACATTTAAGAACGTCAATAGCTTCCGATTTTTGTTTTTTTATTAAAAAATATGGTTATTAAATATTTAATATTTTTACTAAGTATTTTTAATCAATAGAGAACTGTGAATAACCAACAAAATATCATTCAAAAATTTTAAAATACTAAAAATTATTGAAGATAATCGTTTCAATTCACATTATGCATATTGAGTGCATTGTATTAAAAATGAAAATTTTAAAAACTAAAATAGATTTATTGGATGGAGTAATTTCTAATGTGTATATGAATCGTATATGTATTTCATAAGGTTGTTCTAATCTTTCACAATATGATTGAAGGGCAATATGTATTGGAGTCCAACGATGGCATACATCTAAACTTGTCCACACAACAACGAGTGAGTTATTTGAAAACAAAAACAAAATTGTGTAATGAGTACAAATAAAAATGTCTACGGGAATCTAATATCTCATTCGGAAATTCTAAATTTACAATGCGAGTCAATTACTCTTATGTTGAAGTTTTATTCACTATCCAAGTTGGATGAGTTTTAAATGTTAAACCGCATATTATAATTTTGAAAGGAAAATATGTTAAATTTTATAATTTCTATTAAAAATAAATAAGCATACTTGATTTTATGCTTCACATTGTCTTTTAACATTATGGTGCATATTTTTAACAAAATAGGGCCTTAAAGTGACTATTTTTGTATGGCGATACATATGCAATACTAATTCCGATAAGAAGTAAAAAATTTGTAGTTTTGGGTTTACTTAAATTGCTTAAAAATATTACTAAATATACAAATTCCAAAACTAAATATATGTGCTATTAAATTATGATTACTGCTATTTTCTTTTTTAGTTATTGTATTCCCTTATTATAGTGTTTGTAGTTTGTGGTTGACATTGTTTGAACCAATTTTTTGGTTCAATTAATGCCATAAGAACAAAGAAACAGAGGATAAATGTATGTTGTTAAATTATAACGTTATCATATAATATAATATTAAATGCAATTATGTTTAAATATATATTTTGTTTTATTACAACGCCTCTCAAACCCATGTCCTTCAGCTCGACCTATAAATGATAGTTTTCTTGATAACATACCTCGTTCAAAATTAATCTTACGAGCCACACTAAAGGAACAACCCAATTCTCATACAATATGGCAAGTCTGAATACTTTTTCTTTCCTAGTGGTTTTGTTCATAACAATTGGTGTAGGGATAGCTATAAGCAAGAATGATCGGATAATTAAGGAGAATACTTGTGAATCTAAAATGGGCATGCATTGCGTGATGGAAGTTTTTGACAATATATTCAAAAAGGGGAGCGTTTCTGAAAGTGTTGCGGTGAACTCATCGTATTAGGAAAAGTATGCCACTTTGCACTCGTAAAGAGAACCCTTGAAAATCATGTAGTCAAACATGTGAAGTCAAAGAAAATCATGGAAAAGAGTGTTAGGACCTGGAACAATTGTCTCGTATTGACCCATTCACCATCATCGTCCGCTTAAAGATATTGACTTGCTCCGTTTAAAAAAGGATTATATGAAACAACAACACAATTATGTTATTTTTTTTGATATTGTTCCATGAACTTAAAGAGTAGCGCTTAATTTAATTCATGTCAAGTTGGATCTTATTTGAACGGCAAGAAAGAATAAAATGGTCCTATCAAAACATTTGCTTAATAAAATAATTTTCTATGTTAACAACATCTCGTTATGGTGGCATTCATTTAAAACTACAAACCATGTCATGTCAAGTATTAGACTCTTTTTCTATTATTTTTACTTTTACAAATATCACGATTGTATGTATTCATATTGTTCTTATAAGTAGAAATTAATAATTTGATGCAATCGTGAGAAATTTAATTAACCTCCCACACTAGAATTCTAAATATCATATCATATTGCAGTATAATTCTCACAAATTAAGAACATTAACTAGTTTTTGTTTGATCCTTATTAAAATTAAAATATTCTCAATTTAGTAAATTGTTTTTTATCAAAAAAGCTTGTCAACTAAACAATTTGATTCAATGATGTTTTCGTTATGGAAGGCAATGACTCTTATTTTAATTTATAGTAGTTGTGTTCCACAGTAAGAAAGAATAATATGAAATACATAAAAAGTTGAAACATGGTTGATCGTAAAACTTTTTTTTACCATATTATTGAAATAAGATGACACTAGTAGCTTTGACATGCTTTAATAACACATTTTTACAAATAAATTTCATTGTGATAAAGGGTTTATAGCAAAATGGAATAACATTTAAGAACGTCAATAGCTTACGATTTTTGTTTTTCGTTCTTATTAAAAAAATATGGTCATTTTTTATTATTTTAAATATTTCTAAGTATTTTAATCAATAGAGAACTGTGAATAACCAAAAAAATATCATTCAAAATTTTAAATACTAAAATATTATTGAAGATAATCGTTTCAATTCACATTATGCATATTGAGTGCATTGTATTAAAAAATGAAAATTTTAAAAACTAAAAATAGATTTATTGGATGGAGTAATTTCTAATGTGTATATGAATCGTATATGTATTTCATAAGGTTGTTCTAATCTTTCACAATATGATTGAAGGGCAAGATATGTAAACACGTTGGAGTCTAACGATGGCATACATCTAAACTTGTCCACACAACAACGTGTAGAGTTATTTGAAAACAAAAACAAAATTGTGTAATGAGTACAAATAAAAATGTCTACGGGAATCTAATATCTCATTCGGAAATTCTAAATTTACAATGCGAGTCAATTACTCTTATGTTGAAGTTTTATTCACTATCCAAGTTGGATGAGTTTTAAATGTTAAACCGCATATTATAATTTTGAAAAGGAAATATGTTAAATTTTATAATTTCTATTAAAAATAAATAAGCATACTTGATTTTATGCTTCACATTGTCTTTTAACATTATGGTGCATATTTTTAACAAAATAGGGCCTTAAAGTGACTATTTTTGTATGGCGATACATATGCAATACTAATTCCGATAAGAAGTAAAAAATTTGTAGTTTTGGGTTTACTTAAATTGCTTAAAAATATTACTAAATATACAAATTCCAAAACTAAATATATGTGCTATTAAATTATGATTACTGCTATTTTCTTTTTTAGTTATTGTATTCCCTTATTATAGTGTTTGTAGTTTGTGATTGACATTGTTTGAACCAATTTTTTGGTTCAATTAATGCCATAAGAACAAAGAAACAGAGGATAGATGTATGTTGTTAAATTATAACGTTATCGTATAATATATAATATTAAATGCAATTATGTTTAAATATATAATATTTTGTTTTATTACAACCCCTCAAACCCATGTCCTTCAGCTCGACCTATAAATGATAGTTTTCTTGATAACATACCTCGTTCAAAATTAATCTTACGAGCCACACTAAAGGAACAACCCAATTCTTATACACTATGGCAAGTCTCAATACTTTTTCTTTCCTAGTGGTTTTGTTCATAACAATTGGTGTAGGGATAGCTATAAGCAAGAATGATCGGATAATTAAGGAGAATACTTGTGAAGCTAAAATGGGCATGCATTGCGTGATGGAAGTTTTTGACAATATATTCAAAAAGGGGAGCGTTTTTGACAAGTGTTGCGGTGAACTCATCGTATTAGGAAAAGTATGCCACTTTGCACTCGTAAAGAGAACCCTTGAAAATCATGTAGTCAAACATGTGAAGTCAAAGAAAATCATGGAAAAGAGTGTTAGGACCTGGAACAATTGTCTCGTATTGACCCATTCACCATCATCGTCCGCTTAAAGATATTGACTTGCTCCGTTTAAAAAAGGATTATATGAAACAACAACAACAATTATGTTATTTTGTTTTGATATTGTTCCATGAACTTAAAGAGTAGCGCTTAATTTAATTCATGTCAAGTTGGATCTTATTTGAACGGCAAGAAAGAATAAATGGTCCTATCAAAACATTTGCTTAATAAAATAATATTTCTATGTTAACAACATCTCGTTATGGTGGCATTCATTTAAAACTACAAACCATGTCATGTCAAGTATTAGACTCTTTTTCTATTATTTTTACTTTTACAAATATCACGATTGTATGTATTCATATTGTTCTTATAAGTAGAAATTAATAATTTAATGCAATCGTGAGAAATTTAATTAACCTCCCACACTAGAATTCTAAATATCATATCATATTGCAGTATAATTCTCACAAATTAAGAACATTAACTAGTTTTTGTTTGATCCTTATTAAAATTAAAATATTCTCAATTTAGTAAAATTGTTTTTATCAAAAAGCTTGTCAACTAAACAATTTGATTCAATGATGTTTTCGTTATGGAAGGCAATGACTCTTATTTTAATTTATAGTAGTTGTGTTCCACAGTAAGAAAGAATAATATGAAATACATAAAAAGTTGAAACATGGTTGATCGTAACTTTTTTTTACCATATTATTGAAATAAGATGACACTAGTAGCTTTGACAGCTTTAATAAACACATTTTTTACAAATAAATTTTCATTGTGATGCAAGGGTTTATAGCAAAATGGAATAACATTTAAGAACGTCAATAGCTTCCGATTTTTGTTTTTCATTCTTATTAAAAAATATGGTCATTTTTTATTTTAAATATTTCTAAGTATTTTAATCAATAGAGAACTGTGAATAACCAAAAATATCATAATTTTAAAATACTAAAAATTATTGAAGATAATCGTTTCAATTCACATTATGCATATTGAGTGCATTGTATTAAAAAATGAAAATTTTAAAAACTAAAAATAGATTTATTGGATGGAGTAATTTCTAATGTGTATATGAATCGTATACGTATTTCATAAGGTTGTTCTAATCTTTCACAATATGATTGAAGGGCAAGATATGTAAAACACGTTGGAGTCCAACGATGGCATACATCTAAACTTGTCCACACAACAACGTGTAGAGTTATTTGAAAACAAAAACAAAATTGTGTAATGAGTACAAATAAAAATGTCTACGGGAATCTAATATCTCATTCGGAAATTCTAAATTTACAATGCGAGTCAATTACTCTTATGTTGAAGTTTTATTCACTATCCAAGTTGGATGAGTTTTAAATGTTAAACCGCATATTATAATTTTGAAAAGGAAAATATGTTAAATTTTATAATTTCTATTAAAAATAAATAAGCATACTTGATTTTATGCTTCACATTGTCTTTTAACATTATGGTGCATATTTTTAACAAAATAGGGCCTTAAAGTGACTATTTTGTATGGCGATACATATGCAATACTAATTCCGATAAGAAGTAAAAAATTTGTAGTTTTGGGTTTACTTAAATTGCTTAAAAATATTACTAAATATACAAATTCCAAAACTAAATATATGTGCTATTAAATTATGATTACTGCTATTTTCTTTTTTAGTTATTGTATTCCCTTATTATAGTGTTTGTAGTTTGTGGTTGACATTGTTTGAACCAATTTTTTGGTTCAATTAATGCCATAAGAACAAAGAAACAGAGGATAGATGTATGTTGTTAAATTATAACGTTATCGTATAATATATAATATTAAATGCAATTATGTTTAAATATATAAATATTTTGTTTTATTACAACACCTCTCAAACCCATGTCCTTCAGCTCGACCTATAAATGATAGTTTTCTTGATAACATACCTCGTTCAAAATTAATCTTACGAGCCACACTAAAGGAACAACCCAATTCTTATACACTATGGCAAGTCTCAATACTTTTTCTTTCATAGTGGTTTTGTTCATAACAATTGGTGTAGGGATAGCTATAAGCAAGAATGATCGGATAATTAAGGAGAATACATGTGAAGCTAAAATGGGCATGCATTGCGTGATGGAAGTTTTTGACAATATATTCAAAAAGGGGAGCGTTTTTGACAAGTGTTGCGGTGAACTCATCGTATTAGGAAAAGCATGCCACTTTGCACTCGTAAAGAGAACCCTTGAAAATCATGTAGTCAAACACGTGAAGTCAAAGAAAATCATGGAAAAGAGTGTTAGGACCTGGAACAATTGTCTCGTATTGACCCATTCACCATCATCGTCCGCTTAAAGATATTGACTTGCTCCGTTTAAAAAAGGATTATATGAAACAACAACAACAATTATGTTATTTTGTTTTTGATATTGTTCCATGAACTTAAAGAGTAGCGCTTAATTTAATTCATGTCAAGTTGGATCTTATTTGAACGGCAAGAAAGAATAAAATGGTCCTATCAAAACATTTGCTTAATAAAATAATATTTCTATGTTAACAACATCTCGTTATGGTGGCATTCATTTAAAACTACAAACCATGTCATGTCAAGTATTAGACTCTTTTTCTATTATTTTTACTTTTACAAATATCACGATTGTATGTATTCATATTGTTCTTATAAGTAGAAATTAATAATTTAATGCAATCGTGAGAAATTTAATTAACCTCCCACACTAGAATTCTAAATATCATATCATATTGCAGTATAATTCTCACAAATTAAGAACATTAACTAGTTTTTGTTTGATCCTTATTAAAATTAAAATATTCTCAATTTAGTAAAATTGTTTTTTATCAAAAAAGCTTGTCAACTAAACAATTTGATTCAATGATGTTTTCGTTATGGAAGGCAATGACTCTTATTTTAATTTATAGTAGTTGTGTTCCACAGTAAGAAAGAATAATATGAAATACATAAAAAGTTGAAACATGGTTGATCGTAATAACTTTTTTTTTACCATATTATTGAAATAAGATGACACTAGTAGCTTTGACAAGCTTTAATAAACACATTTTTTACAAATAAATTTTCATTGTGATAAAAGGGTTTATAGCAAAATGGAATAACATTTAAGAACGTCAATAGCTTACGATTTTTGTTTTTCGTTCTTATTAAAAAAATATGGTCATTTTTTATTATTTTAAATATTTCTAAGTATTTTAATCAATAGAGAACTGTGAATAACCAAAAAAATATCATTCAAAAATTTTTAAATACTAAAATATTATTGAAGATAATCGTTTCAATTCACATTATGCATATTGAGTGCATTGTATTAAAAAATGAAAATTTTAAAAACTAAAAATAGATTTATTGGATGGAGTAATTTCTAATGTGTATATGAATCGTATACGTATTTCATAAGGTTGTTCTAATCTTTCACAATATGATTGAAGGGCAAGATATGTAAAACACGTTGGAGTCCAACGATGGCATACATCTAAACTTGTCCACACAACAACGTGTAGAGTTATTTGAAAACAAAAACAAAATTGTGTAATGAGTACAAATAAAAATGTCTACGGGAATCTAATATCTCATTCGGAAATTCTAAATTTACAATGCGAGTCAATTACTCTTATGTTGAAGTTTTATTCACTATCCAAGTTGGATGAGTTTTAAATGTTAAACCGCATATTATAATTTTGAAAAGGAAAATATGTTAAATTTTATAATTTCTATTAAAAATAAATAAGCATACTTGATTTTATGCTTCACATTGTCTTTTAACATTATGGTGCATATTTTTAACAAAATAGGGCCTTAAAGTGACTATTTTTGTATGGCGATACATATGCAATACTAATTCCGATAAGAAGTAAAAAATTTGTAGTTTTGGGTTTACTTAAATTGCTTAAAAATATTACTAAATATACAAATTCCAAAACTAAATATATGTGCTATTAAATTATGATTACTGCTATTTTCTTTTTTAGTTATTGTATTCCCTTATTATAGTGTTTGTAGTTTGTGGTTGACATTGTTTGAACCAATTTTTTGGTTCAATTAATGCCATAAGAACAAAGAAACAGAGGATAAATGTATGTTGTTAAATTATAACGTTATCGTATAATATAATATTAAATGCAATTATGTTTAAATATATATTTTGTTTTATTACAACCCTCTCAAACCCATGTCCTTCAGCTCGACCTATAAATGATAGTTTTCTTGATAACATACCTCGTTCAAAATTAATCTTACGAGCCACACTAAAGGAACAACCCAATTCTTATACACTATGGCAAGTCTCAATACTTTTTCTTTCAGTGGTTTTGTTCATAACAATTGGTGTAGGGATAGCTATAAGCAAGAATGATCGGATAATTAAGGAGAATACTTGTGAAGCTAAAATGGGCATGCATTGCGTGATGGAAGTTTTTGACAATATATTCAAAAAGGGGAGCGTTTTTGACAAGTGTTGCGGTGAACTCATCGTATTAGGAAAAGTATGCCACTTTGCACTCGTAAAGAGAACCCTTGAAAATCATGTAGTCAAACATGTGAAGTCAAAGAAAATCATGGAAAAGAGTGTTAGGACCTGGAACAATTGTCTCGTATTGACCCATTCACCATCATCGTCCGCTTAAAGATATTGACTTGCTCCATTTAAAAAAGGATTATATGAAACAACAACAATAATTATGTTATTTTGTTTTTGATATTGTTCCATGAACTTAAAGAGTAGCGCTTAATTTAATTCATGTCAAGTTGGATCTTATTTGAACGGCAAGAAAGAATAAAATGGTCCTATCAAAACATTTGCTTAATAAAATAATATTTCTATGTTAACAACATCTCGTTATGGTGGCATTCATTTAAAACTACAAACCATGTCATGTCAAGTATTAGACTCTTTTTCTATTATTTTTACTTTTACAAATATCACGATTGTATGTATTCATATTGTTCTTATAAGTAGAAATTAATAATTTAATGCAATCGTGAGAAATTTAATTAACCTCCCACACTAGAATTCTAAATATCATATCATATTGCAGTATAATTCTCACAAATTAAGAACATTAACTAGTTTTTGTTTGATCCTTATTAAAATTAAAATATTCTCAATTTAGTAAAATTGTTTTTTATCAAAAAAGCTTGTCAACTAAACAATTTGATTCAATGATGTTTTCGTTATGGAAGGCAATGACTCTTATTTTAATTTATAGTAGTTGTGTTCCACAGTAAGAAAGAATAATATGAAATACATAAAAAGTTGAAACATGGTTGATCGTAATAACTTTTTTTTACCATATTATTGAAATAAGATGACACTAGTAGCTTTGACAAGCTTTAATAAACACATTTTTTACAAATAAATTTTCATTGTGATAAAAGGGTTTATAGCAAAATGGAATAACATTTAAGAACGTCAATAGCTTCCGATTTTTGTTTTTCGTTCTTATTAAAAAAATATGGTCATTTTTTATTATTTTAAATATTTCTAAGTATTTTAATCAATAGAGAACTGTGAATAACCAAAAAAATATCATTCAAAAATTTTTAAATACTAAATATTATTGAAGATAATCGTTTCAATTCACATTATGCATATTGAGTGCATTGTATTAAAAAATGAAAATTTTAAAAACTAAAAATAGATTTATTGGATGGAGTAATTTCTAATGTGTATATGAATCGTATACGTATTTCATAAGGTTGTTCTAATCTTTCACAATATGATTGAAGGGCAAGATATGTAAAACACGTTGGAGTCTAACGATGGCATACATCTAAACTTGTCCACACAACAACGTGTAGAGTTATTTGAAAACAAAAACAAAATTGTGTAATGAGTACAAATAAAAATGTCTACGGGAATCTAATATCTCATTCGGAAATTCTAAATTTACAATGCGAGTCAATTACTCTTATGTTGAAGTTTTATTCACTATCCAAGTTGGATGAGTTTTAAATGTTAAACCGCATATTATAATTTTGAAAAGGAAAATATGTTAAATTTTATAATTTCTATTAAAAATAAATAAGCATACTTGATTTTATGCTTCACATTGTCTTTTAACATTATGGTGCATATTTTTAACAAAATAGGTCCTTAAAGTGACTATTTTTGTATGGCGATACATATGCAATACTAATTCCGATAAGAAGTAAAAAATTTGTAGTTTTGGGTTTACTTAAATTGCTTAAATATATTACTAAATATACAAATTCCAAAACTAAATATATGTGCTATTAAATTATGATTACTGCTATTTTCTTTTTTAGTTATTGTATTCCCTTATTATAGTGTTTGTAGTTTGTGGTTGACATTGTTTGAACCAATTTTTTGGTTCAATTAATGCCATAAGAACAAAGAAACAGAGGATAGATGTATGTTGTTAAATTATAACGTTATCGTATAATATATAATATTAAATGCAATTATGTTTAAATATATAATATTTTGTTTTATTACAACACCTCTCAAACCCATGTCCTTCAGCTCGACCTATAAATGATAGTTTTCTTGATAACATACCTCGTTCAAAATTAATCTTACGAGCCACACTAAAGGAACAACCCAATTCTTATACACTATGGCAAGTCTCAATACTTTTTCTTTCATAGTGGTTTTGTTCATAACAATTGGTGTAGGGATAGCTATAAGCAAGAATGATCGGATAATTAAGGAGAATACATGTGAAGCTAAAATGGGCATGCATTGCGTGATGGAAGTTTTTGACAATATATTCAAAAAGGGGAGCGTTTTTGACAAGTGTTGCGGTGAACTCATCGTATTAGGAAAAGCATGCCACTTTGCACTCGTAAAGAGAACCCTTGAAAATCATGTAGTCAAACACGTGAAGTCAAAGAAAATCATGGAAAAGAGTGTTAGGACCTGGAACAATTGTCTCGTATTGACCCATTCACCATCATCGTCCGCTTAAAGATATTGACTTGCTCCATTTAAAAAAGGATTATATGAAACAACAACAATTATGTTATTTTGTTTTTGATATTGTTCCATGAACTTAAAGAGTAGCGCTTAATTTAATTCATGTCAAGTTGGATCTTATTTGAACGGCAAGAAAGAATAAAATGGTCCTATCAAAACATTTGCTTAATAAAATAATATTTCTATGTTAACAACATCTCGTTATGGTGGCATTCATTTAAAACTACAAACCATGTCATGTCAAGTATTAGACTCTTTTTCTATTATTTTTACTTTTACAAATATCACGATTGTATGTATTCATATTGTTCTTATAAGTAGAAATTAATAATTTAATGCAATCGTGAGAAATTTAATTAACCTCCCACACTAGAATTCTAAATATCATATCATATTGCAGTATAATTCTCACAAATTAAGAACATTAACTAGTTTTTGTTTGATCCTTATTAAAATTAAAATATTCTCAATTTAGTAAAATTGTTTTTTATCAAAAAAGCTTGTCAACTAAACAATTTGATTCAATGATGTTTTCGTTATGGAAGGCAATGACTCTTATTTTAATTTATAGTAGTTGTGTTCCACAGTAAGAAAGAATAATATGAAATACATAAAAAGTTGAAACATGGTTGATCGTAATAACTTTTTTTTACCATATTATTGAAATAAGATGACACTAGTAGCTTTGACAAGCTTTAATAAACAATTTTTTACAAATAAATTTTCATTGTGATGCAAGGGTTTATAGCAAAATGGAATAACATTTAAGAACGTCAATAGCTTCCGATTTTTGTTTTTCGTTCTTATTAAAAAAATATGGTCATTTTTTATTTTTTAAATATTTCTAAGTATTTTAATCAATAGAGAACTGTGAATAACCAAAAAATATCATTCAAAAATTTTAAATACTAAAATATTATTGAAGATAATCGTTTCAATTCACATTATGCATATTGAGTGCATTGTATTAAAAATGAAAATTTTAAAAACTAAAAATAGATTTATTGGATGGAGTAATTTCTAATGTGTATATGAATCGTATACGTATTTCATAAGGTTGTTCTAATCTTTCACAATATGATTGAAGGGCAAGATATGTAAAACACGTTGGAGTCTAACGATGGCATACATCTAAACTTGTCCACACAACAACGTGTAGAGTTATTTGAAAACAAAACAAAATTGTGTAATGAGTACAAATAAAAATGTCTACGGGAATCTAATATCTCATTCGGAAATTCTAAATTTACAATGCGAGTCAATTACTCTTATGTTGAAGTTTTATTCACTATCCAAGTTGGATGAGTTTTAAATGTTAAACCGCATATTATAATTTTGAAAAGGAAAATATGTTAAATTTTATAATTTCTATTAAAAATAAATAAGCATACTTGATTTTATGCTTCACATTGTCTTTTAACATTATGGTGCATATTTTTAACAAAATAGGGCCTTAAAGTGACTATTTTTGTATGGCGATACATATGCAATACTAATTCCGATAAGAAGTAAAAAATTTGTAGTTTTGGGTTTACTTAAATTGCTTAAAAATATTACTAAATATACAAATTCCAAAACTAAATATATGTGCTATTAAATTATGATTACTGCTATTTTCTTTTTTAGTTATTGTATTCCCTTATTATAGTGTTTGTAGTTTGTGGTTGACATTGTTTGAACCAATTTTTTGGTTCAATTAATGCCATAAGAACAAAGAAACAGAGGATAGATGTATGTTGTTAAATTATAACGTTATCGTATAATATATAATATTAAATGCAATTATGTTTAAATATATAATATTTTGTTTTATTACAACACCTCTCAAACCCATGTCCTTCAGCTCGACCTATAAATGATAGTTTTCTTGATAACATACCTCGTTCAAAATTAATCTTACGAGCCACACTAAAGGAACAACCCAATTCTTATACATATGGCAAGTCTCAATACTTTTTCTTTCATAGTGGTTTTGTTCATAACAATTGGTGTAGGGATAGCTATAAACAAGAATGATCGGATAATTAAGGAGAATACTGTGAAGCTAAAATGGGCATGCATTGCGTGATGGAAGTTTTTGACAATATATTCAAAAAGGGGAGCGTTTTGACAAGTGTTGCGGTGAACTCATCGTATTAGGAAAAGCATGCCACTTTGCACTCGTAAAGAGAACCCTTGAAAATCATGTAGTCAAACACGTGAAGTCAAAGAAAATCATGGAAAAGAGTGTTAGGACCTGGAACAATTGTCTCGTATTGACCCATTCACCATCATCGTCCGCTTAAAGATATTGACTTGCTCCGTTTAAAAAGGATTATATGAAACAACAACAACAATTATGTTATTTTGTTTTTGATATTGTTCCATGAACTTAAAGAGTAGCGCTTAATTTAATTCATGTCAAGTTGGATCTTATTTGAACGGCAAGAAAGAATAAAATGGTCCTATCAAAACATTTGCTTAATAAAATAATATTTCTATGTTAACAACATCTCGTTATGGTGGCATTCATTTAAAACTACAAACCATGTCATGTCAAGTATTAGACTCTTTTTCTATTATTTTACTTTTACAAATATCACGATTGTATGTATTCATATTGTTCTTATAAGTAGAAATTAATAATTTAATGCAATCGTGAGAAATTTAATTAACCTCCCACACTAGAATTCTAAATATCATATCATATTGCAGTATAATTCTCACAAATTAAGAACATTAACTAGTTTTTGTTTGATCCTTATTAAAATTAAAATATTCTCAATTTAGTAAAATTGTTTTTTATCAAAAAAGCTTGTCAACTAAACAATTTGATTCAATGATGTTTTCGTTATGGAAGGCAATGACTCTTATTTTAATTTATAGTAGTTGTGTTCCACAGTAAGAAAGAATAATATGAAATACATAAAAAGTTGAAACATGGTTGATCGTAACAACTTTTTTTTACCATATTATTGAAATAAGATGACACTAGTAGCTTTGACAAGCTTTAATAAACTCATTTTTTACAAATAAATTTTCATTGTGATAAAGTTTATAGCAAAATGGAATAACATTTAAGAACGTCAATAGCTTCCGATTTTTGTTTTTCGTTCTTATTAAAAAAATATGGTCATTTTTTATTATTTTAATATTTCTAAGTATTTTAATCAATAGAGAACTGTGAATAACCAAAAAATATCATTCAAAAATTTTAAAATACTAAAAATTATTGAAGATAATCGTTTCAATTCACATTATGCATATTGAGTGCATTGTATTAAAAAATGAAAATTTTAAAAACTAAAAATAGATTTATTGGATGGAGTAATTTCTAATGTGTATATGAATCGTATACGTATTTCATAAGGTTGTTCTAATCTTTCACATATGATTGAAGGGCAAGATATGTAAAACACGTTGGAGTCCAACGATGGCATACATCTAAACTTGTCCACACAACAACGTGTAGAGTTATTTGAAAACAAAAACAAAATTGTGTAATGAGTACAAATAAAAATGTCTACGGGAATCTAATATCTCATTCGGAAATTCTAAATTTACAATGCGAGTCAATTACTCTTATGTTGAAGTTTTATTCACTATCCAAGTTGGATGAGTTTTAAATGTTAAACCGCATATTATAATTTTGAAAAGGAAAATATTTAAATTTTATAATTTCTATTAAAAATAAATAAGCATACTTGATTTTATGCTTCACATTGTCTTTTAACATTATGGTGCATATTTTTAACAAAATAGGGCCTTAAAGTGACTATTTTTGTATGGCGATACATATGCAATACTAATTCCGATAAGAAGTAAAAAATTTGTAGTTTTGGGTTTACTTAAATTGCTTAAAAATATTACTAAATATACAAATTCCAAAACTAAATATATGTGCTATTAAATTATGATTACTGCTATTTTCTTTTTTAGTTATTGTATTCCTTATTATAGTGTTTGTAGTTTGTGATTGACATTGTTTGAACCAATTTTTTGGTTCATTAATGCCATAAGAACAAAGAAACAGAGGATTGATGTATGTTGTTAAATTATAACGTTATCGTATAATAATAATATTAAATGCAATTTGTTTAAATATATATTTTGTTTTATTACAACACCTCTCAAACCCATGTCCTTCAGCTCGACCTATAAATGATAGTTTTCTTGATAACATACCTCGTTCAAAATTAATCTTACGAGCCACACTAAAGGAACAACCCAATTCTCATACAATATGGCAAGTCTGAATACTTTTTCTTTCCTAGTGGTTTTGTTCATAACAATTGGTGTAGGGATAGCTATAAGCAAGAATGATCGGATAATTAAGGAGAATACTTGTGAATCTAAAATGGGCATGCATTGCGTGATGGAAGTTTTTGACAATATATTCAAAAAGGGGAGCGTTTTGACAAGTGTTGCGGTGAACTCATCGTATTAGGAAAAGCATGCCACTTTGCACTCGTAAAGATAACCCTTGAAAATCATGTAGTCAAACATGTGAAGTCAAAGAAAATCATGGAAAAGAGTGTTAGGACCTGGAACAATTGTCTCGTATTGACCCATTCACCATCATCGTCCGCTTAAAGATATTGACTTGCTCCGTTTAAAAAGGATTATATGAAACAACAACAACAATTATGTTATTTTGTTTTTGATATTGTCCATGAACTTAAAGAGTAGCGCTTAATTTAATTCATGTCAAGTTGGATCTTATTTGAACGGCAAGAAAGAATAAAATGGTCCTATCAAAACATTTGCTTAATAAAATAATATTTCTATGTTAACAACATCTCGTTATGGTGCATTCATTTAAAACTACAAACCATGTCATGTCAAGTATTAGACTCTTTTTCTATTATTTTTACTTTTACAAATATCACGATTGTATGTATTCATATTGTTCTTATAAGTAGAAATTAATAATTTGATGCAATCGTGAGAAATTTAATTAACCTCCCACACTAGAATTCTAAATATCATATCATATTGCAGTATAATTCTCACAAATTAAGAACATTAACTAGTTTTTGTTTGATCCTTATTAAATTAAAATATTCTCAATTTAGTAAAATTGTTTTTTATCAAAAAGCTTGTCAACTAAACAATTTGATTCAATGATGTTTTCGTTATGGAAGGCAATGACTCTTATTTTAATTATAGTAGTTGTGTTCCACAGTAAGAAAGAATATATGAAATACATAAAAATTTGAAACATGGTTGATCGTAAAACTTTTTTTTACCATATTATTGAAATAAGATGACACTAGTAGCTTTGACAAGCTTTAATAAACACATTTTTTACAAATAAATTTTATTGTGATACAAGGTTTATAGCAAAATGGAATAACATTTAAGAACGTCAATAGCCTCCGATTTTTGTTTTTTGTTCTTATTAAAAAAATATGGTCATTTTTTATTATTTTAAATATTTCTAAGTATTTTAATCAATAGAGAACTGTGAATAACCAACAAAATATCATTCAAAAATTTTAAAATACTAAAAAATTATTGAAGATAATCGTTTCAATTCACATTATGCATATTGAGTGCATTGTATTAAAAAATGAAAATTTTAAAAACTAAAAATAGATTTATTGGATGGAGTAATTTCTAATGTGTATATGAATCGTATATGTATTTCATAAGGTTGTTCTAATCTTTCACAATATGATTGAAGGGCAAGATATGTAAAACACATTGGAGTCCAACGATGGCATACATCTAAACTTGTCCACACAACAACGTGTAGAGTTATTTGAAAACAAAAACAAAATTGTGTAATGAGTACAAATAAAAAATGTCTACTGGAATTTAATATCTCATTCGGAAATTCTAAATTTACAATGCGAGTCAATTACTCTTATGTTGAAGTTTTATTCACTATCCAAGTTGGATGAGTTTTAAATGTTAAACCGCATATTATAATTTTGAAAAGGAAAATATGGTTAAATTTTATAATTTCTATTAAAAATAAATAAGCATACTTGATTTTATGCTTCACATTGTCTTTTAACATTATGGTGCATATTTTTAACAAAATAGGGCCTTAAAGTGACTATTTTTGTATGGCGATACATATGCAATACTAATTCCGATAAGAAGTAAAAAATTTGTAGTTTTGGGTTTACTTAAATTGCTTAAAAATATTACTAAATATACAAATTCCAAAACTAAATATATGTGCTATTAAATTATGATTACTGCTATTTTCTTTTTTAGTTATTGTATTCCCTTATTATAGTGTTTGTAGTTTGTGGTTGACATTGTTTGAACCAATTTTTTGGTTCAATTAATGCCATAAGAACAAAGAAACAGAGGATAATGTATGTTGTTAAATTATAACGTTATCATATAATAATATATATATTAAATGCAATTATGTTTAAATATATAATATTTTGTTTTATTACAACGCCTCTCAAACCCATGTCCTTCAGCTCGACCTATAAATGATAGTTTTCTTGATAACATACCTCGTTCAAAATTAATCTTACGAGCCACACTAAAGGAACAACCCAATTCTCATACAATATGGAAAGTCTGAATACTTTTTCTTTCCTAGTGGTTTTGTTCATAACAATTGGTGTAGGGATAGCTATAAGCAAGAATGATCGGATAATTAAGGATAATACTTGTGAATCTAAAATGGGCATGCATTGCGTGATGGAAGTTTTTGACAATATATTCAAAAAGGGGAGCGTTTCTGACAAGTGTTGCGGTGAACTCATCGTATTAGGAAAAGTATGCCACTTTGCACTCGTAAAGAGAACCCTTGAAAATCATGTAGTCAAACATGTGAAGTCAAAGAAAATCATGGAAAAGAGTGTTAGGACCTGAAACAATTGTCTCGTATTGACCCATTCACCATCATCGTCCGCTTAAAGATATTGACTTGCTCCGTTTAAAAAAGGATTATATGAAACAACAACAACAATTATGTTATTTTGTTTTTGATATTGTCCCATGAACTTAAAGAGTAGCGCTTAATTTAATTCATGTCAAGTTGGATCTTATTTTAACGGCAAGAAAGAATAAAATGGTCCTATCAAAACATTTGCTTAATAAAATAATATTTCTATGTTAACAACATCTCGTTATGGTGGCATTCATTTAAAACTACAAACCATGTCATGTCAAGTATTAGACTCTTTTTCTATTATTTTTACTTTTACAAATATCACGATTGTATGTATTCATATTGTTCTTATAAGTAGAAATTAATAATTTGATGCAATCGTTAGAAATTTAATTAACCTCCCACACTAGAATTCTAAATATCATATCATATTGCAGTATAATTCTCACAAATTAAGAACATTAACTAGTTTTTGTTTGATCCTTATTTAAATTAAAATATTCTCAATTTAGTAAAATTGTTTTTTATCAAAAAAGCTTGTCAACTAAACAATTTGATTCAATGATGTTTTTGTTATGGAAGGCAATGACTCTTATTTTAATTTATAGTAGTTGTGTTCCACAGTAAGAAAGAATAATATGAAATACATAAAAAGTTGAAACATGGTTGATCGTAACAACTTTTTTTTACCATATTATTGAAATAAGATGACACTAGTAGCTTTGACATGCTTTAATAAACACATTTTTTACAAATAAATTTTCTTTGTGATACAAGGGTTTATAGCAAAATGGAATAACATTTAAGAACGTCAATAGCTTCCGATTTTTTTTTTCGTTCTTATTAAAAAAATATGGTCATTTTTTATTATTTTTAATATTTCTAAGTATTTTAATCAATAGAGAACTGTGAATAACCAACAAAATATCATTCAAAAATTTTAAAATACTAAAAAATTATTGAAGATAATCGTTTCAATTCACATTATGCATATTGAGTGCATTGTATTAAAAAATGAAAATTTTAAAAACTAAAAATAGATTTATTGGATGGAGTAATTTCTAATGTGTATATGAATCGTATATGTATTTCATAAGGTTGTTCTAATCTTTCACAATATGATTGAAGGGCAAGATATGTAAAACACGTTGGAGTCCAACGATGGCATACATCTAAACTTGTCCACACAACAACGTGTAGAGTTATTTGAAAACAAAAACAAAATTGTGTAATGAGTACAAATAAAAAATGTCTACTGGAATTTAATATCTCATTCGGAAATTCTAAATTTACAATGCGAGTCAATTACTCTTATGTTGAAGTTTTATTCACTATCCAAGTTGGATGAGTTTTAAATGTTAAACCGCATATTATAATTTTGAAAAGGAAAATATGTTAAATTTTATAATTTCTATTAAAAATAAATAAGCATACTTGATTTTATGCTTCACATTGTCTTTTAACATTATGGTGCATATTTTTAACAAAATAGGGCCTTAAAGTGACTATTTTTGTATGGCGATACATAAGCAATACTAATTCCGATAAGAAGTAAAAAATTTGTAGTTTTGGGTTTACTTAAATTGCTTTAAAATATTACTAAATATACAAATTCCAAAACTAAATATATGTGCTATTAAATTATGATTACTGCTATTTTCTTTTTTAGTTATTGTATTCCCTTATTATAGTGTTTGTAGTTTGTGGTTGACATTGTTTGAACCAATTTTTTGGTTCAATTAATGCCATAAGAACAAAGAAACAGAGGATAAATGTATGTTGTTAAATTATAACGTTATCATATAATATATAATATATAATATTAAATGCAATTATGTTTAAATATATAATATTTTGTTTTATTACAACGCCTCTCAAACCCATGTCCTTCAGCTCGACCTATAAATGATAGTTTTCTTGATAACATACCTCGTTCATAATTAATCTTACGAGCCACACTAAAGGAACAACCCAATTCTCATACAATATGGAAAGTCTGAATACTTTTTCTTTCCTAGTGGTTTTGTTCATAACAATTGGTGTAGGGATAGCTATAAGCAAGAATGATCGGATAATTAAGGATAATACTTGTGAATCTAAAATGGGCATGCATTGCGTGATGGAAGTTTTTGACAATATATTCAAAAAGGGGAGCGTTTCTGACAAGTGTTGCGGTGAACTCATCGTATTAGGAAAAGTATGCCACTTTGCACTCGTAAAGAGAACCCTTGAAAATCATGTAGTCAAACATGTGAAGTCAAAGAAAATCATGGAAAAGAGTGTTAGGACCTGGAACAATTGTCTCGTATTGAACCATTCACCATCATCGTCCGCTTAAAGATATTGACTTGCTCCGTTTAAAAAAGGATTATATGAAACAACAACAACAATTATGTTATTTTGTTTTTGATATTGTTCCATGAACTTAAAGAGTAGCGCTTAATTTAATTCATGTCAAGTTGGATCTTATTTGAATGGCAAGAAAGAATAAAATGGTCCTATCAAAACATTTGCTTAATAAAATAATATTTCTATGTTAACAACATCTCGTTATGGTGGCATTCATTTAAAACTACAAACCATGTCATGTCAAGTATTAGACTTTTTTTCTATTATTTTTACTTTTACAAATATCACGATTGTATGTATTCATATTGTTCTTATAAGTAGAAATTAATAATTTGATGCAATCATGAGAAATTTAATTAACCTCCCACACTAGAATTCTAAATATCATATCATATTGCAGTATAATTCTCACAAATTAAGAACATTAACTAGTTTTTGTTTGATCCTTATTAAAATTAAAATATTCTCAATTTAGTAAAATTGTTTTTTATCAAAAAAGCTTGTCAACTAAAGAATTTGATTCAATGATTTTTTCGTTATGGAAGGCAATGACTCTTATTTTAATTTATAGTAGTTGTGTTCCACAGTAAGAAAGAATAATATGAAATACATAAAAAGTTGAAACATGGTTGATCGTAACAACTTTTTTTTACCATATTATTGAAATAAGATGACACTAGTAGCTTTGACATGCTTTAATAAACACATTTTTTACAAATAAATTTTCTTTGTGATACAAGGGTTTATAGCAAAATGGAATAACATTTAAGAACGTCAATAGCTTCCGATTTTTGTTTTTCGTTCTTATTAAAAAAATATGGTCATTTTTTATTATTTTTAATATTTCTAAGTATTTTAATCAATAGAGAACTGTGAATAACCAACAAAATATCATTCAAATATTTTAAAATACTAAAAAATTATTTAAGATAATCGTTTCAATTCACATTATGCATATTGAGTGCATTGTATTAAAAAATGTAAATTTTAAAAACTAAAAATAGATTTATTGGATGGAGTAATTTCTAATGTGTATATGAATCGTATATGTATTTCATAAGATTGTTCTAATCTTTCACATTATGATTAAAGGGCAAGATATGTAAAACACGTTGGAGTCCAACGATGGCATACATCTAAACTTGTCCACACAACAACGTGTAGAGTTATTTGAAAACAAAAACAAAATTGTGTAATGAGTACAAATAAAAATGTCTACGGGAATCTAATATCTCATTCGGAAATACTAAATTTACAATGCGAGTCAATTACTATTATGTTGAAGTTTTATTCACTATCCAAGTTGGATGAGTTTTAAATGTTAAACTGCATATTATAATTTTGAAAAGGAAAATATTTTAAATTTTATAATTTCTATTAAAAATAAATAAGCATACTTGATTTTATGCTTCACATTGTCTTTTAACATTATGGTGCATATTTTTAACAAAATAGGGCCTTAAAGTGACTATTTTTGTATGGCGATACATATGCAATACTAATTCCGATAAGAAGTAAAAAATTTGTAGTTTTGGGTTTACTTAAATTGCTTAAAAATATTACTAAATATACAAATTCCAAAACTAAATATATGTGCTATTAAATTATGATTACTGTTATTTTCTTTTTTAGTTATTGTATTCCCTTATTATAGTGTTTGTAGTTTGTGATTGACATTGTTTGAACCAATTTTTTGGTTCAATTAATGCCATAAGAACAAAGAAACAGAGGATAAATGTATGTTGTTAAATTATAACGTTATCGTATAATAAATAATATTAAATGCAATTTTGTTTAAATATATAATATTTTGTTTTATTACAACGCCTCTCAAACCCATGTCCTTCAGCTCGACCTATAAATGATAGTTTTCTTGATAACATACCTCGTTCAAAATTAATCTTACGAGCCACACTAAAGGAACAACCCAATTCTTATACAATATGGCAAGTCTCAATACTTTTTCTTTCCTAGTGGTTTTGTTCATAACAATTGGTGTAGGGATAGCTATAAGCAAGAATGATCGGATAATTAAGGAGAATACTTGTGAAGCTAAAATGGGCATGCATTGCGTGATGGAAGTTTTTTACAATATATTCAAAAAGGGGAGCGTTTCTGACAAGTGTTGCGATGAACTCATCGTATTAGGAAAAGCATGCCACTTTGCACTCGTAAAGAGAACCCTTGAAAATCATGTAGTCAAACACGTGAAGTCAAAGAAAATCATGGAAAAGAGTGTTAGGACCTGGAACAATTATCTCGTATTGACCCATTCACCATCATCGTCCGCTTAAAGATATTGACTTGCTCCGTTTAAAAAAGGATTATATGAAACAACAACAACAATTATGTTATTTTGTTTTTGATATTGTTCCATGAACTTAAAGAGTAGCGCTTAATTTAATTCATGTCAAGTTGGATCTTATTTGAACGACAAGAAAGAATAAAATGGTCCTATCAAAACATTTGCTTAATAAAATAATATTTCTATGTTAATTATGAGTGTTCAGAATAGTTAATATTTGCTCGTTATTTCTTCGGTTTTGTGGATTTATTGTTGTTGATTTGGTCATGTTGTGCTTGTTTTCGTACAGGTCATTGTTTTCCAGATTTGTGACAAAACGGGCGAATTCTGCTTTTCTTTATTATTTGGTCACGGCTGGAGACATGGGCACGACTCTAGGCACGACGCGATATGACGTGGCAGCTTCTAGAAGGTCCAGTCAGCGGCGGTTTCTAGAAGACTTCTTCCGCACGCCTTCTGGAAGATTGACGAGTAGAGTTGCAATAGGAGACTAGTTTAAGTTTGAATTTAAATTTAAAAACAATTATCTTTTGTATTATTTTATTATTTTCTTTGCTTATCCTTTAGGCTTTGAGAGGATATAAATACCCACTTGGGGTGAGCCTAAAATCATCATTCAGAATACATTCTTCTTTTCTCTCTAGTTTTTATAAAAGTTTTCTCTTTTCCTTTTCAAGTTCTTTTTATTTTTCTTTATTTTCAAGTTTTATTTTTATGCTAAGTATCACTTTTGTCATGCTTAGCTAAACTTTTCATAAGCCGAGAGCTGTCGCGATGATTCAATTCCAACGGGAGAATTAAAAACGGTCCCTTAATATCTTCGAAATCTCTCTCTCAATCTCTGTGCTTATTTTTTCAAAATCAAAACAGTTTTCAAAAATCGAAGATTGACTTTGGTCAAGAAGTTATTGCGATTAAATGTGTGGGAGGAAGATTCGACTTATAGAAAGCAATTCGACTTCCTGGGAACACACTTGGCGAGATAGCTTCGCCAAGAGGGAATTGAGATCAAGAATTGACGGTTATAGAAACAATAATCCGAGTCGGTCGCCACGAACTTAAACGGTATTTGATCTACGACAATAGATGTTGTTAGAATCAACTACCGAAGCCGGAATCAAAGATTGCCTTGGGTATTCGGTATATAAGATAGAGTCACAAGGATAGCCCTTGTAGACAAAGTAACCGACGTGAATCCTGAAGACAAAATCTTATTCGATGATCTAAAGGATATTGAATCAAAGCGAAGCTTGAGGCTACTTTTACCGTATTTATTCACAATCTTCATCTTCTTATTTTTACTTTAATTACTTTTATTTAATCACTTTATTACCTTTTACTAAAATCCCCCCATTTTTACTGTTTCACGCCTGGCATAAATAATTCAAACAGAAATTTATAATTTTCTAAGTCCCTGTAGAATCGACCCTTACTTCTCTTTGCTACGCATTTCCTTAATTTATTGATTGAGAATAAGGAATTATTTTGACATCCGAAATGACAGTTGTCAAATTGGCACCGTTGTCGGGGACTTCGCCAAAGTTACTAATTTTTGTTTGTTTTTGATTTATGACCAGGACTAATCCGGCACATTAGTGGAGTACAACCCAGAGATCGAAGATGAAGCTAGGAGACTCCACACACAGACACTTCGGGAAAGAAGGAGACAACAATTAGATCCAGAAGAAAGATCAAATTCAGGTAATACAAATCCGATGGCCGAACCTACTATTCGGGAGTTAGCCGCGGCACCCACTGAACAAGGACCTATGTGCATTAATTTTCCCCAAGGCGAAACTCCATACCAGTTGAAAACTGGCCTTATTCATCTCCTCCCTACATTCCGCGGATTGCCAAACGAGGATCCACACAAACATCTCAAAGAATTTCACATGGTCTGCTCTAGCATGACACCACAGGGAGTAACCCAGGACCAAATAAAACTTAGAGCTTTCCCTTTTTCCTTAGCCGACTCGGCTAAGGAGTGGTTATTTTATCTTCCTCCTAATTCTGTTACTACATGGGCTAATATGACTCATCTTTTTCTTGACAGGTTTTTCCCTACGGCAAAAGTAAGTGAACTACGAAGGAGAATACTTGGAATCAAGCAACTTGATGGAGAGTCGCTCTACGACTACTAGGAGCGGTTTAAGAAGTTGTGTTCTAGTTGCCCACAACATGGGCTAACAGAACAAACACTCATTCAATACTTCTATAAAGGATTATCTCCCCTAGAAATGAAGATGATCGATGCTGCTAGAGGTAGAGCCTTGGTGAATATGACTCCTACCGAGGCTAGAGACTTAATATCGACGATGGCTACAAATTCCCAACAGTTCCGCGCAAATAATGAACCTTCTCGAAGGGTTCATGAGATAAGTTCATCTTTCTTGGAAAGTAAAATAGATAACTTAACTGAAGTCGTAAACTCTCTTGTTGTAGGAAAGACAGGACAAAACCGAGTATGTGGAATATGTGCATTGCTTGATCATCCAACAGACGGTTGTCCACTGATTCAAGACGATGCAACAACTCAAGTCAACGTAGTCGGAAACTTCCCGGGACCTCCCCAAAGAGCTTATAATACTTATGGTAATACATACAACCCAGGATGGAGGGACCATCCGAACTTCAGTTATGTGCAGAACCCGAGACCGAATCAAGGCTATCAAGCGAGACCACCACCACCGCAACAACCGCAGAAGTCATCATTAGAATTGATTGTCGAGAGGTTAGCACTATCCCAGGAGAAATTCCAGACTCGAACTGAAACCCACTTCCAAGAGATGGACAAGCAATTGAGCCAACTGGCTCAAACCGTGGGGAGATTACAGTCACAAAGTAGGCTACCATCACAAACTGAACCGAATCCAATAGAGAATGTTAGCGCCATCACCCTCTGAAGCGGTACAATTGTTGAACAACCAGACCCTAAGGAGGTAAGCGCAAGATCCCGGAAGAAAGAAGAAGATTCGAACTCCCAAAGTGAAGAAGAAGCAGTTGACGTAGAATCCCAGAAAGAGAACGATGAAGAAAAAACAGACGATCCGAAGCCATCTCCCTACGATGTGCCACCGCCTTTTCCATCAAGGTTAGTTAAAAATGATAAAAAAGTTGAGGAAAAGGAAATACTAGACGTACTTCAGAAGGTAGAAGTTAACATACCTCTCCTCGAAGTTATCCGGAAAGTTCCAAGGTATTGTCGGTTTCTGAAGGATCTCTGTACGACTAAAAGGAAGCTTACCGGGGTCGAGAAAGTGGATTTAGGCGCGAACGTCTCAGCAGTTTTCCAACGGCCGCTTCCACCGAAGTATAAAGACCAAGGTATGTTTTTAATACTTTGTAAAATTGGTGAGGTTAAAATCAAGCGAGCTATGTGCGATCTAGGTGCCTTTATCAATGTAATGCCTCTCTCCGTCTATAATTTAATTTCCACCAAGCCTTTGAAGGAGACGAGAGTTACACTTCAACTAGCCGACAAATCAATAATTTATCCTGAAGGACTCATAGAAAATGTTCTAGTGGAGGTAGAAAACTTAATTTTCCCTGCTGATTTTTATGTGATTGATATGGAAAATGATCGTAGCAACATTGGTTCTGAAATCCTCCTCGGTCGTCCTTTTCTGAGCACGGCAAATGCAAAGATTGATGTTCGAAGCGGTATTCTTACTATGGAGTTCGACGGTGAGATCTTAAAATTTGATGTCTATAAAGCAATGAGATATCCGGATAACGTTCATAGTATTAATTTTGTTGGCATTTTTGAACTTGTTGATGATGAATCTAACTTTGTTGACGATTTATGCAAGGAATCAGATGATAAAAAAACGACATAAGGGAGTTGAAAAATATTTCAGTTTTTGATTCAAATTTGATCTCAACTCCTTTAAAAACTAAAGATTTACCTTCCTTTTTGCAGGCACCAAAAATTAAGTCGAAATCATCAAGGAGCCGTTTGAAGAAATCATTTTTTGGTAAAAAAGATGTTTTGACGACCATTCTTCTGGACAAGTTTTTAAAATTGGGAAATATCCGAAGAAATCTTTGTGAGAATTTTCAAATTTCTCATAAGGAATTTCTAAGTTGGAGAAAGCGAATGAAGCGGAAGTGTTTGTCACGAAACTTGTAGTCTGAACCAGGTCGTCAAGCTAATGACGTTAAATAAAGCGCTTCATGGGAGGCAACCCATTGTTTTCAATTCTGTTATATTTTTTTTTATTTTTTCTTTTATTTTTTTCCCGATTAAGCATATTTTATTTAATTTTGCAGGACTTTCAGACTTAAACAACGAAGAATTGAAAGATTATCGTCCGAACAAGCGCTTGAGTTGCCTCCCCAGCTCAGTCGTATTCATGATGTTTTTCATGTGTATATGTTGAGGCGATACCGTCCAGATCCAGATCACATCATTCAAGTTGATGAGGTAGAGCTGAGACCTGATTTGTCATATGAGGAGGAGTATGTTCGGGTTTTAGAGAGAGATGAGCGAGTTCTTCGGAATAGGCGTATTCCAATGGTCAAAGTTTAGTGGAGTAATCGTAGCCCCTCAGAAGCTACTTGGGAGACATTGGAGTCAATGGAGGTTCAACTTCCTCATTTGTTTTCATAAGGTAAATTTCGAGGACGAAATTTCTTGTAGAGGGGGAGAATTGTAACAACCCAAAAATTTTAAAATAATATTTAATTAAAATTTGAGGTTTTAATTGTGAAAATTGGTAAATTTTGGGGACTAAATTAGAAGTTTTTAAAACTTGTAGCTTATTTTAAAGTTAAAGAAAATTCAGGGACCAAGCCCTGAATTTACCCAAGAAAAGTTGGTCATATTGGTTTATATATACGTGGTTTTCTGTTTTGAAAATAGAAAATCACTTCCCAAAGTTCTATTCCCCAACCTCAACTTCCGACGCCGTTCGAATTCCGATAATCGTTTTGAAACCACCATCGTGTTCGTTATCGAGTGAGGAACAATTCCCTTAAATTAATTGAGGTGAAACGATGCCAAACACCGTGAATTTCAAGTCAAAGCCTCGACCTTTTTTTTTAGCTCAATCGTCGAGAAAATCTTAAATTCATCACCGATTGTTGCTCCGTTTACGACACCTCCCGCACCATCGTGTTCCTTGTGCCGTTCCCAGTCCGCCGGTGTCATCCTCGGTCTTCGTCGACGGCGGTGCGTGGGGACGTGAAGCGGTCAAAGTGTCCGATTTGATGAAATCGAGCTCTTTGCCGTTCAAAAATTTGAACCGATCTTTGTAAGTATCTCGAAATCACTCAAAATAATTTTTAGAAATTTTTCCGTGAATGTTACGCTGCCAGAAACGATCCCACGCGCCGCCACTACGCGTGGGGAAGCTCAAAATGACCGGTTTGACCGGTTATTTCCAATTTTTGACCGGTTTGACCGGTTTTGACCCGACCCAACCCGTTGACCAGACCCGACCCGTTGACCGTTGACCAGGTGACATTTTAGTAATTATTTTGAAACTGGTGACATATTGTGAATTAATTTGAAAAGGGTGTTATTTTTTAATTTTTTAAAAAATGCTATTTTCGTAATTTTTGGAAAAAATGACATTTTAGTAAATATTTTGAAAATGTGCTATATTGGTAATTAATTTTAAAATGGTGTTATTTTCATAATTTAAAAAAAATATTAATTTCGTAAAATGGTTTACCACTTTTGGCAATAACTTTGACCGACTTTGACCGGCTATTAAACAACCATTAATCTTTTCTGAGAATACCTATCCTGATATTTGTTTACTTCTCGAATCTGTTTTTGGGGTTCGTTTCACAAAATTCAAATCCGAAAATCTCCAAATCGTCAGTCAAACCTGTTGACTTTGATTTTGACCAAGAATTCAAATTTTCGGAAGGTCATACTTTATGTTTTTCGACGTCCTGAATTTGATTCCGAAGTCTGTTTTGCCAAATTCTGACCGAAAATCCCCGAATTGATCATGTGAACCCCAATAGGCTTAGTACTTTAGTATTTTGATTATTTATTTGAGATATAGTTAATGAATTGATTAAGTAAGATATTTTATGAAGGTACTCGTGTTTCACATGAGCGAGGATCAGTTAGGTCTGGTGTTGTCCGTTCGTCAGATCAGTCCGAACCGCGTAATACAAGAATTACCCATATGTTTCCGTATATTATTTAAATAAAGATTAAGATTATTTATATTAGGATTCCAATATGGATTTTTTTCAATTCGTAGGATCTAGCGCTGCAGCAGAGCGTGATCGACAAAACCAGTAATAGGCTTCCCTATCTGATTTCTCATACTGTTACAGGTGTGTTTCCTGAAGGTGTTATTTTAATGTGTTAAAATATCGGTCTGAATACCGTTTGTTTAATATATGATTTATGGCACACTTATGATATGATCTCTGGTTACGGTATATTTTTATACCTGATTTCTGAATATGGTTTATCTGATATATAATTTACTGTACGTTAATGATTCGATTTTAATTATTTTCTGTAATTCTGAATATGATTTTTAAGCATGAAACATTTCATGTTTTAAAGTATTAATCATTGTTTTCACTCGATGCATTCATGTTTAGTAATATCATTGGGGGCTATATATTGGAGGAAGAATATATGTAGGCTCCTTGGCTATGTGCTCAAGGCCTTACTGTTGTGCCGGGGTTGTATGGTTATGGGAAACCTACACATTTCGTTGTTATCGGATGGGGGTAGTGTTCATATTTTTTTAACGACATGCTTGCATAAATCAATTTTACTGAAATATTATTATCAGTAAGTTTTTATATACATTGTACGGATCACACTGGGCTTTTTAGTTCATTCTATAGTTTTTACCCTTTTTCAGATAACAACAGACCATAAGCTAGCAGATTTGGCATCAGGGGAGATAAACTACTTATTTTGTATGGACATATATTTCTATATGTTTTTCGGTTATGTTTGGTGACATGTATTTGCTACCGATTTAGATATATTTGTATTATTAATATTTTGTTCTATATTATATTTAATGTTCTATAAGTTTGTAAGTATCATTCTCACAAATTAAGAACATTGACTAGTTTTTGTTTGATCCTTATTAAAATTAAAATATTCTCAATTTATTAAAATTGTTTTTTTTATCAAAAAATCTTGTCAACTAAACAATTTGATTCAATGATGTTTTCGTTATGGAAGGCAAGGACTCTTATTTTAATTTATAGTAGTTGTGTTACACAAAAAGAAAGAATTATATGAAATACATAAAAAGTTGAAACATGGTTGATCGTAACAACTTTTTTTTACCATATTATTGAAATAAGATGACATTAGTAGCTTTGACATGCTTTAATAAACACATTTTTTACAAATAAATTTTCTTTGTGATACAAGGGTTTATAGCAAATGGAATAACATTTAAGAACGTCAATAGCTTCCGATTTTTGTTTTTTGTACTTATTAAAAAATATGGTCATTTTTATTATTTTAAATATTTGTAAGTATTTTAATCAATAGAGAATAGTGAATAACCAACAAAATATCATTCAAATATTTTAAAATACTAAAACATTATTGCAGATAATCGTTTCAATTCACATTATGCATATTATGTGCATTGTATTAAAAAATGAAAATTTTAAAAGCTAAAAATAGATTTATTGGATGGAGTAATTTCTAATGTGTATATGAATCGTATATGTATTTCATAAGGTTGTTATAATATTTCTCAATATGATTGAAGGACAAGATATGTAAAACACGTTGGAGTGCAACGATGGCATACATTAAACTTGTCCACACAACAACGAGTTGAGTTATTCGGAAAAAAAAATTGTGTAATGAGTACAAATAAAAATGTCTACTTGAATGCTATAGTTACAATGCGAATCAATTACTCTTACGTTAATATTTTATTCACTATCCAAGTTGGATGAGTTTTAAATGCTAAATCGCATATTATAATTTTGAAAAGGAAAATATGTTAAATTTTATAATTTCAATTAAAAATAAATAAGCATACTTGATTTTATGCTTCTCATTGTTTTTTAACATTATGGTGCATATTTAAAAAAAAACAGGGCCTTAAAGTGACTATTTTTGTATGACGATACATATGCAATACTAATTCCGATAAGAAGTATAAAATTTGTAGTTTTGTCTTTACTTAAATTGCTTAAAAAATATTACTGAATATACAAATTCCAAAACTAAATATATGTGCTATTAAATTAAGATTACTACTATTTTCTTTTTTAGTTATTGTATTCCCTTATTATAGTGTTTGTAGTTTGTGATTGACATTGTTTGACCCAATTTTTTGGTTCAATTAATGCCATAAGAACAAAGAAACAGAGGATAAATGTATGTTGTTAAATTATAACATTATCGTATAATAAATAATATTAAATGCAATTCTGTTGAAATATATAACATTTTCTTTTATTACAACGCCTCTCAAACCCATGTCCTTTAACTCGACCTATAAATGATAGTTTTCTTGATAACATACCTAGTTCAAAATTAATCTTACGAGCCACACTAAAGGAACAACCATATTCTTATACAATATGGCAAGTCTCAATACTTTTTCTTTCCTAGTGGTTTTGTTCATAACAATTGGTGTAGGGACAACTATAAACAAGAATGATCGGATAATTAAGGAGAATAATTGTGAAGCTAAAATGGGCATGCATTGCGTGATGGAAGTTTTTGATAATATATTCAAAAAGGGGAGCGTTTCTGACAAGTGTTGCGGTGAACTCATCGTATTAGGAAAAGTATGTCACTTTGCACTCATAAAGAGAACCCTTGAAAATCATGTAGTCAAACATGTGAAGTCAAAGAAAATCATGGAAAATTGTGTTAGGACTTGGAACAATTGTCTCGTATTGACCCATTCACCATCACCGTCCGCTTAAAGATATTGACTTGCTCTTTTTAAAAAAGGATTATAGGAAACAACAACAGCAATTATGTTATTTTGTTTTTGATATTGTTCCATGAACTTAAAGAGTAGCACTTAATTTAATTCATGTCAAGTTGGATCTTATTTGAACGGCAAGAAAGAATAAAATGGTCCTATCAAAACATTTGCTTAATAAAATATTATTTCTATGTTAACAACATCTCATTATGGTGGCATTCATTTAAAACTACAAACCATGTCATGTCAATTATTAGACTTTTTTCTACTATTTTTACTTTGACAAATATCAAGATTGTATGTATTCATATTGTTCTTATAATTAGAAATTATTAATTTGATGCAATTGTGAGAAATTTAATTAACCTCCCACACTAGAATTCTAAATATCATATCATATTGCAGTATCATTATCACAAATTAATAACATTGACTAGTTTTTGTTTGATCCTTATTAAAATTAAAATATTCTCAATTTAGTAAAATTGTTTTTTTATCAAAAAAGCTTATCAACTAAACAATTTGATTCAATGATGTTTTCATTATGGAAGGCAAGGACTTTTATTTTAATTTATAGTAGTTGTGTTCCACAGTAAGAAAGAATTATATGAAATACATAAAAAGTTGAAACATGGTTGATCGTAACAACTTTTTTTTACCATATTATTGAAATAAACACATTTTTTACAAATAATTTTTCTTTGTGATACAAGGGTTTATAGCAAATGGAATAACATTTAAGAACGTCAATAGCTTCCGATTTTTGTTTTTTGTACTTATTAAAACAATATGGTCATTGTTTATTATTTTAAATATTTGTAAGTATTTTAATTAATAAAGAACAGTGAATAACCAACAAAATATCATTCAAATATTTTAAAAGACTAAATTTTTTTAGAAGATAATCGTTTCAATTCGCATTATACATATTGAGTGCATTGTATTAAAAATGAAAATTTTAAAAACTAAAAATAGATTTATTGGATGGTGTATTTTCTAATGTGTATATGAATCGTATGTGTATTTGATATGGTTGTTCTAATCTTTCTCAATATGATTGAAGTATAAGATATGTAAAACACATTGGAGGGCAACGATGGCATACATCTAAAGTTGTCCACACAACAACGAGTTGAGTTATTCGAAAACAAAAGAAAAAAATTGTAACCCCCAGACCCGGTCTGTAATTTAGACCCAAACCTAAGTGGTCACATATCCTATTCAGAGATATTTTTTTTATTTCTTTAAAATATCTTATAATACATTATATATTATACAGAATAAAATGTATTAATACAATATATCCAAAACGATAGCAAATACATGTCACCTAACATAACTGAAAAACATATAAAGATATAAGTTCGTACATAATAAGTAGTTGATCTCCCCTGATGCCAAATCTGCTAGCTTACAATCTGCTGTTATCTGAAAAAGGTAAAAAATATGGAATGATCTAAAAATCCCAGTGTGCCCCATACAGTGTATAGCACATACATAACAAAACAATTCAGATAAGATAAAACAATTTATCAAATATATTTTAATAATATGCACACTACTTTTATCCAATCACCAAAATGTGATCCAATCACCAAAATGTGTAGGTTCACCTGAACCGTACACCACCTATACACCAGTAAGGCTTAACGTGTGCACAAAGCAGAGGAGCCTAGGAAAACTGTAAGGTTTATCCTTGCACACAACAAAAGGGACCTGGGAAACTGTAAGGCTTACCCTTGCACACAACAAAGGGACCTGGTAAACTGTAAGGCTTACCTTCGCACATAGCAAAGGAACCTGGAAACTGTAAGGCTTACCTTCGCACACAGCAAAGGGACCTAATAATACTTCATTCAATCTTACCCCCAATGACAAAAATAAACATGTATGCATTAGAGTAAAAACGGTAATTAATCCATTAAATATAGAAATGTTCCATATTTAGAAATCATGTACAAAAATACTATAACTATAAATCATATAAAAATTATATGGTGAATCAGACATTTAATAAACATTATTCAAAATACCGGATATTTCCTCATAAAATATATTATATTCTCATAATATAAACCAGTTCAGATATATAGTTTAAAACTGTAAGATAACACTATCAGGAAACACACCTGTAACAGTCTGAGAAATCAGATATGGAAGCTTATTACTGGTTTTGTCGATCATGCTCTGCTGCAGCGCTAGATCCTACGAATTGGAAAAATCCATATTGGAAACCTAATATAAATAATCTAAATATTATTTAAATAATATACGGAAACCTACGGGTAATTCTCGTAGTACACGGTTCAGGCTGATCTAACGAATGGACAACACCGGACCTAATTGATCCTTGCTCAGGTGAAACACGAGTACCTTCATAAAATATTTTTATTGAATCAATTCCTTAACCAAAACTCAAATAAATAATCAAAATACTAAAATACTAAATCTTTTTGGGTTCACATGCTTGATTCGGGAATTTCGGGTCAAAATTTGACAAAACGGACTTCGGAATCAGATTCAGGACATCGAAAAACATAAAGTATGTCCTTCTGAAATTCTGAATTCTTGGTCAAAATCAAAGTCAACGGGTTTGAGTGACGATTTGGAGACTTTCAGGGTCGAATTTAGCGAAACGGACCCTAAAAACAGATTTGGGATGTCAAAAACTGTCAGGATAAGTATACTTGGAAAAGATTAACTGTCGTTTAATAGCCGGTCAAAGCCGGTCAAAGTTCTGGTCAAATGAGGTCAATAACCTGTCAACCATTTTACAGAAATAGCACATTTTTTTTAAAATTAATTACCAAAATAGCACCTTTTTCGAATTAATTTACAAAATAGAACTATTTTGAATTAATTCCCAAAATAGCACCCATTTCGAATTAATTCCCAAAATAGTACACAGTCAACGGTCGGGTCGGGTCAGGTCAACGGGTTGGGTCAAAACCGGTCAAACCGATCGTTTTTACCTTTCCCACACACAGTGGGGACGCGTGAGGGCTCTTCTGGCAGCGTAAATTTCATGAAAAAATTCTTAAAAATTATTTTGAGAGATTTCGAGATACTTATAAAGCTCGGTTCAAATTTTTGAACGGCGGAGAGCTTGATTTCAACAAATCGAAAACTTTGACAGCTTCACCTCCACAAGCGCTACCGCCACCGGAGAAAAGGAGAACACCAGTGGACTCGGAACGGCACAAGGAACATGATGGTACGGGAGGTGTCGAAAATGGAGCGACGATCGGCGATGAATTTAGGATTTTCTAGGCGGTTGTGCTAAAAAAACGTCAAGGCTTTGACTTGAAATTCACGGCGTTTGGCAGCGTTTCTCCTCAATTAATTTAAGGGAATTGTTCCTCACTCGATAATGAACACGATGGTGGTTTCAAAACGACGATCAGAATTCAGACGGCGTCGGGATCGTTGTCGGAAGTTGAGGTTGGGGAAGAGAACTTTGGGAAGTGGTTTTCTGTTTCCAAAATAGAAAACCACGTATATATAAACCAATATGACCAACTTTTCTTGGGTAAATTCAGGGCTTGGTCCCTGAATTTTCTTTAACTAAAAAACAAGCTACAAGTTTTAAAAACTTTTAATTTAGTCCCCAAATTTTCACCAATTACACAATTAAATCTTCAAATTACAATAATATATTTTTTTTCAAATTTTCGGGTTGTTACAATTCTCCCCGTCTACAAGAAATTTCGTCCTCAAAATTTACCTTATGAAAATAGATGAGGAAATTGAGCCTCCATTGACTCCAATGTTTCCCAGGTAGCTTCTGAGGGACTACGATTACTCCACTGAACTTTGACCATTGGAATACGCCTATTACGGAGAACTCGCTCATCCCTCTCTAAAACATGAACAGGCTTCTCCTCATATGACAAATCAGGTCTCAACTCTACCTCATCAACCTGAATGATGTGATCCGGATCTGGACGGTATCGCCTCAACATAGACACATGAAAAACATCATGAATACGACTAAGCTGGGAAGGCAAATCGAGCTGATAAGCAACAGGTCCAACTTTCTTCAAAATACGATACGGCCCAATAAATTGCGGACTCAGTTTACCCTTACGTCCAAATCTCAATACCTTCTTCCATGGGGATACCTTGAGAAAAACCTGATCTCCAATCTCAAACTCGATATCCTTACGTCGCTTATCTGTGTATGATTTCTGCCTATCGAATGCCTCTTTCAAACGATCACGGATCAATCTGACAGTATCTTCAGTCTCCTTAACCAAGTTTGGACCCAAAGTTTTCTATCATGCAACTCTGTCCAACATATAGGAGTACGACATCTACGTCCATACAGAGCCTCGTACGGTGCCATGAGAATACTTGCCTGGTAACTATTATTGTAAGCAAACTCAGCTAATGGCAAGAAATCTTCCCAACTACCATGAAAATCAATCACACAACCCCGTAACATATCCTCCAACACCTGAATTACTCGCTCAGACTGTCCATCAGTCTTAGGATGAAAATATGTACCAAAATTCAAACGAGTACCCAAAGCCTCATGCAAAGCCTTCCAGAACCTGTAAGTGAACCTCGGATCTCGATCAGATATGATAGACAATGGAACACCATGAATTCTAACGATCTCAGAAATGTACAGCTTAGCCAGTTTGTCCAGAGAATAATTAATCCGGATAGGAATAAAGTGCGCTGACTTGGTGAGTCGATCAACAATCACCCAAATAGAATCCTTTTTAGAAGGAGTCAGAGGAAGACCAGTAACGAAGTCCATTGTAATTTGCTCCCATTTCCACTCAGGAATCTTAATTGACTGTAACAATCCAGATGGATGCTGGTGTTCTGCCTTAACTTGCTGACAAGTTAAACACCTCGCCACAAAATCTGAAATATTCTTTTTCATACCAGTCCAGAAGTAGCGCTCTTTGAGATTATTGTACATTTTGTCCCCTCCAGGATGCATAGCATAAGGACTACTATGAGCCTCCTGAAGAATAACTCGTCTCAATTCATCATCTTTAGGAACGCAATAACGACCGTGAAAACACAAAATACCATCCTGATCCACAGTATACTCTGAACTCGATCATTGTTTAACTTGCTCAATAATGGAGAGCAATGAGCAATCCAGAAGTTGTTTGGTCTTAATCTCCTCGGCCAAAGTAGGCTTAACCTGCAACTCTGTTAACAGACTATTATCATCAAATAAACTCAAGTTGGCGAATAAGGCTCTGAGATCTGATATCGCCTTACGGCTCAAGGTGTCTGCCACTATATTAGCCTTCCCTGGATGATATTTTATCTCTAAATCATAGTCCTTTAGAAGCTCCAACCAGCGACGCTGTCTCAAATTCAATTCTTTCTGAGTAAGCAGATACTTCAGACTCTTATGATCAGTATAAATGTAACACTTTTCTCCGTATCGATAGTGTCTCAAGATCTTTAAAGCAAAAAACCACGGCACGGTAGCTAACTCCAGATCGTTAATAGGATAGTTACGCTCATGCGGCTTTAACTGACGCGAAGCATAAGCGACGACCTTCCCATCTTGCATCAAAACACATCCTAATCCAGAATGAGAAGCATCACTGTAGACAGAAAAATCTTTCCCAGATTCAGGCTGAATCAACACTGGGGCTTGAGTTAGAACAGTCTTCAATTTCTCAAAGCTAGCTTGTTGGTCCTCAGACCAGACAAATGGAACATACTTCCTCAATAGTTTCGTCAGAGGAGCTGCAATAAGGGAGAACTCCTCAACGAAATGATGGTAGTAACCAGCTAAGCCCAAGAACTACGGATCTCCGAGACGTTCCTGGGTTGCTTCCAGTTCAGAATAGCCTCCACATTGCTCGGATCCACCTGAATGCCATCAGTAGAAATGATATGTCCAAGAAAAGTCACTTCGCTGAGCCAAAACTCACACTTGCTCAACTTAGCATAAAGCTTATTCTCCTTGAGAATCTGTAGAACAATCCTTAAATGCTTCTCATGTTCTGCTTCACTTCTAGAATACACCAGTATGTCCTCAATGAACACAACTACAAACTGATCCAAATAAGTTCGAAACACCTGATGCTCAAATCCATAAAAACAGTAAGGGCATTTGTTAACCCGAATGACGTCACTAAAAACTCATAGTGCCCATACCGAGTACGGAAAGCAGTCTTCAGAATATCTGAATCTTTCACTTTGAGTTGATAATAACCATGCCTCAAGTCTATTTTTGAAAAGATAGAAGCCCCTCAAAATTGGTCAAATAGATCATCAATCCTGGGCATAGGATATTTGTTTTTAACCGTGAGCTTGTTCAGTTTCCTATAATCAATACAGAGTCTCAATGTCCCATCTTTCTTATTGACAAAGAGAACTGGGGCTCCCCACGGTGATACACTGGGTCAGATAAATCCCCTGTCCAACAACTCCTGGAGTTGGACTTTCATTTCCTTAAGCTCTTTTGGGGACATACGATAAGGAGCCGTTGAAACTGGGGTGAAACTAGAATAGACTTCAATCACAAACTCAACTTCTCTATCCGGAGGTAATCCAGGCAACTCCTCGGGAAAAACATCAGGAAATTCCTTGACAATCCGAATACCTTCAATATCAGATTGAGAACTACTAGTATCCAAAATATAAGCAAGAAACACCTTAGAACCATTCCTGATCATCTTCTCATCTACCAAAGCAGACACAACATTTGTCAGAAATCCACGGTTTCTCCGATCATTACAATCTTTCGATTATCTGGGGTTTTTTGAACAGCTCTCTTGGTCTCAAAATCAATTTTTACTCGATGATTGTCCAACCAATCTACGCTGAGAATCAAATCAAACTCTTCAAAGGGAAACTCCATAAGATCGGCCAGGAAAATCTCCCCATTGATCTCTATATGACACTTTCTAAAAATACGATCCAACACAATGAACTTGCCTAAGGGACTTTGAACTATCACCGAATGCTCAGTATTCTCAACAGGAATATTTAGACCCTTAGAAACAGAATGCGATACATAGGAATTGGTAGAGCCACTATCAAACAATGCAAAGTAGGGAACTGAATGAATGGTAACAGTACCTGCAGTCACATTAGGCCCATCACGATCTTGTTGAAGTCTGGCAGTGTAAACCAATGCAGGCTGTCTGGCCTCAGATCTGACTGGACCCCTACTCTGAGATGCTCGACCTCTATTAGTCGATCCAGGTGCTCTCTCCTGAGTACGACCCCCTACTGGAGTCTGAACTGCACTATGAGAACTAGCGGTAGCACGAGCTGGCATCTGAACTGAATGATCTCGCTCTGGACAGTCCTTCATGAAATGGTCACCGGAACCACACCTAAAACATGTCCCCAATTTCATCCTGCACTTACATAATGACATCTTCCACAGTACACATATGTCGGTATAGGTTGGAGCCCAGAAGATCCACCATGTCTAGAAGGATGTACGGCTGAAGAACCGGATGCCACAGGCCTGACACTTGCACCACCTCTCTGAAAGGATTCACCCCTGCCTCTCTTGTTGGGGTGTGCAGAAGAATCTACAAACCAGAAGGCCTCCTGAATTGGGTTTGAGCTCGATCACTATCTCTCCTATGCTCCATACCCAATCGCTCTATTTCCTCAGCAGTCTTGGCTATCTCAACCAATGCATCAAAATTTCTCTCCCGGTGGGTAGTAACTCGGCTCCTGATTTCATACCTGAGTCCATTCTCAAACCTCAAGCATCTATCTACCTCTGTGTTAACAAGTTTAGGGGCATATCAGCTCAATCGGATGAATTCCACCTTGTAGTCCATAACATACATATTACCCTGCTCCAAATCTTGAAACTCCTAGCGTCGCTCCTGTAGATATCTCTCCCCAATATAGAGACTCTGGAAACGTGTCTTAAAAAGACCCATGTTAACTGGTTTCTCGGGATACTACCAGAAATCGATTGCCACCATCCGAAGCTCTCTTTCTTCAACATAGTTAGGACCCCTTTCAACTTCTGCTCAGGTATGAGATCCATCTCATCCATAATCCTCTCTGTGTCCTCTAACCAATACTCAACATCTGTCCTAGGTCCACCAGTAATACCCTCGAATGGAACTACACCAGCAGCTACCAAGGAATTTGAAATCTCAACCGCAGTCATATTACTAGGGGCTCTAGCAACACTCTGAAACATGCGGAAGATAGCTCTATTAATGGCGTCTTCATTCATCTTAGTATCCTCATCTTCAGTGATGGGAGGGTCTCTCATAAGAGTAAACTGATCATCATGAGAAAGAGTCGGATCTACTTGCGGAACAGGAAGATCACGTGGTGACATCGGATCGTCTATCGTAACAGAAAGTCGAGTGACTCGTCCTCGACCACGACCACGTCCTGTCCTACGACTTCTAGCAGCACTCATCGTTGGATCTATAAGGCTCTACAGACAGAATTAAAATATATGTCAGATTAGCATCAGGGATCTCGAGAAAATTTTAAATCATAAAATAAGGTGACATTTTTTTTCTTCAAAATTTCTAAAAATTCCAAAGTTTAGGACCATATACAGTCCAAGTGTTTAAAATCGAAAGCTCTGATACCACCAAATGTAAGCCCCAGACCCAGTCTGTAATTTAGACCCAAAGCTAAGTGGTCACATATCCCATTTAGAGATATTTTTTTATTTCATTAGAATATCTTACAATACATCAGATATAATACAGAACAAAATGTATTAATACAAATATATCCAAAACGATAACAAATACATGTCACCAAACAAAACTGAAAAACATATAGAGATATAAGTTCGTACAGAATAAGTAGTTGATCTCCTCTGATGCCAAATCTGTTAGCTTACAATCTGCTGTTATCTGAAAAAGGTAAAAACTATAGAATGACCTAAAAAGCTCAGTGTGCCCCATATAGTGTATAGCACATACATAACAAAATAATTCAGATAAGATAAAACAATTTATCAAATATATTTTAATAATATGCACACTACCCCCATCTAATCAACAAAATGTGTAGGTTCACCTGAACCGTACACCACCTATACACCAGTAAGGCTTAACCTGTGTACAAAGTAGATGAGCCTAGGAAACTGTAAGGTTTATCCTTGCACACAACAAAAGGGACCTGGGAAACTGTAAGGCTTACCCTTGCACACAACAAAGGGACCTGGTAAACTGTAAGGCTTACCTTCGCACACAGCAAAGGAACCTGGAAACTGTAAGGCTTACCTTCGCACACAGCAAAGGGACCTAATAATACTTCATTCAATCGTACCCCTAATGACAAAAATAAACATGTATGCATTGGAGTAAAAACGGTAATTAATCGATTAAATATGGAAATGTTCCATATTTAGAAATCATGTACAAAAATACTATAACTATAAACCATATAAAAATTATATGGTGAATCAGACATTTAATAAACATTATTCAAAATACCGGATATTTCCTCATAAAATATATTATATTCTCATAATATAAACCAGTTCAGATATATAGTTTAAAACTGTAAGCTAACACTGTCAAGAAACACACCTGTAACAGTCTGAGAAATCAGATAGGGAAGTTTATTACTGGTTTTGTCGATCATGCTCTGCTGCAGCGCTAGATCCTACGAATTGGAAAAATCCATATTGGAAACCTAATATAAATAATTAAATATTATTTAAATAATATACGGAAACCTACGGGTAATTCTCGTAATACGCAGTTCAGGCTGATTTAATGAACGGACAACACCGGACCTAATTGATCCTTGCTCAGGTGAAACATGAGTTCCTTCATAAAATATTTTTATTGAATCAATTCCTTAACCAAAACTCAAATAAATAATCAAAATACTAAAATACTAAATCTTTTTGGGTTCACATGCTTGATTCTGGAATTTCGGGTCACAATTTGACAAAACGGACTTTGGAATCAATTCCTTAACCAAAACATAAAGTTTGACCTTCTGAAATTCTGAATTCTTGGTCAAAAACAAAGTCAATGGGTTTGACTGACGATTTGGAGACTTTCAGGTTCGAATTTAGCGAAATGGACCCCAAAAACAGATTCAGGACGTCGAAAACTAGCAGGATAGGTACACTCGGAAAAGATTAACGGTCGTTTAATAGCCTGTCAAAGCCGGTTAAAGTTCTGGTCAAAGGAGGTCAAAAACTTGTCAACCATTTTATAGAAATAGCACCTTTTTTAAAAATAATTACCAAAATAGCACATTTTTGAATTAATTTACAAAATAGCACTATTTTAAATTAATTCCCAAAATAGCACCCATTTTGAATTAATTCCCAAAATAACACTAGGTCAACGGTCGGGTCGGGTCAACGGGTCGGGTCAAAACCGGTCAAACCATTTGAAAAACCGATCAAACCAGTCGTTTTTGCCTTCCCCACGCGTAGTGGCGACGCGTGGGGGCGCGTGAGGGCTCTTCTGGCTGCGTAAAATTCATGGAAAAGTTCTTAAAAATTATTTTGAGCGATTTCGAGATACTTACAAAGCTCGGTTCAAATTTTTGGACGGCGGAGAGCTCGATTTCAACAAATCGAAAACTTTGACCACTTCACCTCCACACGCGCCGCCGCCGCCGAAGAAAAGGAGAACACCGGTGGACTCGGAACGACACAAGGAACATGATGGTATGGGAGGTGTCGAAAACGGAGTGACGATCGGCGATGAATTTAGGATTTTCTAGGTGGTTGTACTAAAAAAAACGTCAAGGCTGGACTTGAAATTCACGGCGTTTGGCAGCGTTTCTCCTCAATTAATTTAAGGGAATTGTTCCTCACTCGATAACGAACACGATGGTGGTTTCAAAACGACGATCGAAATTCGGACGACGTCGGGATCATTGTCGCAAGTTGAGGTTGGGGAAGAGAACTTTGGGAAGTGGTTTTCTATTTTTAAAACAGAAAACCACGTATATATAAACCAATATGACCAACTTTTCTTGGGTAAATTCAGGGCTTGGTCCCTGAATTTTTTTTAACTTAAAAACAAGCTACAAGCTTTAAAAACTTTTAATTTAGTCCCCACTTTTTCACCAATTACACAATTAAATCTTCAAATTACAATTATATTTTTTTTTCAAATTTTCGGGTTGTTACAAAAATTGTGTAATGAGTACAAATAAAAATGTCTACGAGAATCTAATATCTCATTCGGAAATGCTAAATTTATAATGCAAATCAATTACTCTTATGTTAATGTTTTATTCACTATCCAAGTTGGATGAGTTTTAAATGTTAAACTCATATTATAATTTTGAAAAGGAAAATATGTTAAATTTTATAATTTCTATTAAAAATAAATAAGCATACTTGATTTTATGCTTCACATTGTTTTTTAACATTATGGTGCATATTTTTAACAAAATAGGGCCTTAAAGTGACTATTTTTCTATGGCGATACATATGCAATACTAATTCCGATAAGAAGTAACAAATTTGTAGTTTTGTGTTTACTTAAATTCCTTAAAAAATATTACTAAATATACAAATTCCAAAGCTAAATATATGTGCTATTAAATTAAGATTACTACTATTTTCTTTTTTAGTTATTGTATTCCCTTAATATAGTGTTTGTAGTTTGTGATTGACATTGTTTGACCCAATTTTTTGGTTCAATTAATGCCATAAGAACAAAGAATCAGAGGATAAATGTATGTTGTCAAATTATAACGTTATCGTATAATAAATAATATTAAATGCAATTATGTTTAAATATATAACATTTTCTTGATAACATACCTCGTTCAAAATTAATCTTACGAGCCACACTAAAGGAACAACCCAATTCTTATATAATATGGCAAGTCTCAATACTTTTTCTTTCCTAGTGGTTTTGTTCATAACAATTGGTGTAGGGACAACTATAAACAAGAATGATCGGATAATTAAGGAGAATAATTGTGTAGCTAAAATGGGCATGCAATGCGTGATGGAAGTTTTTGACAATATATTCAAAAAGGGGAGCATTTCTGACAAGTGTTGCGGTGAACTCATCGTATTAGGAAAAGTATGCTACTTTGCACTCGTAAAGAGAACCCTTGAAAATCATGTAGTCAAACACGTGAAGTCAAAGAAAACCATGGAAAAGAGTGTTAGGACTTGGAACAATTGTCTCGTATTGACCCATTCACCATCACCGTCCGCTTAAAGATATTAACTTGCTCCGTTTAAAAAAGGATTATAGGAAATAACAACAACAATTATGTTATTTTGTTTTTGATATTGTTCCATGAACTTAAAGAGTAGCGCTTAATTTAATTCATGTCAAGTTGGATCTTATTTGAACGGCAAGAAAGAATAAAATGGTCTTATCAAAACATTTGCTTAATAAATTATTATTTCTATGTTAAAAACATCTGGTTATGGTGGCATTCATTTAAAACTACAAGCCATATCATGTCAAGTATTAGACTTTTTTTCTATAATTTTTACTTTGAAAAATATCATATCATATTGTAGTATTATTCTCACAAATTAAGAACATTGACTAGTTTTTGTTTGATCCTTATTAAAATTAAAATATTCTCAATTTATGAAAATTCTTCTTTTATCAAAAAATCTTGTCAACTAAACAATTTGATTCAATGATGTTTTCGTTATGGAAGGCAAGGACTCTTATTTTAATTTATAGTAGTTGTGTTCCACAGTACGAAAGATGTAACAACCCAAAAATTTGAAAAAAATATATATTTGTAATTTGAGGATTTAATTAAGTAATTTGGTGAAATTAGGGGACTAAATTAAATGATTTTAAAAATTCATAGCTTGTTTTAGAGTTAAAGAAAATTCAGGAACCAAGCCCTGAATTTACCCTAAAATATTAGGTATGTGCTATTATATGCGTGAATTGGTTTCTGAAAATCAGAAACCAATTCATCCCAAATTCCCTTCCCAGAGCCCATTTTCCAACAACGATCCCGACGCCGTCCGAATTCTGATCGTCGTTTTGAAACCACCATCGTGTTCGTTATCGAGTGAGGAACAATTCCCTTAAATTAATTGAAGCGAAACGCTGCCAAACGCTGGGAATTTTCAGTCAAAGCCTCAACGTTTTTTTTAGCTCAATCGCCGAGAAAATCTTAAATTCATCACCGATCGTTACTCTGTTTATGACACCTCCAGCATCATCGTGTTCCTTGTGTCGTTCCGAGTCCACCGATGTCCTCCTTTTTCTCCGGCAACGGCGGCGCGTGTGGTGGTGAAGCGGTCAAAGTTTCCAATTTGATGAAACTGAGCTGTTATGGGAATTTATTGATTTTGGTGTTATTCTAGGAATTAATTCAATTTTGGTGCTATTATGGGAATTAATTCAAAATGGGTGCTATTTTGGTAATTAATTCGAAAAGGAGTGCTATTTCTGTAAAATGGTTGACAGTTTGTTGGCCTCCTTTGACCAGAACTTTGACCGGCTATTAACGATCATTAATCATTTTCAAAAATACCTATCCTGACAGTTTTCGAATTTCCGAATCCGTTTTTGGGGTCCGTTTCGCTAAATTCAAACCCGAAAATCTCCAAATCGTCAGTCAAACCCATTGACTTTAATTTTGACCAAGAATTCGAAAATTCGGAAGGTCATACTTTATGTTTTTCGACGTCCTGAATTTGATTTCGAAGTTCGTTTTGCCAAATTCTGACCCAAAATTCCCGAATCAAGCTTGTGAACCCAAAAAGGCTTAGTATTTTAGTATTTTGATTATTTATTTGAGATATGGTTAAGGAACTGATTAAGTAAGATATTTTATGAAGGTACTCGTGTTTCACCTGAGCAAGGATCAGTCAGGTCCGGTGTTGTCCGTTCTTCAGATCAGTCCGAACCGCGTATTACAAGAACTACCCGTAGGTTTCCGTATATTATTTAAGTAAAGATTAAGATTATTTTTTTTATTAGAATTCCAATAAGGATTTTTCCAATTCGTATGATCTAGCGCTGCAGCAGAGCGTGATCGACAAACCCAGTAGTAGGCTTCCCTATCCGATTTCTCAGACTGTTACAGGTGTGTTTCCTGATAGTGTTATATTATTGTTTTAAAGTATATAAATATCTGAATACTGTGTATCTGATTTCTGATTTAATGCATATTTCTGATATGATTTCTGGTTACGGTATTTATTCCATTTTCTGAATACTGATTACCCAACATTTGAATTACAATACATTACTGATTTGATTTTTGATTTTTGTATTTCTTTTTATGGTTTTCAAGCTTGAAATATTTTTATGTTTTTAAAGAATTATTCATTGTTTTATACGAATACATTGTTCATTTCTATCATTGGGGGGGAAAATATTGTTGGAGGAAGATTACTGCAGGCTCCTCGGCTGTGTGCCCAGGGTCTTACTATTACTGGTTGTGCGGGGTGTATGGTTCTGGGGAACCTACACAAATAGATTGTGAAAGGATGGGGGTAGTGTTCATGTTTTCAAAACATGTGCATAAACATATTTTCTTGAAATATATTTCGTTAATATGTTTTTATACACTGTTTGGAGCACACTGTCTTTTTAGCTCATTCTGTAAATTTTAATCTTTTTCAGATAACAGCAGACCGTAAGCTAGCAGATTTGGCATCAGGAGAAATCAACTACTTTATTTTGTACGAACAAATATTTTTATATGTTTTTCGGTTATGTTTGGTGACATGTATTTTATTATCATTTTGGATATATCGTTATTACTGATATTTTGTTATGTATTATATATAATGTTTTATAAGTTGTTTTAAATATAAAGGAATCTCTGAATGGGATATGTGCCCCGCTTAGGTTTGGGTCTAACGTTTAGACCGGGTCTAGGGGGTTACACTGAAGGAACAACCCAATTCTTATTCAATATGGTAATTCTCAATACTTTTTCTTTCCTAGTGGTTTTGTTCATAAAAACTGGTGTAGGGCAGCTATAAACAAGAATGATTGGATAATTAAGGAGAAAAATTGTGAAGCTAAAATGGGTAAGCATTGCGTGATGAAAGTTTTTGACAATATATTCAAAAAGGGGAGCGTTTCTGACAAGTGTTGCGGTGAACTCATCATATTAGGAAAAGTATACCACTTTGCACTCGTAAAGAGAACCCTTGAAAATCATGTAGTCAAACATGTGAAGTCAAAGACAATCATGGAAAAGAGTGTTAGGACTTGGAACAATTGTCTCGTTATGACCCATTCACCATCACCGTTCGTTTAAAGATATTGACTTGCTCCGTTTAAAAAAGGATTATAAGAAACAACAACGATTATGTTATTTTGTTTTTGATATTTTCCATGAACTTAAAGAGTAGCGCTTAATTTAATTCATGTCATGTTGGATCTTATTTGAATGGCAAGAAAGAATAAAATGGTCCTATCAAAACATTTGCTTAATAAAATATTATTTCTATGTTAACAACATCTCGCTATGGTGCAAACTTTTTCATTTAAAACTACAAACCATGTCATGTCAAGTATTAGACTTTTTTTCTATTGTTTTTACTTTGACAAATATCAAGATTGTATGTATTCATATTGTTCTTATAAGTAGTAATTAACAATTTGATGCAATCGTTAGAAATTTAATTAACCTCCCACACTAGAATTCTAAATATCATATCATATTGCAGTATCATTCTCACAAATTAAGAACACTGACTAGTTTTTATCTGATCTTATTAAAATTAAAATATTCTCAATTTAGTAAAATTGTTTTTTTATCAAAAAAGCTTGTCAACTAAACAATTTGATTCAATGATGCTTTCGTTATGGAAGGCAAGAACTCTTAGTTTAATTTATGGTAGTTGTGTTCCATAGTAAGAAAGAATTATATGAAATACATAAAAAGTTGAAACATGGTTGATCGTAACAACCTTTTTTTACCATATTATTGAAATAAGATGACATTAGTAGCTTTGACTTGCTTTAATAAACACATTTTTTACAAATAAATTTTCTTTGTGATACAAGGGTTTATAGCAAATGGAATAACATTTAAGAACGTCAATAGTTTCCGATTTTGTTTTCGTACTTATTAAAAAAATATGGTCATTGTTTATTATTTTAAATTTTGTAAGTATTTTAATCAATAGAGAACAATGAATAACCAAAAAATATCATTCAAATATTTTAAAATACTAAAAAATTATTTAAGATAATCGTTTCTATTCACATTATGCATATTGAGCGCATTGTATTAAAAAAATGAAAATTTTAAAAACTAAAAATATATTTATTGGATGGAGTATTTTCTAATGTGTATATGAATTGTATATGTATTTCATAAGGTTGTTTTAATCTTTCTCAATATGATTGAAGGACATGATACGTAAAACACGTTGGAGTGCAACGATGGCATACATCTAAACTTGTCCACACAACAACGAGTTGAGTTATTCAAAAACAAAAAACAAATATTGTGTAATGAGTACAAATAAAAATGTCTATGGGAATCTAATCTCTCATTCGGAAATTCTAACTTTACAATGCGAGTCAATTACTCTTATGTTAATGTTTTATTCACTATCCAAGTTGGATGAGTTTTAAATGTTAAACCGCATATTATAATTTTGAAAAGGAAAATATGTTAAATTTTATAATTTCTATTAAAAATAAATAAGCATACTTGATTTTATGCTTCACATTATTTTTTAACATTATAGTGCATATTTTTAACAAAATAGGGCCTTAAAGTGACTATTTTTGTACGGCGATACATATGCAATACTAATTCCGATAAGAAGTAGAAAATTTGTAGTTTTGTGTTTACTTAAATTGCTTAAAAAATATTACTAAATATACAAATTCCAAAACTAAATATATGTGCTATTAAATTAAGATTACTACTATTTTCTTTTTTAGTTATTGTATTCCGTTATTATAGTGTTTGTAGTTTGTGATTGACATTGTTTGACCCAATTTTTTTATTCAATTAATGCCATAAGAACAAAGAAACAGAGGATAAATGTATCTTGTTAAATTATAATGTTATCTTATAATAAATAATATTAAATGCAATTATGTTGAAATATATAACATTTTCTTTTATTACAACGCCTCTCAAACCCATGTCCTTTAGCTCGACAATAAATATTAGTTTTCTTGATAAAATACATCGTTCAAAATTAATCTTACGAGCCACACTAAAGGAACAACCCAATTCTTATACAATATGGTAATTCTCATTACTTTTTCTTGCCTAGTGGTTTTGTTCATAACAATTGGTGTATGGACAGCTATAAACAAGAATGAGCAGATAATTAAGGAGAAAAATTGTGAAGCTAAAATGGGCATGCATTGCGTGATGGAAGTTTTTGACAATATATTCAAAAAGGCGAGCGTTTCTGACAAGTGTTGCGGTGAACTCATCATATTAGGAAAAGTATACCACTTTGCACTCGTAAAGAGAACCCTTGAAAATCATGTAGTCAAAGACGTGAAGTCAAAGACAATCATGGAAAAGAGTGTTAGGACTTGGAACAATTATCTCATTATGACACATTCACCATCACCGTCCGCTTAAAGATATTGACTTGCTCCGTTTAAAAAAGGATTATAAGAAACAACAACGATTATGTTATTTTGTTTTTGATATTGTTCCATGAACTTAAAGTGTAGCGCTTAATTTAATTCATGTCATGTTGGATCTTATTTGAACGGCAAGAAAGAATAAAATGGTCCTATCAAAACATTTTCTTAATAAAATATTATTTCTATGTTAACAACATCTCGCTATGGTGGCAAACTTTTTCATTTAAAACTACAAACCATGTCATGTCAAGTATTAGACTTTTTTTCTATTGTTTTTACTTTGACAAATATCAAGATTGTATGTATTCATATTGTTCTTATAAGTAGTAATTAACAATTTGATGCAATCGTGAGAAATTTAATTAACCTCCCACACTAGAATTCTAAATATCTTATCATATTGCAGTATCATTCTCACAAATTAAGAACACTGGCTAGTTTTAATCTGATCCTTATTAAAATTAAAATATTCTCAATTTAGTAAAATTGTTTTTTTATCAAAAAAGCTTGTCAACTAAATAATTTGATTCAATGATGCTTTCGTTATGGAAGGCAAGAACTCTTAGTTTAATTTATGGTAGTTGTGTTCCATAGTAAGAAAGAATTATATGAAATACATAAAAAGTTGAAACATGGTTGATTGTAACAACTTTTTTTTACCATATTATTGAAATATTATGACATTAGTAGCTTTGACTTGTTTTAATAAACACATTTTTTACAAATAAATTTTCTTTGTGATACAAGGGTTTATAACAAATGGAATAACATTTAAGAACGTCAATAGCTTCCGATTTTGTTTTCGTACTTATTAAAAAAATATGGTCATTGCTTATTATTTTAAATATTTGTAAGTATTTTAATCAATAGAGAACAGTGAATAACCAAAAAATATCATTCAAATATTTTAAAATACTAAAAAATTATTTAAGATAATCGTTTCTATTCACATTATGCATATTGAGCGCATTGTATTAAAAAAATGAAAATTTTAAAAACTAAAAATATATTTATTGGATGGAGTATTTTCAAATGTGTATATGAATCGTATATGTATTTCATAAGGTTGTTTTAATCTTTCTCAATATGATTGAAGGACATGATACGTAAAACATGTTGGAGTGCATCGATGGCATACATCTAAACTTGTCCACACAACAACGAGTTGACTTATTCGAAAACAAAAAAAATATTTTGTAATGAGTACAAATAAAAATGTCTATGGGAATCTAATCTCTCATTCGGAAATGCTAACTTTACAATGCGAGTCGATTACTCTTATGTTAATGTTTTATTCACTATCCAAGTTGGTTGAGTTTTAAATGTTAAACCTCATATTATAATTTTGAAAAGGAAAATATGTTAAATTTTATCATTTCTATTAAAAATAAATAAGCATACTTGATTTTATGCTTCACATTGTTTTTTAACATAATATATTTTTAACAAATTAGGGCCTTAAAGTGATTATTTTTGTATGGCGATACATATGCAATACAAATTCCGATAAGAAGTAGAAAATTTGTAGTTTTGTGTTTACTTAAATTGCTTAAAAAATATTACTAAATATACAAATTCCAAAACCAAATATATGTGCTATGAAATTAAGATTACTACTATTTTCTTTTTTAGTTATTGTATTCCATTATTTTAGTGTTTGTAGTTTGTGATTGACATTGTTTGACCCAATGTTTTGATTCAATTAATGACATAAGAACAAAGAAACAAAGGATAAATGTATCTTGTTAAATTATAATGTTATCTTATAATAAATAATATTAAATGCAATTATGTTGAAATATATAACATTTTCTTTTATTACAACGTCTCTCAAACCCATGTCCTTTAGCTCGAACTATAAATGATAGTTTTCTTGATAACATACCTCGTTCAAAATTAATCTTACGAGCCACACTAAAGGAACAACCTAATTCTTATACAATATGGCAAGTCTCAATACTTTTTTTTCCTAGTGGTTTTGTTCATAACAATTGGTGTAGGGACAGCTATAAACAAGAATGATCGGATAATTAAGGAAAACAATTGTGAAGCTAAAATGGGAATGCATTGCGTGATGGAAGTTTTTGACAATGTATTCAAAAAGGGGAGCATTTCTGATAAGTGTTGCGGTGAACTCATTGTATTAGGAAAAGTATTCCACTTTGCACTCGTAAAGAGAACTCATGTAGTAAAACACGTGAAGTCAAATAAAATCATGGAAAAGAGTGTTAGGACTTGGAACAATTTCTCGTATTGACCCATTCACCATCACCGTCAACTTAAAGATATTGACTTGCTCCGTTCAAAAAAGGATTATAGGAAACAACAACAACAATTATGTTATTTTGTTTTTTATATTGTTCCATGAACTTAAAGAGTAGCGCTTAATTTAATTCATGTCAAGTTGGATCTTATTTGAATGGAAAGAATGAATAAAATGGTCCTATCAAAACATTTGCTTAATAAAATATTATTTCTATGTTAACAACATCTTGCTATGGTGGAAAACTTTTTTATTTAAAACTACAAACCATGTTATGTCAAGTATTAGACTTTTTTTCTATTTTTTTACTTTGACAAATATCAAGATTGTATGTATTCATATTGTTCTTATAAGTAAAAATTAATAATTTGATGCAATCGTGAGAAATTTAATTAACCTCCCACACTAGAGTTCTATATATCATATCATATTACAGTATCATTCTCACAAATTAAGAACATTGACTAGTTTTTGTCTGATCCTTATTAAAATTAAAATATTCTCAATTTAGTAAAATTGTTTTTTTTATCAAAAAAGCTTGTCAACTAAACAATTTGATTCAATGATGCTTTCGTTATGGAACGCAAGGACTTATTTTAATTTATAGTAGTTGTGTTCCACAGTAAAAAAGAATTATATGAAATACATAAAAAGTTTAAACATGGTTGATCGTAACAAGTTTTTTTTAACCATATTATTGAAATAAGATGACATTAGTAGCTTTGACTTGCTTTAATAAACACATTTTTACAAATAAATTTTCTTTGTGCTACAAGGGTTTATAGCAAATGGAATAACATTTAAGAATGTCAATAGCTTCAGATTTTTGTTTTTCGTACTTATTAAATAATATGGTCATTATTTATTATTTTAAATATTTGTAAGTATTTTAATCAATAGAGAACAATGAATAACCAAAAAAATATCATTCAAATATTTTAAAATACTAAAAAATTATTTAAGATAATCGTTTCAATTCACATTATGCATATTGAGCGCATTATATTAAAAAAATGAAAATTTTAAAAACTAAAAATATATTTATTGGATGGAGTACTTTCTAATCTGTATATGAATCGTATATGTATTTCATAAGGTTGTTCTAATATTTCTCAATATGATTGAAGGACATGATACGTAAAACACGTTGGAGTGCAATGATGGCATACATCTAAACTTGTCCACACAACAACGAGTTGAGTTATTCGAAAACAAAAAAAAATTGTGTAATGAGTTCAAATAAAAATGTCTATGGGAATCTAATCTCTCATTCGGAAATGCTAACTTTATAATGTGAGTCGATTACACTTATGTTAATGTTTTATTCACTATCCAAGTTGGATGAGTTTTAAATGTTAAACCGCATATTATAATTTTGAAAAGGAAAATATGTTAAATTTTATAATTTCTATTAAAAATAAATAAGCATACTTGATTTTATGCTTCACATTGTTTTTTAACATTATGGTGCATATTTTTAACAAAATAGGGCCTTAAAGTGACTATTTTTGTATGGCGATACATATGCAATACTAATTCCGATAAGAAGTAGAAAATTTGTAGTTTTGTGTTTACTTAAATTGCTTAAAAAATATTACTAAATATACAAATTCCAAAACTAAATATATGTGCTATTAAATTAAGATTACTACTATTTTCTTTTTTAGTTATTGTATTCTGTTATTATAGTGTTTATAGTTTGTGATTGACATTGTTTGACCAAATTTTTTGATTCAATTAATGCCATAAGAACAAAGAAACAGAGGATAAATGTATCTTGTTAAATTATAATGTTATCTTATAATAAATAATATTAAATGCAATTATGTTGAAATATATAACATTTTCTTTTATTACAACGCCTCTCAAACCCATGTCCTTTAGCTCGACCTATAAATGATAGTTTTCTTGATAACATACCTCGTTCAAAATTAATCTTACGAGCCCCACTAAAGGAACAACCCAATTCTTATACAATATGGCAAGTCTCAATACTTTTTCTTTTCTAGTGGTTTTGTTCATAACAATTAGTGTAGGGATAGCTATAAACAAGAATGATCGGATAATTAAGGAGAATAATTGTGAAGCTAAAATGGGAATTCATTGCGTGATGGATTTTTTTGACAATATATTCAAAAAGGGGAGCGTTTCTGACAAGTGTTGCGGTGAACTCATCGTATTAGGAAAAGTATGCCACTTTGCACTCGTATAGAGAACCCTTGAAAATCATGTAGTCAAACACGTGAAGTCAAAGAAAATCATGGAAAAGAGTGTTAGAACTTGGAACAATTGTCTCGTATTGACCAATTCACCATCACCGTCCGCTTAAAGATATTGACTTGCTCCGTTTAAAAAATGATTACAGGAAACAACAACAACAATTATGTTATTTTGTTTTTGATATTGTTCCATGAACTTAAAGAGTAGCGCTTAATTTAATTCATGTTAAGTTGGATCTTATTTGAACGGAAAGAATGAATAAAATGGTCCTATCAAAACATTTGCTTAATAAAATATTATTTCTATGTTAACATCTCGCTATGGTGGAAAACTTTTTTATTTAAAACTACAAACCTTGTCAAGTATTAGACTTTTTTTCTATTGTTTTTACTTTGACAAATATCAAGATTGTATGTATTCATATTGTTCTTATAAGTAGAAATTAATAATTTGATGCAATTGTGAGAAATTTAATTAACCTCCCGCACTAGAATTCTAAATATCATATCATGTTGCAGTATCATTCTTACAAATTTACAACATTGACTAGTTTTTGTCTGATCCTTATTAAAATTAAAATATTCTCAATTTAGTAAACTTGTTTTTTTATCAAAAAAGCTTGTCAACTAAACAATTTGATTCAATGATGCTTTCGTTTTGGAACGCAAGGACTCTTATTTTAATTTATAGTAGTTGTGTTCCACAATAAGAAAGAATTATATGCAATACATAGAAAGTTGAAACATGGTTGATCGTAACAACTTTTTTTTTTACCATATTATTGAAATAAAATGTCACACCTCAATTATTTGAATATGATTATTATTTTTATTTTTATTATTTTTATAATATAGAAAATGGAGAATAACAAGTGGAAGAGTTGTTCAACCACTCCAACATGAAAAGAGTTGCCTCTGCGTGTAAAGTTCCAAAGTCTTTGTCATCACTTCCTTTTCACATTAATTTTTAAACCACTGAGTGAACCTTGCCATTTCTTCTTCTTTATTTGTACATAAATTCTGCTCTTTCTACCCAAAACACCTGCAAAAAGAGAAGAAAATTGAGAGTTACTTGAACGAAAAACTTTGGAGAAGTGAAGCCGAAGAATTCGTCGGAGGATGTAACCCCCTAGACCCGGCCTAAACGTTAGACCCAAACCTAAGCGGGCACATGTCCCATTCAGAGATTTCTTTATATTTAAAACACTTATATTACATTATTTATAATACAAAACAAGATATTAGTAATACAAATAAGTCCAAAACGATAGCAAATACATGTCACCAAACACAACTGAAAAACATATAGAGATATACGTTCGTACAAATTAAGTAGTTGATCTTCCCTGATGCCAAATCTGCTAGCTTACGGTCTTCTACTATCTGAAAAAGGTTAAAAACTACAGAATGAACTAAAAAGCTCAGTGTGCTCCATACAGTATATAATAAAAACATACGGATAAAATCTTTCAATGAAATCGGTTTATGCAACATGTTTTTAAAACATGAACACTACCCCCATCCGTTCACATCATAATTGTGTAGGTTCCCCAGAACCATACACCCAACCGCACATGCCATTTAAACCCTGAGCACAAAGCCGAGAAGTCTGCAGATAATCTTCCTTCAACAATACCCACCCAAATGACAATGAATGTATTCAAATGAAAACAATGATTAATCACTTAAAACATAACAAATATTTCATGCTTAAAAACCATATGCAGAAATACGAAAATCAGAATTCAAATCAATAATTCAGATATCAGATAAGCAGATCTCAGAAGTCGGTATGAAATACCTTAATTCAGAAATTATATCAGAATATACAGTAAATCAGATATCAAGTATTCGGTATTCAGATAAATCATTTAAATCAGTAATATAATACTGTTAGGAAACACACCTGTAACAGTCTGAGAAATCGGATAGGGAAGCCTACTACTGGATTTGTCGATCACGCTCTGCTGCAGCGCTAGATCCTACGAATTGGAAAAATCCTTATTGGAATTCTAATAAAAAAAATAATCTTAATCTTTACTTAAATAATATACGGAAACCTACGGGTAGTTCTTGTAATACGCGGTTCGGACTGATCTGACGAACGGACAACACCGGACCTGACTGATCCTTGCTCAGGTGAAACACGAGTACCTTCATAAAATATCTTACTTAATCAATTTCTTAACCATATATCAAAATACTAAAATACTAAGCCTTTTTAGGTTCACAAGCTCGATTCGGGAATTTCGGGTCAGAATTTGGCAAAACGGACTTCGGATTCAAACTCAGGACGTCGAAAAACATAAAGTATGACCTTCCAAAATTTCGAATTCTCGGTCAAAATAAAAGTCAACGGGTTTGACTGACGATTTGGAGACTTCCGGGTTCGAATTTGGTGAAACAGACCCCAAAAACGGATTCGGGACATCGAAAACTGTCAGGATAGGTGTTTTCGGAAAAGATTAACGATCGTTTAATAGCCGGTCAAAGCCGGTCAAAGTTCTGGTCAAAGGAGATCAACAATCTGTTGAACATTTTACACAAATAGCACCCTTTTCGAATTATTTACCAGAATAGCACCAAAACTGATTTATTTACCAGAATAGCACCAAAACCGAATTATTTACCAAAATAGCACCGGTCAACGGTCGGGTCGGGTCAACGGGTCGGGTCAACGGTCGGGTCGGGTCAACTATCGGGTCGGGTTGTGACCGGTCAAACCCTTAAGAAAACCGGTCAAACCGGTTTTTTTCAAACATTCACTCGCCCACCGGCGGCGCGTGTAGGCGCGTGGGACGTCTTCCGGGACTCTAAAAATTCCGGAAAAATTTCTAAAAATTATTTTCAGTGATTTCGAGATACTTACAAAGATCGGTTCAAATTTTTGAACGGCGGAGAGCTCGATTTCATCAAATCGGAAACTTTGACCGCTTCACCTCCCCACGCGCCGCCGTCGACGGAGATCGAGGATGACACCGGCGAACTCGGAACGGCACAAGGAACACGATGGTGCGGGAGGTGTCGTAAACGGAGCAACGATCGGCGATGAATTTAGGATTTTCAAGGCGATTGAGCTAAAAAAAACGTCGATGCTTTGACTTGAAATTCACGACGTTTGGCAGCGTTTCGCTTCAATTAAATTGAGGGGATTGTTCCTGACTCGATAACGAACACGATGGTGCTTTCAAAACAACGATCGGAATTCAGACGGCGTCGGAATCGGGGTCGGAAGTTGAGGCAAGGAAATGGAAATTTGGGAGGAATTGGGTTCTGATTTTCAGAACCCAATTCACGCATAAATCATATATATAAACCAAATACCTAACTTTTTTGGGTAAATTCAGGGCTTGGTCCCTGAATTTCCTTTAACTCTAAAATAAGCTTCAAGTTTTAAAATCTTTCAATTTAGTCCCCAAATTTTCACCAATTACACAATTAAATCTTCAAATCCCAAATTAATATTATTTGAAATTTTCGGGTTGTTACAATTCTCCCCCTCTACAAGAAATTTCGTCCTCAAAATTTACCTTATGAAAACAGATGAGGAAATTGAACCTCCATTGACTCCAATGTCTCCCAAGTAGCTTCTGAGGGGCTACGGTTACTCCACAGAACTTTGACCATTGGAATACGCCTATTCCGAAGAACTCGCTCATCCCTCTCTAAAACATGAACAAGCTCCTCCTCATATGACAAATCAGGTCTCAGCTCTACCTCATCAACCTGAATGATGTGATCTGGATCTGGACGGTATCGCCTTAACATAGACACATGAAAAACATCATGAATACGACTGAGCTGGGGAGGCAACTCAAGCTGATAAGCAACAGGTCCAACTTTCTTCAGAATACAATACGGCCCAATAAATCTCGGACTCAATTTACCCTTACGTCCAAATCTCAATACCTTCTTCCATGGAGATACCTTGAGAAAAACCTGATCTCCAACCTCAAACTCGATATCCTTACGTCGCTTATCTGCGTATGACTTCTGCCTATCAAATGCCTCTCTTAAGCGATCACGGATCAGTCTGACAGTATCTTCAGTCTCTCGAACCAAGTCTGGACCCAAAGTCTTCCTATCATGCAATTCAGTCCAACATATAGGAGTACGACATCTACGTCCATACAGAGCCTCATACGGTGCCATGCGAATACTCGCCTGATAACTATTATTGTAAGCGAACTCAGCTAATGGCAAGAAATCTTCCCAGCTACCACGAGAATCAATCACACAACCACGTAACTTATCCTCCAACACCTGAATCAATCGCTCAGACTGTCCATCGGTTTGAGGATGAAAAGCTGTACTGAAATTCAAACGAGTACCCAGAGCCTCGTGCAAAGCTTTCCAGAACCTGGAAGTGAATCTCGGATCTCGATCAGATATGATAGACAACGGGACACCATGAAGTCTAACGATCTCAGAAATGTACAACTTAGCCAGTTTATCCAGAGAATAATTAACCCGAATAGGGATAAAGTGCGCTGACTTGGTGAGTCGATCAACAATCACCCATATAGAATCCTTTTTGGAAGGAGTTAGAGGAAGACCAGTAACGAAGTCCATCGTAATACGCTCCCATTTCCACTCAGGAATCTTAATTGACTGTAACAATCCAGATGGATGCTGATGCTCTGCCTTAACCTGCTGACAAGTCAAACACCTCGCCACAAAATCTGAAATATTTTTCTTCATACCAGTCCAAAAGTAGCGCTCTTTAAGATTATTGTACATTTTTTCCCCGCCAGGATGCATAGCATATGGACTACTATGAGCTTCCTGAAGAATAACCCGTCTCAACTCATCATCTTTAGGGACGCAATGACGACCGTGAAAACACAAAATACCATCCTGATCCAAAGTATACTCCGAACTCGATCCCTGCTTAACTTGTTCAATAATGGGAAACAACGAGCTGTCAAGGAGTTGTTTGGCCTTAATCTCCTCGGCCAAAGTAGGTTTAACCTGTAACTCTGCTAACATGCTATTATCATCAAATAAGCTCAAGTTAGCAAATAAGGCTCTGAGATCTGATATCGCCTTACGGCTCAAGGCGTCTGCCACTACATTAGCCTTCCCTGGATGATATTCTATCTCGAAATCATAATCCTTTAAAAGCTCCAACCAGCGACGCTGTCTCAAATTCAATTCTTTCTGAGTAAGCAGATACTTCAGACTCTTATGATCAGTATATATATAACATTTTTCTCCGTAGAGGTAGTGTCTCCAGATCTTTAAAGCGAAAACCACAGCAGCTAATTCCAGATCGTGAGTAGGATAGTTACGCTCATGCGGCCTTAACTGACGTGATGCATAAGCGACAACCTTCCTATCTTGCATCAAAACACATCCTAATCCAGAATGAGAAGCATCACTGTAGACAGAAAAATCCTTCCCAGATTCAGGCTGAATCAACACTGGGGCTTGAGTTAGAACAGTCTTCAATTTCTCAAAGCTAGCTTGTTGGTCCTCAGACCAGACAAATGGAACATCTTTCCTTAATAGTTTCGTCAGAGGAGCTGCAATAAGGGAGAACCCCTCAACGAAACGACGGTAGTAACCAGCTAACCCCAAGAAACTACGGATCTCAGAGACGTTCCTAGGTTGCTTCCAGTTCAGAATAGCCTCCACTTTGCTCGGATCCACCTGAATGCCATCAGCAGAGACAATATGTCCAAGAAAAGTCACTTCGCTGAGCCAGAATTCACACTTGCTCAACTTAGCGTATAGTTTATTCTCCCTTAGAGTTTGAAGAACAATCCTTAAATGCTCCTCATGATCTGCTTCACTTCTAGAATACACCAGTATGTCATCAATGAATACAACTACAAACTGGTCCAAATAAGGTCGAAACACCCTATGCATCAAATCCATAAAGGCAACAGGGGCGTTAGTTAACCCGAAGGACATCACCAAAAACTCATAGTGCCCATACCGAGTACGGAAAGCAGTCTTCGGAATATCCACATCTTTCACTTTGAGTTGGTAATAACCAGATCTCAAGTCTATCTTTGAAAAGATAGAAGCCCCTCGGAATTGGTCAAAAAGATCATCAATTCTGGGCAGAGGATATTTGTTTTTAACCGTGAGCTTGTTCAGTTTTCTATAATCAATACAGAGTCTCAATGTCCCATCTTTCTTCTTAACAAAGAGAACTGGGGCTCCCCACGGTGATACACTGGGTCGGATAAATCCCCTGTCCAACAACTCCTGGAGTTGGACTTTCAGTTCCTTAAGCTCCTTTGGGGCCATACGATAAGGAGCCATTGAAACCGGGTTGGAACCAGAATAGACTTCAATCTCAAACTCGACTTCTCTATCTGGAGGTAATCCAGGCAACTCCTCGGGAAAAACATCGGAAAATTCCTTGACAATTCGGATGCCTTCAATATCTGATTGAGATCTCCTAGTGTCCAGAATATAAGCAAGAAACGCCTCGGAACCCTTCCTGATCATCTTCTCCGCTACTAAGGAAGACACAACATTCGTCAGAAATCCACGTCGTTCCCCGATCATTACAATCTTTCGATTATCTGGGGTCTTCAGAACAACTCTCTTAGTCTCAAAATCAATATTTACTCGATGTTTGTTCAACCAATCTACGCCGAGAATCAAATCAAACTCTTCAAAGGGTAACTCCATCAGGTTAGCCAGAAAAATCTCCCCGTTGATCTCTACAGGGAACTTTCTAAAAATACGATGCAACACGATGGATTTGCCTAAGGGACTTTGAACTATCACTGAATGCTCAGTATACTCAACAGGAATATTTAGACCCTCAGAAACGGAATGCGATACATAGGAATTTGTAGAGCCACTATCAAACAATGCAAAGTATGGAACTGAATGAATAGTAACAGTACCTGCAGTCACATTAGGCCCATCACGATCTTGTCGAAGTCTGGCAGTATAAACCAATGCAGGTTGTCTGGCCTCAGATCTGACTGGACCCCTATTTTGAGATGCTCGGCCTCTATTAGCCGATCCAGGTGCTCTCTCTTGAGTACGACCACCTACAGGAGTCTGAACAGTACTCTGAGATCGAGCGGGAGTACGAGCTGGTGTCTGAACTGTAGAAACTGGCACTGGACAATCCCTTATAATATGGTCACCAGAACCACATCTAAAACAGGTGCCAAATTTTCTTCTGCATTCCCCAAGATGATGTTTCCCACAGTAATCACATGTCTGCAAAGGTTGCAACCCAGAAGATCCACCATGTCTAGTAGACTGAAAAGTTGAAGCACCAGATGCAACAGGTCTGACACTCGCACCGCCTCTCTGAAAGAAATCACCCCTGCCTCTCTTGCTAGGATGTGCAGAAGAATTAACAAAACCAGAAGGCCTCCTGAATCGATTCTGGGCTCGATCAGTATCTCTCTTGTGCTCCATACCCAATAGCTCTATTTCTTCAGCAGTCTTGGCTATCTCGACCAAGGCGTCAAAATTCCTCTCCCGATGGGTAGCAACTCGACTCCTGATCTCATACCTGAGTCCATTCTCAAACCTCAAGCATCGATCTGCCTCAGTGTTAACAAGTCCAGGGGCATAGCGACTCAATCGGATGAACTCAACCTCGTAGTCCATAACAGTCATATTACCCTGCTCCAGATTCTGAAACTCCTGGCGTCGTTCTATAGATATCTCTCTCCGACGTAACGACTCCGGAAACGTTCTTTGAAAAGATCCCATGTTAACTGGTTTCTTGGAATACTACCAGAAATGGATTGCCACCATCTGAAGCTTTCTTTCTTTAACATAGTTAGGGCCCCTTCAACTTCTGCTCAGGTCTGAGGTCCATCTCATCCATAATCCTCTCTGTGTCCTCCAGCCAATACTCAGCGTCTGTCGGAGGTCCACCAGTAATACCCTCGAATGGAATTACACCAGCAGCGACCAAAGAATTTGAAATCTCCACTGCAGTCATGTTACTAGGGGCTCTAGCAGCTCTCTGAAACATGCGGAAGATAGCTCTATTAATGGCGTCTTCATTCATCTCAGAATCCTCATTTTCAGTGACAGGAGGGTCTCTCACAGGAGTAAACTGATCATCTTGAGAAAGAGTCGGATCTACTTGTGGAACAGGAGAATCAAGTGGTGACAATGGATCGTCTATCGTAACAGAAGGTCGAGCGACTCGCCCTCTACCACGTCCACGTCCTGTCCTACGACCTCTAGCAGCATTCATTATTGGATCTATAAGGCTCTACAGAAAGAATTCGAAACATATGTCAGATTAGCATCAGGGATCTCGAGAAAACTTTAAATTATAAAATATGGTGACACGTTTTTTTTTTTTTTTCAAAATTTAGGACCCATATACAGTCCGAGTGTTTAAAACCGAAAGCTCTGATACCACCAAATGTAACCCCCTAGACCCGGCCTAAACGTTAGACCCAAACCTAAGCGGGCACATGTCCCATTCAGAGATTTCTTTATATTTAAAACACTTATATTACATTATTTATAATACAAAACAAGATATTAGTAATACAAATAAGTCCAAAACGATAGCAAATACATGTCACCAAACACAACTGAAAAACATATAGAGATATACGTTCGTACAAATTAAGTAGTTGATCTTCCCTGATGCCAAATCTGCTAGCTTACGGTCTTCTACTATCTGAAAAAGGTTAAAAACTACAGAATGAACTAAAAAGCTCAGTGTGCTCCATACAGTATATAATAAAAACATACGGATAAAATCTTTCAATGAAATCGGTTTATGCAACATGTTTTTAAAACATGAACACTACCCCCATCCGTTCACATCATAATTGTGTAGGTTCCCCAGAACCATACACCCAACCGCACATGCCATTTAAACCCTGAGCACAAAGCCGAGAAGTCTGCAGATAATCTTCCTTCAACAATACCCACCCAAATGACAATGAATGTATTCAAATGAAAACAATGATTAATCACTTAAAACATAACAAATATTTCATGCTTAAAAACCATATGCAGAAATACGAAAATCAGAATTCAAATCAATAATTCAGATATCAGATAAGCAGATCTCAGAAGTCGGTATGAAATACCTTAATTCAGAAATTATATCAGAATATACAGTAAATCAGATATCAAGTATTCGGTATTCAGATAAATCATTTAAATCAGTAATATAATACTGTTAGGAAACACACCTGTAACAGTCTGAGAAATCGGATAGGGAAGCCTACTACTGGATTTGTCGATCACGCTCTGCTGCAGCGCTAGATCCTACAAATTGGAAAAATCCTTATTGGAATTCTAATAAAAAAATAATCTTAATCTTTACTTAAATAATATACGGAAACCTACGGGTAGTTCTTGTAATACGCGGTTCGGACTGATCTGACGAACGGACAACACCGGACCTGATTGATCCTTGCTCAGGTGAAACACGAGTACCTTCATAAAATATCTTACTTAATCAATTTCTTAACCATATATCAAAATACTAAAATACTAAGCCTTTTTAGGTTCACAAGCTCGATTCGGGAATTTCGGGTCAGAATTTGGCAAAACAGACTTCGGAATCAAACTCAGGACGTCGAAAAACATAAAGTATGACCTTCCGAAATTTCGAATTCTCGGTCAAAATAAAAGTCAACGGGTTTGACTGACGATTTGGAGACTTCCGGGTTCGAATTTGGTGAAACAGACCCCAAAAACAGATTCGGGACGTCGAAAACTGTCAGGATAGGTGTTTTCGGAAAAGATTAACGATCGTTTAATAGCCGGTCAAATCCGGTCAAAGTTCTGGTCAAAGGAGATCAACAATCTGTTGAACATTTTACACAAATAGCACCCTTTTTCGAATTATTTACCAGAATAGCACCAAAACTGAATTATTTACCAGAATAGCACCAAAACCGAATTATTTACCAAAATAGCACCGGTCAACAGTCAACGGTCGGGTCGGGTCAACGGGTCGGGTCAACGGTCGGGTCGGGTCAACTATCGAAGTCGGGTCGTGACCGGTCAAACCGGTCAAACCCTTAAGAAAACCGGTCAAACCGGTTTTTTTCAAACATTCACTCGCCCACCGGCGGCGCGTGTAGGCGCGTGGGACGTCTTCCGGGACTCTAAAAATTCCGGAAAATTTTCTAAAAATTATTTTCAGTGATTTCGAGATACTTACAGAGATCGGTTCAAATTTTTGAACGGCGGAGAGCTCGATTTCATCAAATCGGAAACTTTGACCGCTTCACCTCCCCACGCGCCGCCGTCGACGGAGATCGAGGATGACACCGGCGAACTCGGAACGGCACAAGGAACACGATGGTGCGGGAGGTGTCGTAAACGGAGCAACGATCGGCGATGAATTTAGGATTTTCAAGGCGATTGAGCTAAAAAAACGTCGATGCTTTGACTTGAAATTCACGACGTTTGGCAGCGTTTCGCTTCAATTAAATTGAGGGGATTGTTCCTGACTCGATAACGAACACGATGGTGCTTTCAAAACAACGATCGGAATTCAGACGGCGTCGGAATCGGGGTCGGAAGTTGAGGCAAGGAAATGGAAATTTGGGAGGAATTGGGTTCTGATTTTCAGAACCCAATTCACGCATAAATCATATATATAAACCAAATACCTAACTTTTTTGGGTAAATTCAGGGCTTGGTCCCTGAATTTCCTTTAACTCTAAAACAACTTCAAGTTTTAAAATCTTTCAATTTAGTCCCCAAATTTTCACAATTACACAATTAAATCTTCAAATCCCAAATTAATATTATTTGAAATTTTCGGGTTGTTACAGAGGAAGCTTTGGAAAGATGGAGGAAACTTTGTTCGACCGTCAAGAATCATAAGCGTAGGTTTCGTTTTTCAGCTAATCTCTCCAAACGTTTTGAAGCTGAAGCTATTCGTCGCTTCAATCAGGGAAAACCATTACTTGCAAAGCGGCGATGGTTTCTTTTTGTCGATCGCTAACAGTTTGTCCAATTTTGGTAGCGCCATGAGTAAATCAGTCAACGATTTATTAGCATATGAAGGACTGGAAGTCGTTAATCCAGAAGGCGGGACTGAAGATGTCGGAGAGGAAGCAAGGAGAGGAAGATGGAATGAAAACGGGAGTAAATCTGTCATATACGTTTGGATCAAGATTATCTTTACATTTCGAAAGAATTAAAATAAAGCCAACCGAACCTGGAACATATGAAACATTTGAATGTTTCTCTGAGTGTGGCCCGACAATAGATGTTCAGTTTGAGTGCTGGCATACAATTAGCATTTTATTAATTAGTATGGGCATTTGCACTTTGCTTTCTCTAGTTTAACAGGACAGGAACAAGATCACGTGGGTTTTGAGGAAGTTGGATAATGAATGAAGGGTAAATGGCAGCTTCAATCCTCTATTTTTGGTATGGTTTCGACTTTGTCCTTTAGTTTTAATAAAATTTCAGCCAAGCCAAGATAGTTTAAATCAATTCGATTTAGTCCCTAATTTTTGTAATAAAAAATTATATTGACTCCTAATGTTTTTAGTTTTAACATTTGGGTCCCTAAATTATTAATTAGATTCTAATAAGTTATTTTTAAGGTGAGGAAAATTATTTGAAGTTTTATTTGTACGATAGATTGTTCGTGTTTGTTCGAAAAAGATTGGAAGCTACAAAATCAAGTTGGTGAGCTGGAATTCAAGAATAATATTTTGGGTTTTGTTGACGTCCTGAGTCCAATTTCGAAGTCCATTTCAACAAATTCAAACTCGGTAAGCTATTTTTCACTGATTAATCACCCGATTCGAACAATTTTTCAGAATTAAACCCGGTTTTGATAAAATTTATATTGTTATGTTTTGAGGAATTATTGGAAGCTGAATTAAAGATCGAGGGCATTCGAATGGAATTTATTTGGTCGATCAGTATGACACAAAAATCGAGGTAATACATTACTACCTCTTTATGCTTTATAGAACATGCTGGTATTGGTAAATATATGAATGAAAATGTTTGGTCTCATATGTGTAAGTAATGAAGTTTTACACTCGATACGAATGCGGTAGGAAGTAGGTAACTGAATATGGCTCAGATGACTATTATAAGAAATTGGAGGACATTTAGAATTAAATTACAAGTTATGGAATTAAGTGATAAAGGAATCAACATGGATATGTAGATTATAATTTCCTCATTAAAGTTACTTATATGATAAATTATGAGAATATTTCGATTAGGTAAAATTAAGAAATTACCCTTATGTTGGAAAATGACAAGAATTGTCCTTAGAAGTGGATTAATAAATCTGAAAAGACATATTGATCTGATAAAACTATTGATGTGCATAAGAAATATTAGTTTTACTTGGAAATTCTGGATAACCGGTTTTTAACCCCAAGAGGGTTTATGCAAGATACTAGAAGTCTGTTAAGGAATCATTTCAAGCTCAGAGAATGTTCGAGGAAGCAATTAACCATAGGATCTCTAAATTATAAGTATGTTCGTTAAGAGTTAATACCAAAGTTATCTGGTTAAGAAATTAAGAAAATACCCTTGAGAGGTAAAAATAGTCAAGTTGACCCTGAATGAGAAAGTACTTTGAGGATTCGTACTTAACTCGATAAATTACGGATTTAGTTGTTAAGATCATGTCTTTGTATAGAAAAATTCATGATATTCCGTTTGTAAAATCTGAGAAGACACTTGACCCGAAAATATCCGAGTTATGAGTAAATAACTGAAGAACAATTTATCGGAAGGTGCTCTTTTATCATAATTGTTCGAAGGGACTGGAATAGATGATAAATTGGAATTAAATAATAAGAACGGATGGAGAGAAAAGATTGAAATACCATAGATCTTTAAAATGACCAAAATACCCATGTAATAACAATGACCAAAGAATATCACCAAGCTCAGGAATGAAGATATCATTGAGCTCTGAAATAAATGGAATAAAATTGAGCATCCAAATAACCAAAATACCCTTATGACCTAGAATAAGTAAATGTTTTGGATTAATTAAGTAATCCAAATAAGCATAGGTGTTGGACTACCTTTAAAATTTATGGAACACAACTTAAGTGAGTTGATCAATCGTAATGATATGTCAGTACATGGACGACATAGATATTACTTGAATGTGTGTTTGTCTTCTCAAGTGTGGCTGGCTTGATGATAATTTTGGAAGTATTCAGCTCAGCTGAACTATAGATCGCATTCAATATTAAGAAGTGGATATTCATTAGACAAATCAACTAAGACTACCAAATTAAATTGAGCGGAAGTGCAATATGTATCTGAAATTTAGAAGTTTGAATTACTATGGAAAACCCTGAAGTAGCTGTAAAGGACTTGACTACTAATTGAACTAAGTAACCTCAAAGACTGAGGATTAAGTAAGAGATTGGAATAAGTTTGGAAACTCGGATGAACTTATATGATGTATCATCCCTATAGATTATGAACTACAAATCAAGTACGTCAGCATTTCCTGGTATAGTTGAAACATGGAAATGAAATAAAGACCATTAGAATATTTGTTTGTTCCTTAAGATCTATTCAGTGATGACTCAGAAGATGATCTATGGATAAGAATATTTGGTATTAAAGAGTAAATACCCTAGAAGGTTAATGAATTGACAAGTTGATAAGTATTGGTTCTGGGAGCTATTCATCTGGAGTTGTTCGATAATCGGAGTAATCGTCATTGATTGTAAAGATTCTGAATACCTTCAGATTTCGTAGAGCTTCAGAAAAGTGTCCGAATAAGATGATCCCGATAAATCATATCCTGAATAACTGATGATTCTGTCAGTTAATGAACTTTTCAAATAGTGATTCTAACTTCCGACATTCTATCAGTAAACTGAAGATTCATATCTCTCTACCCTATAAGATTATCTAGTATCACTGAATAACATCTGTAAACTCTGGTGTGTTCCCTAGTCATATAATATTTTATCTGATTTCCGACTTGAATTTTGTTCTTATACATGACCTGAATTCTGTTCTGATTTCTGATCTGGATTCTGTTCTGATATCTGTTCTGAATTCTGTTTTGATTTCTGATATCTCCGTTTAATGACGTAAAAATGTTTTAATTGGGGGGGTATTGTTGAATGAAGTATTTCCGCAGGTTTCTCGGCTTTGTGCTCAGGGCCTTACAAGTTGTGTGGGTTGGGTGTATGGTTCTGGGGAACCTACACATTATGTTGTGTTTGGATGGGGATATATATATATATATGTTTTAAAAGATATGAAAAGTTACATAGTTTTTGGGAACACACTAGATAACCTATTATGATCTCCTGAACCTAAACATCTGAAATACTTCTCTGAACTAAAAGCTCATTGTCCGTTATCACCTGAAATATCAGAAGGATCTCCGCTCAATACAAAGGTCTGTAAATGTATGGATCATTAAGAAAATATATGTTTATATGTATCTGCACGTTCTTCAGCATCATCTGGTAGTTTTGTATTACTGAGCTTTCGAAGCTCAATCTATTACTCAACATTGCAGGTTAAAAGAATTGTACCAGTGCAACTATCTACTTCAGTAAGGGAGTTTCCCAGCGTTGTTTGCAGTGTATGGTACATGTGATTAGGGGGCATGTAATTGTATTTTGATTTAATATTTAATTCAGAAAAAATGTTTTATTTCTGTATACTGATAAATCATTTTATAAGTTACATGTTTGAAGAAAATTTTTAAATTTTCCGCTATTTTACAGTGGGTCGCTCCGGTGGCCCTAATGTGACTTCCCGGATTGGATCGGTTACTCTTATCGGTCTGAGGGGGTTACAAGGTGACATTAGTAGCTTTGACTTGCTTTAATAAACACATTTTTTACAAATAAATTTTCTTTGTGATACAAGGGTTTATAGCAAATGGAATAATATTTAAGAACGTCAAAGCTTTCGATTTTTGTTTTTCGTACTTATTATAAAATATGGTCATTGTTTATTATTTTAAATATTTGTAAGTATTTTAATCAATAGAGAACAACGAATATCCAAAAAAATATCATTCAAATATTTTAAAATACTAAAAAATTATTTAAGATAATCGTTTCAATTCACATTATGCATATTGAGAGCATTGTATTAAAAAAATGAAAATTTTAAAAACTAAAAATAGATTTATTGGCTAGAGTATTTTCTAATGTGTATATGAATCGTATATGTATTTCATAAGGTTGTTCTAATCTTTTTCAATATGATTGAAGGACATGATACGTAAAACACGTTGGAGTGCAACGATGGCATACATCTAAACTTGTCCATACAACAAGTTGAGTTATTCGAAAACAAAAAAAAATTGTGTAATGAGTACTTATAAAAATGTCTATGGGAATCTAATCTCTCATTCAAAAATGCTAACTTTACAATGCGAGTCGATTACTCTTATGTTAATGTTTTATTCACTATCCAAGTTGGATGAGTTTTAATTGTTAAACCGCATATTATAATTTTGAAAAGGAAAATATGTTAAATTTTATAATTTCTATTAAAAATAAATAAGCATACTTGATTTTATGCTTCGCATTGTTTTTTAAGATTATGGTGCATATTTTTAACAAAATAGGGTCTTAAAGTGACTATTTTTGTATGGCGATACATATGCAATACTAATTCCGATAAGAAGTAGAAAATTTGTAGTTTTGTGTTTACTTAAATTGCTTAAAAATATTACTAAATACACAAATTCCAAAATTTGTATTACTACTATTTTCTTTTTTAGTTATTGTATTCCGTTTCTTTTTTACTTAAATATATGTTTCTTTTTTACTACTATTTATGTGTTTGACCCAAATTTTTGATTCAATTAATGCCTTAAGAACAAAGAAACAGAGGATAAATGTATCTTGTTAAATTATAATGTTATCTTATAATGAATAATATTAAATGCAATTATGTTGAAATATATAACATTTTCCTTTATTACAACGCCTCTCAAACCCATGTCCTTTAGCTCGACCTATAAATGATTGTTTTCTTGATAACATACCTCGTTCAAAATTAATCTTGTGAGCCACACTAAAGGAACAACCCAATTTTTATTCAATATGGCAAGTCTCAATACTTTTTCTTTCCTAGTGGTTTTGTTCATAACAATTGGTGTAGGGACAGCTATAAACAAGAATGATCGGATAATTAAGGAGAAAAATTGTGAAGCTTAAAATGGGCAAGCATTGCGTGATGGAAGCTTTTGACAATATATTCAAAAAGGGGAGCGTTTCTGACAAGTGTTGCGGTGAACTCATCGTATTAGGAAAAGTATGCCACTTTGCACTCGTAAAGAGAACCCTTGAAAATCATGTAGTCAAACAATTGAAGTCAAAGAAAATCATGGAAAAGAGTGTTAGGATTGGAACAATTGTCTCGTATTGACCCATTCACCATCACCGTCCACTTAAAGATATTGACTTGCTCCATTTAAAAAAGGATTATTAGAAACAACAACAACGATTATGTTATTTTGTTTTTGATATTGTTCCATGAACTTAAAGAGTAGCACTTAATTTAATTCATGTCATGTTGGATCTTATTTGAACGGCAAGAAGGAATAAAATGGTCATATCAAAACATTTGCTTAATAAAATATTATTTCTATGTTAACAACATCTCGCTATGGTAGCAAACTTTTTCATTTAAAACTACAAACCATGTCATGTCAAGTATTATACTTTTTTTCTATTGTTTTTACTTTGTCAAATATCAAGATTGTATGTATTCATATTGTTCTTATAAGTAGTAATTAACAATTTGATGCAATCGTGAGAAATATAATTAACCTCCCACACCAGAATTCTAAATATCATATCATATTGCATTATCATTCTCACAAATTAAGAACACTGACTAGTTTTTATCTGATCCTTATTAAAATTAAAATATTCTCAATTTAGTAAAATTATTTTTTATCAAAAAAGCTTGTCAACTAAACAATTTGATTCAATGATGCTTTCGTTATGGAAAGCAAGGACTCTTATTTTAATTTATGGTAGTTGTGTTCCACAGTAAGAAAGAATTATATGAAATACATAAAACGTTGAAACATGGTTGATCGTAACAACTTTTTTTACCATATTATTGAAATTATATGACATTAGTAGCTTTGACTTGCTTTAATAGCTTTGAATTGCTTTAATAAACACATTTTTTACAAATAAATTTTCTACAGGATACAAGGGTTTATAACAAATGGAATAACATTTAAGAACGTCAATACCTTCTGATTTTTGTTTTTCGTACTTATTAAAAAATATGGCCATTGTTTATTATTTTAAATATTTGTAAGTATTTTAATTAATAGAGAACACTGAATAACCAAAACAAATATGATTCAAATATTTTAAAATACCAAAAAATTATTTAAGATAATCGTTTCAATTCACATTATGCATGTTGAGCGCATTGTATTAAAAAACGAAAATTTTAAAAACTAAAAATATATTTATTGGATGGAGTATTTTCTAATGTGTATATGAATCGTATATGTATTTCATAAGGTTGTTTTAATATTTCTCAATATGTATGAAGGACAAGATATGTTAAACACGTTGGAGTGCAACGATGGCATACATCTAAACTTGTCCACACAACAACGAGTTGAGTTATTCGAAAACAAAAAAAAAATTGTGTAATGAGTACAAATAAAAATGTCTAGGGGTATCTAATATCTCATTCGGAAATGCTAACTTTACAATGCGAGTCAATTACTCTTATGTTAATGTTTTATTCACTATCCAAGTTGGATGAGTTTTAAATGTTAAACCGCATATTATAATTTTGAAAAGGAAAATATGTTAAATTTTATATTTTCTATTAAAAATAAATAAGCATACTTGATTTTATGCTTCACATTGTTTTTTAAAATTATGGTGCATATTTTTAACAAAATAGAGCCATAAAGTGACTTTTTTTGTATGGCGATACATATGCAATACTAATTCCGATAAGAAGTAGAAAATTTGTAGTTTTGTGTTTACTTAAATTGATTAAAAAATATTACTAAATATACAAATTCCAAAACTAAAGATATGTGCTATTAAATTAAGATTACTACTATTTTCTTTTTTAGTTATTGTATTCCTTTTTTATAGTGTTTGTAGTTTGTGATTGGCATTGTTTGACCCAATTTTTTGGTTCAATTAATTCCATAAGAACAAAGAAACAGAGGATAAATGTATGTTGTTAAATTATAACGTATTCGTATAATAAATAATTTTAAATGCAATTATGTTGAAATATATAACATTTTCTTTTATTACAACACCTCTAAAACCCATGTCCTTTAGCTCGACCTATAAATGATAGTTTTCTTGATAACATACCTCTTTCAAAATTAATCTTACGGGCCACACTAAAGGAACAACCCAATTCTTATACAATATGGCAAGTCTCAATAATTTTTCTTTCCTAGTGGTTTTGTTCATAACAATTGGTGGAGGGATAGCTATAAATAAGAATGATCGGATAATGAAGGAGAAAAATTGTGAAGCTAAAATAGGCATACATTGCATGATGGAAGTTTTTGACAATATATTCAAAAAGGGGAGCGTTTCTGACAAGTGTTATGGTGAACTCATCGTAATAGGAAAAGTATGCACTCGTAAAGAGAACCCTTGAAAATCATGTAGTCAAACACGTGAAGTCAAAGACAATAATGGAAAAGAGTGTTAGGACTTGGAACAATTGTCTCGTATTGACCCATTCACCCTCACCGTCCGATTAAAGATATTGACTTTCTCTAGTTAAAAAAGGATTATAAGAAACAACAATAACAATTATGTTATTTTTTTTTTGATATTGTTCCATGAACTTAAAGAGTAGTGCTTAATTTAATTCATGTCAAGTTGGATCTTATTTGAGCGGTAAGAAAGAATAAAATGGTCCCATCAAAATATTTGCTTAATAAAATATTATTTCTATGTTAACAACATCTCGCTATGGTGGCAAACTTTTTCATTTAAAACTACAAACCATGTGTAACACCCCAATTTAGGGGCTAAAATTAAGAAATTATAAAGTGGTCGATTTAATTTGGTATTTTGAAAGAAACAGTGGGTTAAATTGTAATGTTTTAAAGTTAGCAGACCGTTTTATAAAGTGCAGGAAATTCAGTGGCTAAACCCATGATTTAACCAATTTTTATATATGTTGAATTATAAATCACTCCCCCGTGCGCAGGTTCTCAAATTTTCCAGATTTTCCTTCTCCAACAACCCTCTTTCCAACTCCGATCTACTCGTCGTCTGACCTCCGATCGACGAGCCGAAACCACCATCGTGTTCGTTGTCAACCGAGGAACAAAACCCTCAAACCTTTCGTTGTGAATCATCTCCGTTCGTCGTTAATTTTAGTCGGAAGTATCGTCGGTAATAACTCGGTTTTAGTTGGTTTTTCATCGATTCATGACGATCGGGTCATCCGTTTACGACACCTCCCGCACCATCGTGTTCGTTGCATCATTCCAAGTTCGTCGGTGTCATCCTTGGTCTCCGTCGACGGCGGCGCGTGAGGAGGTGAAGCGGTCAAAGTTTCTGATTTGTTGAAATCGAGCTCTTCGCCGTTCAAAATTGTGAACCGAGCTTTGTAAGTATCTCGAAATCGCTCAAAATAATTTTTAGAAATTTTTCCGGGATTTTAGAACTGTTCACGCGCCGCCACTGCGCGTGGGGAAGAAAAAAATGACCGGTTTGACCGGTTTTGTTCCTATTTTGACCGGTTTGATCGGTCATAACCCGACCCGACCCGTTTACCCGACCCGTTGACCACTGTTGTCCAAAACTTTGACTGGCTTTGACCGGACATTAAACGACCTTTGACTTCGACCGAGTATACCTATCCTGACATTTTTCGACGTTCCAAATCCGATTCCGCTGTCCGTTTTTCGAAATTCAAACCCGAAGGCCTCGAAATTACCAATCAAACCCGTTGACTTTGATTTTGACCAAAAATTCCAAATTTCTGAAAAGTCATATTTTATGCTTTCGACGTCCTGAATCTGAATCCGAAGTCCGTTTCGCCAAATTCGAACCCGGTAAGCCGTCTTTAATTGATTTATCACCCGATTTGAACCGTTTATCGTAATTAAGCTCCGTTTCTGATATAATTTATGTTGATACGTATCTGAGGAATTATTGGAAGTTGAATTCAAGATCAAAGGCATTCGAATGGATTTTTTATGGTCGATCGATATTGCACGGAAATCGAGGTAATACTTTACTACCTCTTTATGCTTTATGGAACATGTTGATATTGGTAAATCCATGAATAAGATAATGTTGGTCACTTTTGTGGAGTTGAATAATTTATTCACTCGTTATGAATGTGGTAGAAATTCTGTAACTGAATACGGATCGAATGACTAATATAAGAGATTGAAAGATTGTTAGAATTAAATTACAAGTTTGTGAATAGTGATAAAGAAATCATACATGGATTTGTAAATTATATTTTATATCATCAAAGGTTAAATGTTAAAGGTACTTGGATGGGAAATTATGAGAATACTTCGGTATGGTAAAAATACGAAATTACCCTTATATTGGAAAATGATAAGAATTGTCCCTAGAAGTGGATTAATAAATCTGAAAAGACATATTGATACGATAAATATATTGATGTGCATAAGAAATGATAGTTGTACTTAGAAATTATGGATAACCGGTTTTTAACCCCAATAGGGTTTATGCAAGATACTAGAAGTGTGTTAAGGGAATTATTTCAAGATCAGAGAGTGTTCAAGAAAGCAATTAATCATAGGATCTCTGAAGTATATTATTTTCGTTAAGAGCTAATATCGAACTTATCTGGTTAAGAAATTACGGAAATGCCCTTAAGAGGTCGAATAGTCTGAGATGACTCTGAATGAGAAAATACTTAGAGGATTCGTACTTAACTCGATTAAGTACGGATTTAATTGTTAAGATCCGGACTTAGAGCAGGAAAATTTCTGATATTCCGTTCGTAAAGTCTGAGAAGACACTTGACCTGAAAATATTCGAATAATGAGTAAATACTTGAAGAGTAATTTATCGGGGGTATTCTGCTGTCAGAATTGTTCGAAAGGACTGAAATAAATGATAAGATTGATTAAATAATAAGATCGGATGGAAGGAAAAGATTGAAATACCGTAGATCTCTAAAATGACCAAAATACCCCTGTAATGGAAATGACCCAATAATATCACCACGCTCAGAAATGATTGGATATCCTCGAGCTCTGAAATGAATGGAATAAAACTGAATACCAAAAATTACAAAATAACCTTATTGTCTAAATTAAGTAAATGTCTTGGATTAATTAAGGAATCCAAGTAAGCATAGGTATTGGACTACCTTTAAAGGTAATGGAAAATAATTTAAGTGAGTAGATCAACCCTAAAACTATGTCAATACCTGAATGGCATAGATATTACTAGAACATGTGTTCGTCTTCTCAAGTTTGGCTCGATGATAAATTTTGGAAGTATTCAGCTCAGCCCAGCTCTAGATTGTATTCAGTACTAAGAATTGGACGTTTGTTCGACAATCAACCATGAAGACCAAATTGAATGGAATGGAAGTACAACATGTATCTGAAATTCAGGAACGTTTGAATTACTTTGGAAAATCCTGAAGTAACTGGAATGGAGATGACTGCTAAATGAAATAGGTAACCTCAATGACTGAGGATTTAGTAAGTGATTTGGATAAGTCTGGAAACTTTGATGAGTTTACGTAGTGTACAATTACAATGGGTTATGAACAAATTAATCAAGTACGTCAGCATTTCATGATATTGTGGAAGTGTGGAAATGAAATAAGACATTGGAAGATCTATTCAACGATGATTCCGAAAATGGCTATGGACAAGAATTGTGGTATTAAAGAGTAAATACCCTAGAAGGAAAATAAATTGACCAGTCAACATAGATTGTTAAGGTTCTGAATCTTCATTCTTAAGTTGTTCGATTATCTAATCAACTGACATGGATGTAAAGGATTCTGAATACCCTTCTGATTACGTACAGCTTCTGAAAACTGTCCGAATAAGATATGATCCTGATAATTCACATTCTGAATAACTGATGATTTTGTCAGTTAATGAACTCTTCCAACAGTGACTCTAAATTCCGATATCCTATCGGTATACTAAAGATTCATGTTTTCTACCTGTTAAGATTATCCAATACCTCTGAATAATATCTGTAAACTCTGGTGTGTTACCTAATCATATAAATATTTTATCTGATTTCTGACTTGAATTCTGTTCTGATACATTACCTGAATTCTGTTCTGATTCCTGATCTGGATTCTGTTATGATATCTTATCTGAATTATGTTTTGATTTCTGATATCTCCGTTTACCGACAGAGAAATGTTTTATCTGGGGGGTTTATTGTTGGAGGAAGATTACTGCAGGCTCCTCGGCTGTGTGCTCAGGGCCTTACTGTTACTGGTTGTACGGGGTGTATGGTTCCGGGGAAACTACACAAACATATTGTGAAAGGATGGGGTGTATATATATATGTTTAAAAAAAACTATACTGGTTTTACGGGAATACACTAGAAAACCTATTCTGATCTCCTAAACTCAGTCATCCGAAATATTTCTCTGAACTGAAAGCTCATTGTCCGTTACTACCTGAAATATCAGTAGGATCTTTGCTCAGTATAAAAATATATAAATGTTCGGAAACAATAAGGAAATAAATATTTATCTGTATCTGCACGTTCAACAGCAGCATCTAGTAGTTCTGTATTACTGAGCTTTCCAAAGCTCACTCTATTACTCACATTTTCAGGTTAAAACAATTGTACCAGTGCATCTATCGACTTCAGTAAGGGAGTTCTTTCGGCGTGGTTGCAGAGTATGGTACTTGTGATTAGGGGGCATGTAATTGTATTTTGATTTATATACGAGTTTGGAAATTTGTTTTATTTTTAAATAGTGACAACTGATCTTATAAGTTACATGTTTCAATAAAAGTTTTAAATTTTCCGCTATTTTTACAGTGGGTCGCTCCGGTGGCCCTAATGTGACTTCCCGGATCGGATCGGGCTACCCGCATCGGTCTGGGGGGTTATATTTAGTACATGCCCATAGACTTGCCGGTCGAATGTCAAAGTATGTCTGATCAGTACATGCCCATAGACTGCAATCGTACCTCTCTGAGCCGGAACTCCTAGGCTGAGTCCCTATCTGTAACGAATAAACCGAAGTTTCTATCTGTTAAGGCTATACTTGTACAAAAAAGAATACCAGTAACATTCGTTTAAACGCTGCGAAGTACCTCACAATCCATGTGAGAGTTATTTATCTGAAAAATTCTGACTTGACTCCGGAAATGAAATTGGGATATACTACTGCTCTATGAGCCTATTCATATAACCAAGGCTGAATTGATTTCACAAGGATAAAGTTGTTTTGATTATTTACTTGGACTGAGAGAGAATTCTAATGATAATGTATTCTCAGCTGGTTAAGGATAAGTGGAGGAATCGTACTTTTGTAAAAGCTATTGTTATATTTTAAAGAACTGATGGAAGTTTCATTTATGCAATTATGTGACATGAATGAATTTCGAGGATGAAATTCTTTTAAGGAGGGGAGAATTGTAACACCCCAATTTAGGGGCTAAAATTAAGAAATTATAAAGTGGTGGATTTAATTTGGTATTTTGAAAGAAACAGTGGGTTAAATTGTAAAGTTTTAAAGTTAGCAGACCGTTTTATAAAGTGCAGGAAATTCAGTGGCTAAACCCATGATTTAACCAATTTTTATATATGTTGAATTATAAATCTCTCCCCCGTGCGCAGGTTCTCAAATTTTCCAGATTTTCCTTCTCCAACAACCCTCTTTCCAACTCCGATCTACTCATCGTCTGACCTCCGATCGACGAGCCGAAACCACCATCGTGTTCGTTGTCAACCGAGGAACAAAACCCCTCAAACCTTTCGTCATGAATCATCTTCGTTCGTCGTTAATTTCAGTCGGAAGTACGTCGGTAATAACTCGGTTTTAGTTGGTTTTTCATCGATTCATGACGATCGGGTCATCCATTTAAGACACCTCCCGCACCATCGTGTTCATTGCATTGTTCCAAGTTCGTCGGTGTCATCCTTGGTCTCCGTCGACAACGGCGCGTGAGGAGGTGAAGCGGTCAAAGTTTCTGATTTGTCAAAATCGAGCTCTCCGCCGTTCAAAATTGTGAACCGAGCTTTGTAAGTATCTCGAAATCGTTCAAAATAATTTTTAGAAATTTTTCCGGGATTTTAGCACTGTTCACGCGCCCCCACGCGCCGCCACTGCGCGTGGGGAAGAAAAAAATTATTGGTTTGACCGGTTTTGTTCCTATTTTGACCGGTTTGACCGGTCATAACCCGACCCGACCCGTTGACCGACGTTGACCACTGTTGTCCAAAACTTTGACTGGCTTTGACCGGGCATTAAACGACCTTTGACTTCGACCAAGTATACCTATCCTGACATTTTTCGACGTTCCAAATCCGATTCGCTGTATGTTTTTCGAAATTCGAACCCGAATGCCTCAAAATTTGCTTGTCAAACCCGTTGACTTTGATTTTGACCAAAAATTCCAAATTTTGAAAAGTCATATTTTATGCTTTCGACGTCCTGAATCCGAATCCGAAGTCCGTTTCACCAAATTCGAACCTGGTAAGCCGTCTTTCACTGATTTATCACCCGATTCGAAACGTTTATCGTAATTAAGCTCCGTTTCTAATATAATTTATGTTGATATGTATTTGAGGAATTATTGGAAGTTGAATTGAAGATCAAAGGCATTCGAATAGAATTTTTATGGTCGATCGGTATTGCACGGAAATCGAGATAATACTTTACTACCTCTTTATGCTTTATGGAACATGTTGATATTGGTAAATGCATGAATAAGATAATATTGGTCACTTTTGTGGAGTTGAATAATTTATTCACTCGATATGAATGTGGTAGAAATTCTGTAACTGAATACGGATCGAATGACTAATATAAGAGATTGAAAGATTGTTAGAATTAAATTACAAGTTTGTGAATAGTGATAAAGAAATCAGACATGGATTTGTAAATTATATTTTATATCATCAAAGGTTAAATGTTAAAGGTACTTGGATGGGAAATTATGAGAATCTTCGGTATGGTAAAAATATGAAATTACCCTTATATTGGAAAATGATAAGAATTGTCCCTAGAAGTGGATTAATAAATCTGAAAAGACATATTGATACGATAAATATATTGATGTGCATAAGAAATGATAGTTGTACTTAGAAATTATGGATAACCGGTTTTTAACCCCAAGAGGGTTTATGCAAGATACTAGAAGTGTGTTAAGGGAATTATTTCAAGATCAGAGAGTGTTCAAGAAAGCAATTAATCATAGGATCTCTGATGTATATTATTTTCGTTAAGAGCTAATATCGAACTTATCTGGTTAAGAAATTACGGAAATGCCCTTAAGAGGTCGAATAGTTTGAGATGACTCTGAATGAGAAAATACTTAGAGGATTCGTACTTAACTCGATTAAGTACGGATTTAATTGTTAAGAACCCGACTTAGTGCAGGAAAATTTCTGATATTCCATTTGTAAAGTCTGAGAAGACACTTGACCTGAAAATATTCGAATAATAGTAAATACTTGAAGAGTAATTTATCGGGGGTATTCTGCTATCAGAATTGTTCGAAAGGACTAAAATAAATGATAAGATTGAATTAAATAATAAGATCGGATGGAAGAAAAAGATTGAAATACCGTAGATCTATAAAATGACCAAAATACCCCTGTAATGGAAATGACCCAATAATATCACCAAGCTCAGAAATGATTGGATATCCTCGAGCTCTGAAATAAATGGAATAAGACTGAATACCAAAAATTACAAAATAACCTTATGGTCTAAACTAAGTAAATGTCTTGGATTAATTAAGGAATCCAAGTAAGCATAGGTATTGGACTACCTTTAAAGGTAATGGAAAATAATTTAAGTGAGTAGATCAACACTAAAACTATGTCAATACCTGAATGGCATAGATATTACTGGAACATGTGTTCGTCTTCTCAAGTTTGGCTCGATGATAAATTTTGGAAGTATTCAGCTCAGCCCAGCTCTAGATTGTATTCAGTACTAAGAATTGGACGTTTGTTCGACAATCAACCACGAAGACCAAATTGAATAGAATGGAAGTACAACATGTATCTGAAATTCAGGAACGTTTGAATTACTTTGGAAAATCCTGAAGTAACTGGAATGGAGATGACTGCTAAATGAAATAGGTAACCTCAATGACTGAGGATTTAGTAAGTGATTTGGATAAGTCTGGAAACTCTGATGAGTTTACGTAGTGTACAATTATAGTGGGTTATGAACAAATTAATCAAGTACGTCAACATTTCATGATATTGTGGAAGTGTGGAAATGAAATAAAGACATTGGAAGATCTATTCAACGATGATTCCGAAAATGGTCTATGGACAAGAATTGTGGTATTAAAGAGAAAATACCCTAGAAGGAAAATAAATTGACCAGTCAACATAGATTGTTAAGGTTCTGAATCTTCATTCTTAAGTTGTTCGATTATCCAATCAACTGACATGGATGTAAAGGATTTTGAATACCCTTCTGATTACGTACAGCTTCTAAAAACTGTCCGAATAAAATATGATCCTGATAATTCACATTCTGAATAACTGATGATTTTGTCAGTTAATGAACTCTTCCAATAGTGACTCTAAATTTCGATATCCTATCGGTATACTGAAGATTCATGTTTTCTACATGTTAAGATTATCCAATACCTCTGAATAATATTGTAAACTCTGGTGTGTTCCCTAATCATATAAATATTTTATCTAATTTCTGACTTGAATTCTGTTATGATACATTACCTGAATTATGTTCTGATTCCTGATCTGGATTCTGTTATGATATCTGATCTGAATTCTGTTTTGATTTCTGATATCTCCGTTTACCGAAGGAGAAATGTTTTATCTGGGGGGTTTATTGTTAGAGGAAGATTACTGCAGGCTCCTCGGCTGTGTGCTCAGGGCCTTACTGTTACTGGTTGTGCGGGGTGTATGGTTCCGGGGAACCTACACAAACAGATTGTGAAAGGATGGGGGTGTATATATATATGTTTAAAAAAAACTATACTGGTTTTACGGGAATACACTAGAAAACCTATTCTGATCTCCTAAACTCAGTCATCTGAAATATTTCTCTGAACTGAAAGCTCATTGTCCGTTACCACCTGAAATATCAGTAGGATCTCTGCTCAGCATAAAAATATGTAAATGTTCGGAAACAATAAGGAAATAAATATTTATCTGTATCTGCACGTTCATCAGCATCATCTAGTAGTTCTGTATTACTGAGCTTTCCAAAGCTCACTCTATTACTCACATTTTCAGGTTAAAACAATTGTACCAGTGCATCTATCGACTTTAGTAAGGGAGTTCTTCCGGCGTGGTTGCAGAGTATGGTACTTGTGATTAGGGAGCATGTAATTGTATTTTGATTTATATACGAGTTTGGAAATCTGTTTTATTTTTAAATAGTGACAACTGATTTTATAAGTTACATGTTTCAATAAAAGTTTTAAATTTTCCGCTATTTTTACAGTGGGTCGCTCCGGTGGCCCTAATGTGACTTCCCGGATCGGATCGGGCTACCCGCATCGGTCTGGGGGTTTATACCATGTCATGTCAAGTATTAGACTTTTTTTCTATTGTTTTTACTTTGACAAATATAAAGATTGTATGTATTCATGTTGTTCTTATAACTAGAAATTAATAATTTGATGCAAACGTGAGAAATTTAATTAACCTCCCACACAAGAATTCTAAATATCATATCATATTGCAGTATCATTCTCACAAATTAAGAACACTAACTAGTTTTTGTCCGATCTTTATTAAAATTAAAATATTCTTTATTTAGTAAAATTGTTTTTTTATCATAAAAGCTTGTCAACTAAACAATTTGATTTAATGATGCTTTCGTTATGGAAGGCAAGGACTCCTATTTTAATTTATAGTAGTTGTGTTCCACAGTAAGAAAGTATTATATGAAATACATAAAAAGTTGAAACATGGTTGATCGTAACAACTTTTTTTTTTTCCATATTATTGAAATAAGATGACATTAGTAGCTTTGACTTGCTTTAAAAAACACATTTTTTACAAATAAAATTTCTTTGTGATACAAGGGTTTATAACAAATGGAATAATATTTAAGAATGTCAATAGCTTCCAATTTTTGTTTTTCGTACTTATTAAAGAAATATGGTCATTGTTTATTATGTTAAATATTTGTAAGTATTTTAATAAATAGAGAACAATGAATAACCATAAAAGTATCATTCAAATATTTTAAAATACCAAAACATTATTTAAGATAATCGTTTCAATTCACATTATTTTAAAGTGACTATTTTTGTATGGAGATACATATGCAATACTAATTCCGATAAGAAGTTGTAACCCCCTAGACCATGTCTGGACGTTATATTTATGTCTAGGTTATTACGTATCACATTTAGAAATTCTTTTTATATTTAAAACAACGTTGAAATCCATGTCTCAGTAATATGTGAAATTTATCCATAATATGGATTCATACGATAAACATATATTAATACTTGTTTTTAGAAAACCATATAAAATACATACATATCAAAATATCACAGAAAACCTTATAAAACATTTACGAAACAAAATATTAGTAATACGAATATATCAAATACGATAGCAAAATACATGTCACCAAATACAACTGAAAAACATATAGAGTTATACGTTCGTATAAAGTAAAAGCAATTGATCTCCCCTGATGCCAAATCTACTAGTTTTGCTGTTATCTAAAAAGGGTAAAATTTTAAAAATTAGCTAAAAAGCCCAGTGTGCTCCATATAGTGTAAAAATATACATACAGATAAAATATTTCATTGAAATCGATATATCAAACATGTTTTAAAAACATGAACACTATTCCCATCCAATCACTCCGATCACTAGAATGTGTAGGTTCTCCAGTACCATATACCCACCTGCACACCAGTAAGGACTTACCCTGAGCACAAAGCCGAGGAGCCTGCAGTAATAACTACCCCCATCCAATCACTAGAATGTATAGGACTTACCCTGAGCACACAGTAAAGGAGCCTGAAATACTTCATTCAATAATACCACCAATTACAATACTAAACATGTATGTACTCGAGTTAAAACATTAATTAATCCATATTCAGAAATTAGGTAAAAAATACCTTAACCAAAAATTATATCAGAAATATACAGAAAATTAGATATCAAATAAATAGTATTCCGGACATCAGATATTGTCTCATAAAATATATAGTGTCTTTAGAAATGTAGAACAGTTCAGATAGATAGTTTCAAAATAATAAGGTAACACCGTCAGGAAACACACCTGTAACAGTCTGAGTAATTGAATAGGGAAGCCTACTACTGAGCGCTCTACTACAGCACTAGAACCTACGAATCAGAAAAATCCATATTGGAATCCTAATATGAATAATCTTAACATTTATTTAAATAATTTACGTAAACCTATGGGTGATTCTCGTAGTATGGGGTTTCGCCGGATCTGACGAACGGATAACACAGGACCTAACTGATCCTCGATCAGGTAAAACACGAGTACCTTCATAAAATATCATACTGGATCATTTCAATAACCATATCTCAAATAAATAATCAAAAATGCTAAAATACTAAGCATGCTTGAGTTAACGAGCTCGATTAGGGGATTTCGGGTCAAAATTTTGCAAAACGAACTTCAGAATTAGATTCAGGACGTCGAAAAAAATAAAATGACTTTTCAAAATTTTTGACTTTTTGGTCAAAGTCAACGGGTTTCACTGTCAATTTCAAGGCTTTCAGGTTCGAATTTGGAAAAACAAACTTCGGATTCGGACTCAAGATGTCAAAAAAAAAATGACTTTTTGAAAAAATTGTTTTTTTGGTCAAAGTCAACGATTCGGGTCAACTGGTCGGGTAGGGTCAGATCGGGTTGGGTCAAACCGGTTCAAGAAACTGCCTTCATGCGCCAGACGATACCCATGATAGTGGTGGTGTGTGTGGGCGCGTGCGGTGACATATGGCTGCCTAAAAATCACAGAAAAATTTTCTAAAATTATATTAAGGGATTTTGAGGCACTTACTAAGCTCGGTTCACAATTTTGAACGGTGGAGAGCTCGATTTAAACACGTCAAGAACTTTGAGCGCTTCACCTCCATCACGCACCGGCGAGGACGAAGATAAGGAGGACGCCGGCGGACTCGAAACGACACAAGGAACATGATGGTGCGGGAGGTGTCAAAAACAGAGCAACGAACGGCGATGAATTGAAGATTTTTGCGGCGGTGGTGCTAAAAAAAGTTGAAACTTTGAATCGTAATTCTCCGCATTTGATAGCATTTCACTTCAATTGATTTATGGGGTTTGTTCATTGGTCCAAGATGAACATAATGATGGTTTCAAGTCGAAGATCAATGGTCAAACGGCGTCGGGATCGGGTTTGAAAGTAGGGTGTTGGAGAAGGTAATTTGAGCAATTGGTTTCTGTTTTACAGAACCAATTGCACGCATATATAACCAATATTCTACCGACACTCCAAGGGTAAATTCAGGGCTTGGTCCCTGAATTTTCTTCCCTTCTAAAAAGGCCTACAAGTTTTGAAAACTTTTAATTTAATCCCTAAATTTCACCAAATTGCTTAATCATAATATATATATATATATATATATATATATATATATATATATATATATATTTCGGGTTGTTACAGAAGTAGAAAATTTGTAGATTTGTGTTTATTTAAATTGCTTAAAAAATATTACTAAATATAAAATTCCAAAACTAAAGATATGTACTATTAAATTAAGATTACTACTATTTTCTTTTTTAGTTATTGTATTCCTTTATTATAGTGTTTGTAGTTTGTCATCAACATCGTTTGACCCAATTTTTTTGTTCAATTAATGCCATAAGAACAAAGAAACAGTGGATAAATGTACATTGTTAAATTATAACGTTATCGTATAATAAATAATATTAAATTCAATTATGTTGAAATATATAACATTTTCTTTTATTACAACGCCTCTCAAACCCATATCCTTTAGCTCGACCTATAAATGATAGTTTTCTTGATAACATACCTAGTTCAAAATTAATCTTTCGAGCCACATTAAAGGAACAATCCAAATCTTATATAACATGGCAAGTCTCAATACTTTTTCTTTCCTAGTGGTTTTGTTCATAACAATTGGTGTAGGGACATTTATAAACAAGAATGATCGAATAATTAAGGAGAAAAATTGTGAAGCTAAAATGGGCATGCATTGCGTGATGGAAGTTTTTGACAATATATTCAAAAAGGGGAGCGTTTCTGACAAGTGTTGCGGTGAACTCATCATATTAGGAAAAGTATACCACTTTGAACTTATAAAGAGAACCCTTGAAAATCATGTAGTTAAACACGTGAAGTCAAAGACAATCATGGAAAAGAGTGTTAGGACTTGGAACAATTGTCTCGTATTGACCCATTCACCCTCACCCTCAACGTCCGCTTGAAGATATTGACTTACTCCAGTTAAAAAAGGATTATAAGAAACAACAACAACAATTATGTTATTTTGTTTTTTATAGTGTTCCATGAACTTAAAGAGTAGCGCTTAATTTAATTTATGTCAAGTTATATCTTATTTGAACGACAAGAAAGAATGAAATGGTCATATCAAAACATTTACTTAATAAAATATTATTTCTATGTTAACAACATCTCGCTATGGTGGCAAACTTTTTAATTTAAAACTAAAAACCATGTTATGTCAAGTATTAGACTTTTTTCTATTGTTTTTACTTTGACAAATATCAAGATTGTAACCCCCTAGACCCAGCCTGGACGTTATGCCCATGTCTAGGTGATTACTTATCATATTAAAAAAATTATATTTAAAACTGAAAGCTCTGATACCACCAAATGTAAGCTCATAGACCTGGCTTGGACGTTATGCCCATGTCTAGGTGATTACTTATCATATTCAGAAATTCCTTTTATATTTAAAACAACGTTGAAATCCATGTCTCATTAATATGTGAAATTTATTCATAATAAGGATTCATATGATAAACATATATTAATAAACATTTCAGAAAACCATATAAAACACATACATATCAAAGTATCACAGAAAACCTTATAAAACATTTACGGAACAAAATATCAGTAATACAATAACAAAATACATGTCACCAAATACAACTGAAAACATATAGGGATATACGTTCGTACAAAGTAAAAGTAGTTGATCCCCCTGATGCCAAATCTACTAGTTTACGGTCTATTATTATCTGAAAAGGGTAAAATTTACAGAATGAGCTAAAAACCCAGTGCGCTCCATACAATATATAAAAAAACATATAGATAAAATGTTTTAGTAAAATTTATTTATCAAACATGTTTTTAAAACATGAACACTACCCCTATTCGTTCACATCATAATGTGTAGGCTCCCCAGAATCATACACCTAAACACACAACTATTTAGACCCTGAGTATAAAGCCGAGAAGCCTGTAGATAATCTTCCTCTAACAATACCCCCAATGACAATATTAAACATGAATGTATTTGAGTGAAAACAATGATTAATCTTTTAAAATCATAAAAATGTTTCATGCTTGGAAACCATATGCAGAAATACAGACTCAAAATTCAAATCAGTAATATAAGGTAACTCATATGTCAGATAATCAGTTTCAGAAATAGATATAAAATACCGTAACCAGAAATCATATCAGAAAAATGTGGTAAATCAGATATCAAATACACATTATTCAGATATATATTTTAAAACAGTAATGTAACACTATCAGGAAACACACCTGTAACAGTCTGAGTAATCAGATAGGGAAGCCTACTACTGAGTCTGTCGATTAAGCTCTGCTGCAGCGCGAGATCCTATGAATCGGGAAAAATCCATATAGGAATCCCAATATGAGTAATCTTAACCTTTATTTAAATAATTTACGAAAACCTACGAGTAATTCTTGTAGTACGCGGATCGGACGGATCTGACAAACGGTTAATACCTGATCTAACTGATCATCGCTCAGGTGAAACACGAGTACCTTCCTAAAATATCTTATTGGATCAACTCCATAACCATATCTCAAATAATATAATAAAAATGCTAAAAATTCTAAGCATTTTTGGGTTAACAAGCTCGATTCGGGGCTTTTAGGTCAAAATTTGGCAAAACGGACTTCAGAATCGGATTCAGGACGTTGAAAAACATAAAATATGACTTTTCGAAAATTTTGACTTTTTGGCCAAAGTCAAAGTCAACGAGTTTGATTGATGATTTGGAGGCTTTCGGGTTCGAATTTGGAAAAACGAACTTCAGATTCGGACTCAAGACGTCGAAAAACAAAAAATATGACTTTTCGAAAAATTTGACTTTTTGGTTAAAGTCAACGATCAACGAACGGTCAAAGGTCAAGAGTCAACGGGTCGGGTCCGATTAATGGGTCAAACCGGTCCACTGCCCCAGTTGTTTCGAAGCTCCTACGGTGTCAGAAAAATTACAAAAAAATTCTAAAAATAATTTAAGCGATTTTGAGACATTTACTATGTTCGGTTCAATATTTTGAAAGGTGCAGAGCTCGATTTCAACACATCGAAAACTTTGAGTGTTTCACCTCCCTCACATACCGGCGATGAAGGAAACAAGGAAGACACCGGCAGACTCGAAACGACACAAGGAGCACGATGGTGCGGGAGGTGTCGAAAACTGAGCATCGATCGGTGATGAATTGAATATTTTCACGACGGTGGTGCTAAAAAAATGTCAAAACTTTGAATTGAAATTCACGGCGCTTGACAGCGTTTCACTTCAATTGGTTTACGGGGTTTGTTCATTATCGAAGACGAACATGATGGTGGTTTTAAATCGACGATAGGTAGTCAGACTGTGTCAGAATCGGGTTTTAAAGTAGAGATGCGGGGGAAGGAAAACTTAACAAATTGTTCTCGTATGAAACCAGAATCAATTTGCACGCATTTAACCAAATTATGCCGACACTCTTGGAAATATTCTGTGATCTGTCACTGACTTTCCTTCACTTCTTAAAACAACGTACAAGTTTTGAAAGATTTATATTAAATCCCCAAATTTCGCCAAATTTCTTAATTACAATTACTTTTTTCCGGGTTGTTACGATTCTCCCTCCCTAGAAGAAATTTCGTCCTCGAAATTTAACTTATGAAAATAGATGAGGAAACTGTGCCTCCATTAACTACAATGTCTCCCAAGTAGCTTCTGAGGAGCCACGGTTGCTCCACTGAACTTTGACCATTAGAATATACCTATTTCGAAGAACTCGCTCATCCCTTTTTAAAATCTAAACGGGCTCCTCCATTATGACAAATCAGGTCTCAGCTCTACCTCATCAACCTGAATGATATGATCTGGATCTGGATGATATCACCTCAATATAGACACATGAAAAACATTATGAATATGAATGAGATGGGGAGGTAATTCAAGCTGATAAGCAACAGGTCCGACTTTCTTTGGAATATGATACGACCCAATAAATCTCAGACTCAGTTTACCTTTACGTCAAAATCTCAATACTTTCTTCCATGGAGATACCTTGAGAAAAACCTGATTCCCAACCTCAAACTTGATATCCTTCCGTCGCTTATCTGCGTATGATTTCTGCCTATCAAATGCCTCTTTTAAGCGATCACGGATCAATCTGACAGTATTTTCAGTCTCTAGAACCAAGTCTAGACCCAAAGTTTTTATATCATGTAACTCTATCCAACATATAGGAATATGACATTTACGTCCATACAGAGCTCCGTACGGTGCCATGTGAATACTTCCTTGGTAACTATTATTGTAAGCAAACTCAGCTAATGGCAAGAAATCTTCCCAACTACCACGAAAATCAATCAGACAACCTCGTAACATATCCTCCAACACCTGAATAACTTGCTCAGACTAACCATCAGTCTGTGGATGAAAAGCTGTACTGAAATTTAAACGAGTACCAGAGCCTTGTGCAAGGCCTTCCAGATCCTGGATGTGAACCTTGGATCTCGGTCAGATATGATAGATAACGTAACACCATTAAGTCTAACGATCTCATAAATGTACAATCTAACCAGTTTGTCCAGATAATAATTAACTCGAACAGGGATAAAGTGAGATCACTTGGTGAGTCAATCAGCAATCACCCAAACCAAATCTTTTTTGGAAAGAGTCAGAGGAAGACCAGTAACGAAGTCCATCGTAATGAGCTCCCATTTCCACTTAGGAATCTTAATTGACTGTAATAACCCAAATGGATGATGGTGCTCTGCGTTAACCTACTGACAAGTTAAACACTTAGCCACAAAATCTGAAATATTCTTCTTCATATCAGTCCAAAAGTAGCACTCTTTGAGATTATTGTACATTTTGTCCCCGCCATGATGTATAGCATAAGGACTACTATGAGCCTTCTAAAGAATAACCCATCTCAACTCATCACCTTTAGGGAGGTAGTAACGACCGTGAAAGCACAAAATACCATCCTGTTCCAAAGTAAATTCTGAACTCAATCCTTACTCAACTTGTTCAATAATGGGAAGCAATGAGCTATCAAGGAGCTGTTTGGCCTTAATCTCCTCGGCCAGAGTGGGTTTAACCTGCAACTCTGCTAATAAACTATTGTTATCAAATAAACTCAAGTTGACGAATAAGGCTCTCAAATCTGATATCGCCTTACGACTCAAGGCGTCGGCCACCACATTAGCCTTCCTTGGATGATGCTCTATCTCACAATCATAGTCCTTTAGAAGCTATAACCAGTGACGCTGTCTCAAATTCAATTCTTTATGAGTAAGCATATACTTCAGACTCTTATGATCGGTATAGATATAACACTTTTCTCTGTAGAGGTAGTGTCTCTAAATCTTTAAAACAAAAACCACGGCAGCTAACTACAGATCGTGAATAGGATAGTTACGCTCATGTGGCTTTAACAGACGTGACGCATAAGTGACAACCTTCCCATCTTGCATCAAAAACATCCTAATCCAGAGTGAGAAGCATCACTGTAGACAGAAAAATCTTTTCCAGATTTAGGCTGAATCACACTGGGGCTTGAGTTAGAACAATCTTCAGTTTCTCAAAGCTAGCTTGTTGGTTCTCAAACCAGACAAATGGAACATCTTTCCTTAATAGTTTCGTCAGAGGAGCAGCAATATGGGAGAGCCCCTCAACGAAACAATGGTAATAACCAGCTAAGCCCAAGAAACAACGATCTCAGAGACGTTCTTGGGTTGCTTCTAATTCAGAATAACATCTACTTTGCTCGGATCCACCCCAATACCATTAACAGAAATGATATGTCCAAGAAAAGTCACTTTGCTGAGCCAGAACTCACACTTTCTCAACTTAGCGTATAACTTATTTTCCCTTAGAGTCTGTAGAACAATCCTTAAATGCTCATCATGTTCAGCTTCTGTTCGAGAATACACCAGTATGTCATCGATGAATACAACTACAAATTGGTCCAAATAAGGTCAAAACACCCAATTCATCAGATCCATAAAAGAAGCAGGGGCATTAGTTAACCTGAAAAACATCACTAAAAACTCATAATGCCCATAGCGAGTACGAAAAGTAATCTTCGAAATATCAGAATCTTTCACTTTAAGTTGGTAATAACCATACCTCAAGTCTATCTTTAAAAAGATAGAAACCCCTCGAAATTGGTCAAATAGATCATTGATCCTGGGTAGAGGATATTTGTATTTAACCGTGAGCTTGTTCAGTTTCCTATAATCAATACAGAGTCTCAGTGTCCCATTTTTCTTCTTGACAAAGAGAACTGGGGCTCCCCACGGTGATACACTGGGTCGGATAAATTCCCTATCCAATAACTCTTGGAGTTGGATTTTCAGTTCCTTAAGCTCCTTTGGGTCTATACAATAAGGAGAAATTGAAACCGGGGTAGAAGCAGAATAGACTTCAATCTCAAGCTCAACTTCTCTATCCGACGGTAATCCAGGAAACTCTTTAGGAAAAAAATTAGGAAATTCCTTGACAACCCGGATGCCTTCAATATCAGATTGAGAACTCCTAGTGTCCAAAACATAAGCAAGAAACGCCTCGGAACCCTTCCATATCATCTTCTCAGCTACCAAATCACACAACATTCGTCAGAAATCCACGACGTTCCCAAATCATTACAATTTTCAATTATCTGGGGTCTTCAGAACAACTCTCTTGGTCTCACAATCGAGATTGGCTCAATGTTCTTCCAACCAATCTATTTCGAGAATCAAATCAAACTCATCCAAAGGTAACTCCATCAGGTCGTCCCCATTAATCTCTATAGGAGACTCTCTAAAAATACGATCCAACACTATGGACTTGCCTAAGGGACTTTGAACTGTCACCGAATTCTCAGTATTCTCAACAGGAATTTTTAAACCCTCAGAAATGGAATGTGATACATATGAATTAGTAGAACCACTATCAAACAATGCAAAGTAGGGAACTAAATGAATAGTAACAATACCTACAATCAGATTAGGCCCATCGTGATCCTGTCGAAGTCTACTAATGTAAACCAACGCAGGCTGTCTGGCCTCAGATCTGACTAGACCCCTACTCTGAGATGCTCGACCTCTACTAGTCGATCCTGGTGCTCTGCCCTGAAAACGAATCCCTGCTGGAGTCTGAACAATACTCTGAGTACGAGCGAGAATACGAGCTGGTGTCTGAACTGTAAGAACTGACACTAGACAATCCCTCACAATATGGTCATCAGAACCATATCTAAAATAGGTGCCCAATTTTCTCCTGCATTCCCCAAGATGAAGTTTCTCACAATAATCACATGGTTGCAAAGACTGTGACCTAGAAGAACCACCATGTTTAGAAGGCTGAACAGCTAAATAATCGGATGCCATAGGCCTGGTACTCGCACCGCCTCTCTGAAAAGACTCACCTCTGCCTCTCTTGCTGGGGTGTGTAGAAGAATCAATGGAACCGGAAGGCCTCCTGAATCGGTCTCGATCTCTCCTATGCTCCATAACCACTCGCTCGATCTCATCGGTGGTCTTGGCTATCTCAACCAAAGTATCAAAATTTCTTTCCCGGTGGGTAGTAACTCGACTCCTGATCTCATACATGAGTTCATTCTCAAACCTCAAACATCGATCTGACTCAGTGTCAACAAGTCTAGGAGCATAACGACTCAATCAGATGAACTCAACCTTATAGTCCATAACAGACATATCACCCTACTATAGAATCTGAAACTCTAAAAACGTGCCTTGAAAAGATCCCATGTTAACTGGTTCCTCGGAATACTACCAGAAATAGATTGCCACCATCTAAAACTCTTTTTCTTCAACATAGTTAGGGCTCCCTTTAACTTCTGCTCAGGCCTCTGATTCATCTCATCCATAATTCTCTCTGTATCCTCCAGCCAATACTCAGCATCTATCGGAGGTTCCCCAGTAATACCCTCAAATGGAATTACTCTAGCAGCTACCAAAGAATTTGAAATCTCGACCGCAGTCATATTACTAGGGACTCTAGAAGCTCTCTGAAACATGCGAAAGACAACTCTATTAATAGCATCTTCATTCATGTCAGTATCATCATCTTCAGTGACGGAAAGTCTCTCACATGAGTAATCGGATCATCATGAGAAATAGACGGATCAACATGCAGAACAGGAGGATCATGTGGTGACATCGGATCATCTATCGTAACAGAAGATTGAGTGACTCACCCTCGACCACACCCACAACTTGTCCTACGACCTCTAGCAACACCCATCATTAGATCTATAAGGCTCTACAGAAAGAATTTGAAATATAAGTCAGACTAGCATCAGGGATCTCGAAAAAAATAATTCGTAAAAAAATGTGACACGTTTTTCAAAATATCAAAATTTCTTAAAAATCCAGATTTTAGGACTCATCCACAGTCCGAGTGTTTAAAACTGAAAGCTCTGATACCACAAAATGTAAGCTCCTAGACTTGGCCTGGACGTTATGCCCATGTCTAGGTGATTACTTATCATATTCAGAAATTCCTTTTATATTTAAAACAACGTTGAAATCCATGTTTCATTAATATGTGAAATTTACTCATAATAAGGATTCATACGATAAACATATATTAATACATATTTTAGAAAACCATATAAAACACATAAATATCAAAATATCACAGAAAACCTTATAAAACATGTAACCCCCCAGATCTGGTCTGTAAGTTAGACCTAAACCTAAGTAGTTACATATCCCATTCAGAGATATTTTTTAAAACAACTTATAATACATTAGATATAATATAGAACAAAATATTAATAATACAGATATATCCAAAACGATAGCAAATACATGTCACCAAACATAACCGAAAAACATATAGAGATATACATTCGTACAAAATAAGTAGTTGATCTCCCCTGATGCCAAATCTGCTAGCTTACGGTCTGTTGTTATCTGAAAAAGGGTAAAAACTACAGAATGAGCTAAAAAGCCAGTGTGATCATACAAAAAAATACAAATAAAATATTTTAATAAAATCGGTTTATGCAACATGTTTTTATTTTTAAACATGAACACTACCCCCATCTGTTCACATCATAAATGTGTAGGTTCTCCAAAACCATAAACCCAACTGCACATGCCATTTAGACCCTGAGCACAAAGCCGAGGAGTCTGTAAATAATCTTCCTTCAACAATACCCGCCGATGACAATATTAAACATGAATGTATTCAAGTGAAAATAATGATTAATCACTTAAAACATAAAAATGTTTCATACTTGGAAACCATATGCAAATATACGGAAATCATAATCCAAAACAATAAAATATGGTAATTCAGATGTCAGATAATCAGATCTCAAAAATCGGTATAAAATACCTTAATCCATAAATTATATCAGAATATACAGTAAATCAGATATCAAATACTTGGTATTCAGATGAATCATTTTAAAAAAGTAATGTAATACTGTCACGAAACACACCTGTAACAGTCTGAGAAATCAGATAGGGAAGCCTACTACTGGGTTTGTCGATCACGCTCTACTACAGCGCTAGATCCTACGAATAAGAAAAATCCATATTGGAATCCTAATATAAATAATCTAAATATTATTTAAATAATATACGGAAACCTACGGGTAATTCTCGTAGTACGCAGTTCAGGTTGATCTAACGAACGGACAACTCCGGACCTAACTGATCCTTGCTCAGGTGAACACGAGTACCTTCATAAAATATTTTTACTGAATCAATTCCTTAGCCAAATCTCAAATAAATAATCAAAATACTAAGACTTTTGGGTTCACATGCTCGATTCGAGAATTTTGGGTCAGAATTTGGCAAAACGAACTTCGGAATCAGATTCAGGACGTCGAAAAACATAAAATATGACCTTCTAGAAATTTGAATTCTTGGTCAAAATCAAAGTCAACGGGTTTGACTGATGATTTGGAGACTTTCGGATTCGAATTTGGTGAAACAGACCCCAAAAACAGATTCAGGACATAAAAAAATGTCAGGATAGGTATACTCGAAAAAGATTAACGGTCGTTTAATGGCCGGTCAAAGTTCTGGTCAAAGGTGATAAAGATATGATCAACCATTTTACACATTTATCACCCTTTTAGAAAAATTTACAAAAATATCACCATTTTCAAAATAATTACTAAAATATCATTTTTTTAAAAACATTTATGAAATTATCACTTTTTGAAAAAGAATTACGAAAATAACACCATTTTCAAAATAATTACCAAAATATCACCCGGTCAACGGTCAACGGGTCTGATCGGGTCAACAGGTCGGGTTGGGTCAACGGGTCGGGTCGGGTCGGGTTGGAACCGGTCAAGCCTATCATTTTAACCCTCCCCACGCGCAGTGGCAGTGCATGGGGGCGCGTGGGACATGTTCTAGTGTCGGAAAAATCACGAAAAAAATCCTAAAAATTATTTTAAGCGATTTCGAGGCACTTACAAAGCTCGGTTCACAATTTTGAACGGTGGAGTGCTCGATTTCAACAAATTAGAAACTTTGACTGCTTCACCTCCTCGCGCGCCGCCGTCTACGGAGACCAAGGATGACACCGACAAACTCGGAACGGCACAAGGAACACAATGGTGCGGGAGGTGTCAAAAACCGAGCGACGATCGGTGATGAATTTAAGATTTTCTCGGCGATGGTGCTAAAACAAATGTCGAGACTTTGACTTAAAATTCACGACGTTTGGCAGCGTTTCACTTCAATTAACTTATGGAGTTTATTCCTCGCTTGATGATGAACACGATGGTGCTTTCAAAACAACGATCAGAGGTCGGACGGCGTCGGGATTGTGGTTGGAAGTTGGGGCTTTGAGGGAGGAAATTTGGTGAAATTCATTCTGATTTCAGAATGAATTTCACGCTTATAATTAATGTATGCTGACACTCCAGGGGTAAATTCAGGGCTTGGTCCCTGAATTTCCTTCATCTCTAAAATAAGCTATAAGTTTAAAAAAATTCAATTTAGTCCCCAATTTCAACAAATTACTTAATTAAATCCTCAAATTTCAATTAAATATATTTTATTTTATTTTTCAAATTTCTGGGTTGTTACAAAACATTTACGTAACAAAATATCAGTAATACAAATATATCCAATACGATAGCAAAATACATGTCACCAAATAGAACTGAAAAAATATAGGGATATACGTTCATATAAAGTAAAAGTAATTGATCTCCCCTTACGCCAAATATGCTAGTTTACGGTCTGCTGTTATCTGAAAAGGGTAAAATTTACAAAATGAGCTAGAAAGCCCAGTGTGCTCTATACAGTATGTAAAAAACATACATATAAAATGTTTCAGTAAAATTTATTTATCAAACATGTTTTTTAAACATGAACACTACCCCCATCCGTTCACATCATAAATGTGTAGGTTCCCCTGAACCATACACCCAACCGCATATCCATTTAGACCTTGAGCACAAAGCTGAGGAGCCTGCAGATAATCTTCCTCCAACAATACCCAATGACAATATTAAACATGAATGTATTTGAGTGAAAGCAATGATTAATCTTTTAAAATCATAAAAATGTTTCATGCTTGGAAACCATATACAGAAATACAGAAATAAAAATTTAAATCAGTAATATACGGTAATTCAGATGTCATATAATCAGTATTCAAAAATCGATATAAAATACCGTAGACAGAAATCATATCAGAAATATGTGATAAATCATATATCAAATCCACAATATTCAGATATATATTTTAAAATAATAATGTAACACTGTCAGGAAACACACCTGTAACAGTCTGAGTAATCGGATAGGGAAGCATGAGTCTGTCGATTACGCTCTGCTGCAGCGCTAGATCCTACGATTCGGGAAAATCCATATTGGAATCCTAATATGAGTAATCTTAACCTTTATTTAAATAATTTACGGAAACCTACGAATAATTCTTGTAGTACGCGGATCAGGCATATCTAACGAACGGTCAATACCGGATCCAACTGATCCTCGCTTAGGTGAAACACGAGTACCTTCATAAAATATCTTATTGGGTCAATTCCATAACCATATCTCAAATAATATAACCAAAAATGCTAAAATAATAAGTATTTTTGTGTCAACGAGATCGATTCAGGGCTTTCGGGTTAAAATTTGGCAAAACGAACTTCGAAATCAGATTCAGGACGTCGAAAAACATAAAATAAGACTTTTAAAAAAATTTGACTTTTTGGTCAAAGTCAACGGTCAAAGTCAATAGTCAACGGTCAACGGTCGGTTAACGATCAATGAGTCGAGTCGGGTCAACATGTCAGGTCAAAGCGGGTCAGGTCAAACCGGGTTAACGTGTCAAACCGGTCTACTTCCCCAGCTGTTTCGAACCTCCCCCATGCGCAGGGGCGGTGCGTGGGACCTCTTACGGCGACTGAAAAATTACAAAAAAAAATCATAAAATAATTTAAGCGATTTTGAGACACTTACTAAGCTCGGTTCAAAATTTTGAACGGTGGAGAGCTCGATTTCAATACGTCGAAAACTTTGACTGCTTCACATCCCTCATGCGCCGGTGATGACGGAAATAAGGAGGACACCAGCAGACTTGAAATGGCACAAGGAACACGATGGTGCGGGAGTTGTCGAAAACGGAGCAACGATCGACGATGAATTAAAGATTTTCACGGCGGTGGTGCTAAAAAAGGTCGAAACTGTGATTCGAAATTCACGGCGTTTGACAGCGTTTTACTTTAATTGGTTTATGGGGTTTGTTCATAGGTCGAAGACAAACACAATGGTAGTTTCAAATCGACGATCGGTGGTCGGACGACGTTGGACTCGGGTTTTAAAGTAGAGATACGGGGGAAGGAAAACTTAGCAAATTGTTCTGGTTGAAACCAGAATCAATTTGCACGCGTTTAACCAAATTCTACCGACACTCCTTGGAATATTTAGTGATTGGTCACTGAATTTCCTTCACTTCTTAAAACAACCTAAAAGTTTTGAAAGATTTAAATTAAATCCCCAAATTTCGCCAAATTGCTTAATTACATTACTTTTTTTCCCGGTTGTTACAAAGATTGTATGTATTCATATTGTTCTTATAGGTAGAAATTTATAATTTGATGCAATCGAGAGAAATTTAATTAACCTCCCACACTAGAATTCTAAATATCATATCATATTGCAGTATCATTCTCACAAATTAAGAACATTGGCTAGTTTTTGTCGGATCCTTATTAAAATTAAAATATTCTCAATTTAGTAAAAAAAAAATTTATCAAAAAAGCTTGTCAACTAAACAATTTGATTCAATGATGCTTTCGTTATGGAAGTCAAGGACTCTTATTTTAATTTATAGTAGTTGTGTTCCACAATAAGAAAGAATTATATGAAATACATAAAAAGCTGAAACATGGTTGATCGTAACAACTTTTTTTTAACATATTATTGAAATAAGATGACATTAGTAGCTTTGACTTGCTTTAATAAACACATTTTTTACAAATAAATTTTCCACGAGATACAAGGGTTTATAACAAATGGAATAACATTTAAGAACGTCAATAGCTTCTGATTTTTGTTTTTCGTACTTATTAATAAATATGGTCATTGTTTATTATTTTAAATATTTGTAAGTATTTTAATTAATAGAGAACACTGAATAACCAAAACAAATATGATTCAAATATTTTAAAATACCAAAAAATTATTTAAGATAATCGTTTCAATTCACAGTATGCATGTTGAGCGCATTGTATTAAAAAACGAAAATTTTAAAAACTAAAAATAGATTTATTGGATGGAATTTTTTCTAATGTGTATATGTATCGTATATGTATTTTATAAGGTTGTTCTAATCTTTCTCAACATGATTGAAGGACAATACATGTAAAACACGTTGGAGTGCAACGATGGCATACATCTAAACTTGTCCACACAACAACGAGTTAAGTTATTCGAAAACAAAAGAAAAAAAATTGTGTAATGAGTACAAATAAAAATGTCTATGGGAATCTAATATCTCATTCGGAAATGCTAAATTTACAATGCGAGTCAATTACTCTTATGTTAATGTTTTATTCACTATCCGAGTTGGATGAGTTTAAATGTTAAACAACATATTATAATTTTTAAAAGTAAAATATGTTAAATTTTATAATTTCTATTAAAAATAAATAAGCGTACTTGATTTTATGCTTCACGTTGTTTGTTAACATTATGGTGCATATTTTAAATAAAATAGGGCCTTAAAGTGACTATTTTTGTATGGCGATACATATGCAATACTAATTCCGATAAGAAGTAGTGATGAGTGTTCAGAATCGTTAATATATGTTCGTTATTTCTTCGATTTTGTGAAGTTATTGCTGTTGATTTGGTTGTGTTATGTCTATTTTCGTACAGGTCATTGTTTTCCAGAATTTGTGACAAAACGGGCGAATTCTGCATTTTTTTTATTATTTGGTCACGGCTGGAGACATGGGCACGACGCGGTATGACGTAGCAGTTTCTAGAAGGTCCAGTCAGCGGCGGTTTCTAGAAGACTTCTTCCGCACGCCTTCTAGAAGATTGACGAGTAGAGTTGCATTAGGAGACTAGTTTAAGTTTGAATTTAAATTTAAAAACAATTATCTTTTGTATTATTTTATTATTTTCTTTGCTTATCCTTTAGGCTTTGAGAGGCTATAAATACCCACTTGGGGTAAGCCTAAAATCATCATTCAGAATACATTCTTCTTTTCTCTCTAGTTTTTATAAAAGTTTTCTCTTTTCCTTTTCAAGTTCTTTTTATTTTTCTTTATTTTCAAGTTTTATTTTTATGCTAAGTATGACTTTTGTCATGCTTAGCTAAACTTTTCATAAGCCGAGAGCTGTTGCGATGATTCAATTCCAACGGGAGAATTGAAACGGTCCCTTAATATCTTCGGAATCTCTCTCTCAATCTCTGCGCTTATTCTTTTCAAAATCAAAACAGTTTTCAAAAATCGAAGATTGACTTTGGTCAAGAAGTTGTTGCGATTAAACGTGTGGGAGGAAGATTCGGCTTATAGAAAGCAATTCGACTTCCTAGGAACACACTTGGCGAGATAACTTCATCAAGAGGGAATTAAGATCGGAATTGACGGTTATAGAAACAACAATCCGAGTCGGTCGCCGCGAACTTAAACGGTATTTGATCTACGACAATAGATGTTGTTAGAATCAACTACCGAAGCCGGAATCAAAGATTGCCTTGGGTATTCGGTATACAAGATAGAGTCACAAGGATAGCCCTTGTAGACAAAGTAACCGACGTGAATCCCGAAGAGAAAATCTTATTCGATGATCTAAAGGATATTGAATCAAAGCGAAGATTGAGGCTACTTTTACCGTATTTATTCACAATCTTCATCTTCTTATTTTTACTTTAATTACTTTTATTTAATCACTTTATTATCTTTTACTAAAATCCCCCCATTTTTACTGTTTCACGCCTGGTATAAATAATTCAGACAGAAATTTATAATTTTCTAAGTCCCTGTGGAATCGACCCTTACTTCTCTTTGCTACGCATTTCCTTAATTTATTGATTGAGAATAAGGAATTATTTTGAAATCCGAAACGACAGTTGTCAAATTGGCGCCGTTGCCGGGGACTTCACCAAAGTTACTAATTTTTGTTTGTTTTTGATTTATGACCAGGACTAATCCGGGCACATTAGTGGAGTACAACCCGGAGATCGAAGCTGAAGCTAGGAGACTCCACGCATAGACACTTCGGGAAAGAAGGAGACAACAATTAGATCCAGAAGAAAGATCAAATTCAGGTAAAACAAATCCGATGGCCGAACCTACTATTCGGGAGTTAGCCGCGGCACCCACTGAACAAGGACCTATGTGCATTAATTTTCCCCAAGGTGAAACTCCATACCAGTTGAAAACTGGCCTTATTCATCTCCTCCATACATTCCGCGGATTGCCAAACGAGGATCCACACAAACATCTCAAAGAATTTCACATGGTCTGCTCTAGCATGACACCACAGGGAATAACCGAGGACCAAATAAAACTTAGAGCTTTTCCTTTTTCCTTAGCCAACTCGGTTAAGGAGTGGTTATTTTATCTTCCTCCTAATTCTGTTACTACATGGGCTAATATGACTCGTCTTTTTCTTGACAGGTTTTTCCCTGCATCAAAAGTAAGTGAACTATAAAGGAGAATACTTGGAATCAAGTAACTTGATGGAAAGTCGCTCTACGACTACTGGGAGCGGTTTAAGAAGTTGTGTTCTAGTTGCCCACAACATGGGCTAACCGAACAAACACTCATTCAATACTTCTATGAAGGATTATCTCCCCTGGAAATGAAGATGATCGATGCTGCTAGCGGTGGAGCCTTGGTGAATATGACTCCTACCGAGGCTAGAGACTTAATATCGACGATGGCTGCAAATTCCCAACAGTTCCGCGCAAATAATGAACCTTCTCGAAGGGTTCATGAGATAAGTTCATCTTCCTTGGAAAGTAAAATAGATAATTTAACTGAAGTCGTAAACTCTCTTGTTGCAGGAAAGACAGGACAAAACCGATTATGTGGAATATGTGCACTACCTAATCATCCAACATACGGTTGTCCACTGATTCAAGACGATGCAACAGCTCAAGTCAACGCAGTCAGAAACTTCCCGGGACCTCCCCAAAAAGCTTATAATCCTTACGGTAATACATGCAACCCAGCATGGAGGGATCACCCGAACTTCAGTTATGCGCAGAACCTGAGACCGAATCAAGGCTATCAAGCGAGACCTCCACCACCGCAACAACCGCAAAAGTCATCATTAGAATTGATTGTCGAGAGGTTAGCACTATCCCAGGAGAAATTCCAGACTCGAACTGAAACCCACTTCCAAGAGATGGACAAGCAATTGAGCCAACTGGCTCAAACCGTGGGGAGATTAGAGTCACAAAGGAGGCTACCATCACAAACTGAACCGAATCTAATAGAGAATGTTATCGCCATCACCCTCCGAAGCGGTACAATTGTTGAACAACCAGACCCTAAGGAGGTAAGCGCAAGATCCCGAAAGAAAGAAGAAGATTCGAACTCCCAAAGTGAAGAAGAAGCAGTTGACGCAGAATCCCAGAAAGAGAACGATGAAGAACAAACGGACGATCCAATCTCCCTATGATGTGCCACCGCCTTTTCCATCAAGGTTAGTTAAAAAGGATAAAAAAGTTGAGGAAAAGGAAATATTAGACGTACTTCGGAAGGTAGAAGTTAACATACCTCTCCTCGAAGTTATCCGGAAAGTTCCAAGGTATTGTCGGTTTCTGAAGGATCTCTGTACGACTAAAAGGAAGCTTACCGGGGTCGAGAAAGTGGATTTAGGTGCGAACGTCTCAGCAGTTTTCCAACGACCGCTTCCACCGAAGTATAAAGACCAAGGTATGTTTTCAATACCTTGTAAAATTGGTGAGGTTAAAATCAAGCAAGCTATGTGCGATCTAGGTGCCTCTATCAATGTAATGCCTCTCTCCGTCTATAATTTAATTTCCACCAAGCCTTTGAAGGAGACGAGAGTTACACTTCAACTAGCCGACAAATCAATAATTTTTCCTGAAGGACTCATAGAAAATGTTCTAGTGGAGGTAGAAAACTTAATTTTCCCTGCTGATTTTTATGTGATTGATATGGAAAATGATCGTAGCAACATTGGTTCTGAAATCCTTCTCGGTCGTCCTTTTCTGAGCACGGCAAATGCAAAGATTGATGTTCGAAGCGGTATTCTTACTATGGAGTTCGACGGTGAGATCTTAAAATTTGATGTCTATAAAGCAATGAGATATCCGGATAACGTTCATAGTATTAATTTTGTTGGCATTTTTGAACTTGTTGATGATGAATCTAACTTTGTTGATGATTTATGCAAGGAATCAGACGATAAAAAAGACGACATATGGGAGTTGAAAAATATTTCAGTTGTTGATTCAAATTTGATCTCAACTCCTTTAAAAACTAAAGATTTACCTTCCTTTTTGCAGGCACCAAAAATTAAGTCGAAATCATCAAGGAGTTGTTTGTAGAAATCATTTTTTGGTAAAAAAGATGTTTTGACGGCCATTCTTCTGGACAAGTTTTTAAAATTGGGAAATATCCGAAGAAATCTTTGTGAGAATTTTCAAATTTCTCATAAGGAATTTCTTAGTTGGAGAAAGTGAATGAAGCGGAAGTGTTTGTCACGAAACCTGTAGTCTGAACCAGGTCGTCAAGCTAATGACGTTAAATAAAGCGCTTCATGGGAGGCAACCATTGTTTTCAATTCCGTTATATTTTTATTTTTATTTTTTCTTTTATTTTTTTCCCGATTAAGCATATTTTATTTAATTTTGCAAGAATTTCAAACTTAAACAACAAAGAATTGAGTGATTATTGTCCGAACAATGCCAAATTCTACCCCTAGGAGCATGTAACGGTGCACGTTAGCACACTTCTAAAGAGACCGGTCGACAGTAAATCCGGGGAGTACTCTGTTCCTTCTCTTGCATTTTAATTTTTTTTTCGTTTTGAGGCAAAACGCTTTAAGTGAGGGGGAGTAGAGTGTAGGATTGAATTTCATTTCGCTTATCAATTATGCTTTGAATCTAGTATGTGTTGGTTGAATTGGTCGGAAATTTCATTAATTATCTTTGTCTTGTTGAAATTTTTAGAATGCTATGCTTTCTTGGGAACACATAATTGTTTAGGTTAGGATATTCTTGATAGCGAATAGCATGGACTGTGATAAGTTGGTATTTTTGTGATATTCCATGATTTTTTTGGTTGAAATGTGATTAGCTCAATGCATGAAAACAATTTGGTGAGATTTGAGCCTTTACGAGCATATCATTTTCGCTCTCATTTTGTTTGATTGAGTGTGTCGAATTTGACATTGGCATTCTAGAACCTGCATGTTAAATACTGTCGAGATTACACATGAACATGATGCTTAAAAATGATTTGGGCACCTTAGGATTAACCATTCCGTTTCCCCACTAAATAGCCTACCCATGCATATTTTCCCTTAGTTAACCACTTTTGAGCCTATTTCCATTTCTTTGTTTCCACCATATTCATAAACCCGAGCCTTTTTATTTTATCCCTCTTTTCTACCTTTTTCAGGGCAAGTGAATAATTTTACCATTGTATTCTCCATCACAAAAAAAATGTTGAAAAAAAATAGCAGTTCGAAAAAAACACTGTTCGAAAAAAAAAGACATGAAAGAAAAAATGGAAAACAAAACAACAAAAGTGTGAAAAAGAAAAAATGCATTTCAACGAGAAAATTGTTGTTTGATATGTCGTCTTTTTATCTTGTTGTGCTTAATGTTTTGATGGAGTTGAGATTATTATTTGTTAGTTCCTTGCCTTGAATTTTAGCCATATATTTAGCCTTTTCCCCACCTTTACCTAAAGCCACGTTACAACCAATAAAAGACCCTTTGATTTATGCATCTTGTTCTTATTAGTAGTGGAGATTTGATTTACTTGCAGGCTTATGGTAATATCGTGTCGATTCTGACATTGAGCGTTTCTTTACCCCAAACACATTGAGTGATTTGAGTGAATCCCGTTAAGGTATTGAGTTATGAGCATTGAGATTTATGAATGAATGGATATTACAATTGCACTTGACTTGTTTCAATTGGTGATGTTCAGTTGATTGATTTCTTGACTTCAATAGTTACTGTGGTCTCTACCTTGCTTCCTTGAATATGAAACTTGACAAAGAACATTTAATGAAGTTTTTGACTGATTTGGTTAATCATACTTGAGGACAAGCATGAGATAAGTGAGGGGGAATTTGATGAGTGTTCAAATCGTTAATATCTGTTCGTTATTTCTTCGATTTTGTGAAGTTATTGCTGCTGATTTGGTTGTGTTATGTCTATTTTCGTACAGGTCATTGTTTTCCAGAATTTGTGACAAAACGGGCGAATTCTGCATTTTTTTTATAATTTGGTCACGGCTGGAGACATGGGCACGACTCTTGGCACGACGCGGTATGATGTGGAAGTTTCTAGAAGGTCCAGTCAGCGGCGGTTTCTAGAAGACTTCTTCCGCACGCCTTCTAGAAGATTGACGAGTAGAGTTGCATTAGGAGACTAGTTTAAGTTTGAATTTAAATTTAAAAACAATTATCTTTTGTATTATTTTATTATTTTCTTTACTTATCCTTTAGGCTTTGAGATGCTATAAATACCCACTTGGGGTAAGCCTAAAATCATCATTCATAATACATTCTTCTTTTCTCTCTAGTTTTTATAAAAGTTTTCTCTTTTCCTTTTCAAGTTCTTTTTATTTTTCTTTATTTTCAAGTTTTATTTTTATGCTAAGTATGACTTTTGTCATGCTTAGCTAAACTTTTCATAAGCCGAGAGCTGTCGCGATGATTCAATTCCAACGAGAGAATTGAAACGGTCCCTTAATATCTTCGGAATCTCTCTCTCAATCTCTGTGCTTATTTTTTTCAAAATCAAAATAGTTTTCAAAAATCAAAGATTGACTTTGGTCAAGAAGTTGTTGCGATTAAACGTGTGGGAGGAAGATTCGGCTTATAGAACGCAATTCGACTTCCTGGGAACACACTTGGCGAGATAGCTTCGTCAAGAGGGAATTGAGATCGGAATTGACGGTTATAGAAACAACAATCCGAGTCGGTCGTCACGAACTTAAACGGTATTTGATCTACGACAATAGATGTTGTTAGAATCAACTACCGAAGCCGGAATCAAAGATTGCCTTGGGTATTCGGTATACAAGATAGAGTCACAAGGATAGCCCTTGTAGACAAAGTAACCGACGTGAATCCCGAAGAGAAAATCTTATTCGATGATCTAAAGGAATTATTTTTTACCGTATTTATTCATAATCTTCATCTTCTTATTTTTACTTTAATTACTTTTATTTAATCACTTTTTTATCTTTTACTAAAATCCCCCCATTTTTACTGTTTCACGCCTGGCATAAATAATTCAGATAGAAATTTATAATTTTCTAAGTCCCTGTGGAATCGACCCTTACTTCTCTTTGCTACGCATTTCCTTAATTTATTGATTGAGAATAAGGAATTATTTTGACATCCGAAACGACAGTTGTCAAGTAGAAAATTTGTAGTTTTGGGTTTACTTAAATTCCATTAAAAATATTACTAAATATACAAATTCCAAAACTAAAGATATGTGCTATTAAATTAAGATTACTACTATTTTCTTTTTAGTTATTGTAATCCCTTATTATAGTGTTTGTAGTTTGTCATTGACACTGTTTGACCCAATTTTTTGGTTCAATTAATTCCATAAGAAAAAAGAAACGGAGGATAAATGTATGTTGTTAAATTATAACTTTATCGTATAATAAATAATATTAAATGCAATTATGTTGAAATATATAACATTTTCTTTTATTACAAACGCCTCTCAAACCCATGTCCTTTAGCTCAACCTATAAATGATAGATAACATACCTCGTTCAAAATTAATTTTACGAGCCACACTAAAGGAACAACCCAATTCTTATACAATATGGCAAGTCTCAATACTTTTTCTTTCCTAGTGGTTTTGTTCATAACAATTGCTGTAGGGACAGCTATAAACAAAAATGATCGGATAATTAAGGAGAAAAACTGTGAAGCTAAAATAGGCATGCATTGCGTGATGGAAGTTTTTGACAATATATTCAAAAAAGGGAGTGTTTCTGACAAGTGTTGCGGTGAACTCATCGTATTAGGAAAAGTATGCCACTTTGCACTCGTAAAGAGAACCCTTGAAAATCACGTAGTCAAACACGTGAAGTCAAAGACAATCATGGAAAAGAGTGTTAGGACTTGGGACAATTGTCTCGTATTGAGCCATTCACCCTCACCGTCCGCTTAAAGATATTGACTTGCTCCAGTTAAAAAAGGATTATAAGAAACAACAACAACAATTATGTTATTTTGTTTTTGATATTGTTCCATGAACTTAAAGAGAAGCACTTAATTTTATTCGTGTCAAGTTTGATCTTACTTGAACGACAAGAAAGAATAAAATTGTCCTATCAAAACATTTGCTTAATAAAATATTATTTCTATGATAACAATATCTCGCTATGCTGGCAAACTTTTTCATTTAATACTACAAACCATGTCACGTAAAATATTAGACTTTTTTTTATATTTTTTTTACTTTGACAAATATCAAGGTTGTATGTATTCATATTGTTCTTATAAGTAGAAATTAATAATTTGATGCAATCGTGAGAAATTTAATTAACCTCTCGCGCTAGAATTCTAAATATCATAACATATTGCAGTATCATTCTCACAAATTAAGGACATTGACTAGTTTTTGTCTGATTCTTATTAAAATTAAAATATTCTCAATTTAGTAAAAAAAATTATCAAAAAAGCTTGTCAACTAAACAATTTGATTCAATGATGATTTCGTTATGGAAGGCAAGGACTCTTATTTTAATTTATAGTAGTTGTGTTCCACATTAAGAAAGAATTATATGAAATACATAAAAAGTTGAAACATGGTTGATCGTAACAACTTTTTTTACCATATTATTGAAATAAGATGGCATTAGTAGCTTTGACTTGCTTTAATAAACACATTTTTTACAAATAAATTTTCTACAGGATACAAGGGTTTATAACAAATGGAATAACATTTAAGAACGTCAATACCTTCTGATTTTTGTTTTTCGTACTTATTAAAAAATATGGCCATTGTTTATTATTTTAAATATTTGTAAGTATTTTAATTAATAGAGAACACTGAATAACCAAAACAAATATGATTCAAATATTTTAAAATACCAAAAAATTATTTAAGATAATCGTTTCAATTCACATTATGCATGTTGAGCGCATTGTATTAAAAAATGAAAATTTTAAAAACTAAAAATAGATTTATTGGATGGAGTTTTTTCTAATGTGTATATGAATCGTATATGTATTTCATAAGGTTTTTCTAATCTTTCTCAATATGATTGAAGGACAACATATGTAAAACACGTTGGAGTGCAACGATGGCATACATCTAAACTTGTCCACACAACAACTAGTTAAGTTATTCGAAAACTAAAGAAAAAAAATTGTGTAATGAGTACAAATAAAAATGTCTATGGGAATCTAATATCTCATTCGGAAATGCTAAATTTACAATGCGAGTTAATTACTCTTATGTTAATGTTTTATTCACTATCCGAGTTGGATGAGTTTTAATTGTTAAACAACATATTATAATTTTAAAAAGTAAAATATGTTAAATTTTATAATTTCTATTAAAAATAAATAAGCATACTTGATTTTATACTTCACGTTGTTTGTTAACATTATGGTGCATATTTTTAATAAAATAGGGCCTTAAAGTGACTATTTTTGTATGGCGATACATATGCAATACTAATTCCGATAAGAAGTAGAAAATTTGTAGTTTTGGGTTTACTTAAATTCCTTTAAAAATATTACTAAATATACAAATTCCAAAACTAAAGATATGTTCTATTAAATTAAGATTACTACTATTTTTTTTTAGTTATTGTAATCTCTTATTATAGTGTTTGTAGTTTTTCATTGACACTGTTTGACCCAATTTTTTGGTTCAATTAATTCCATAAGAAAAAAGAAACGGAGGATAAATGTATGTTGTTAAATTATAACTTTATCGTATAATAAATAATATTAAATGCAATTATGTTGAAATATATAACATTTTCTTTTATTACAAACGCCTCTCAAACCCATGTCCTTTAGCTCAACCTATAAATGATAGTTTTCTTGATAACATACCTCATTCAAAATTAATTTTACGAGCCACACTAAAGGATCAACCCAATTCTTATACAATATGGCAAGTCTCAATACTTTTTCTTTCCTAGTGGTTTTGTTCATAACAATTGCTGTAGGGACAGCTATAAACAAAAATGATCGGATAATTAAGGAGAAAAACTGTGAAGCTAAAATAGGCATGCATTGCGTGATGGAAGTTTTTGACAATATATTCAAAAAAGGGAGTGTTTCTGACAAGTGTTGCGGTGAACTCATCGTATTAGGAAAAGTATGCCACTTTGCACTCGTAAAGAGAACCCTTGAAAATCACGTAGTCAAACACGTGAAGTCAAAGACAATCATGGAAAAGAGTGTTAGGACTTGGGACAATTGTCTCGTATTGAGCCATTCACCCTCACCGTCCGCTTAAAGATATTGACTTGCTCCAGTTAAAAAAGGATTATAAGAAACAACAACAACAATTATGTTATTTTTTTTATATTGTTCCATGAACTTAAAGAGAAGCACTTAATTTTATTCGTGTCAAGTTTGATCTTATTTGAACGACAAGAAAGAATAAAATGGTCCTATCAAAACATTGGATTAATAAAATATTATTTCTATGATAACAATATCTCGCTATGCTGGCAAACTTTTTCATTTAAAACTACAAACCATGTCACGTCAAATATTAGACTTTTTTTTATATTTTTTTTACTTTGACAAATATCAAGGTTGTATGTATTCATATTGTTCTTATAAGTAGAAATTAATAATTTGATGCAATCGTGAGAAATTTAATTAACCTCCCGCGCTAGAATTCTAAATATCATAACATATTGCAGTATCATTCTCACAAATTAAGGACATTGACTAGTTTTTGTCTGATTCTTATTAAAATTAAAATATTCTCAATTTAGTAAAAAAAAATTATCAAAAAAGCTTGTCAACTAAACAATTTGATTCAATGATGATTTCGTTATGGAAGGCAAGGACTCTTATTTTAATTTATAGTAGTTGTGTTCCACAGTAAGAAAGAATTATATGAAATACATAAAAAGTTGAAACATGGTTGATCGTAACAACTTTTTTTTACCATATTATTGAAATAAGATGGCATTAGTAGCTTTGACTTGCTTTAATAAACACATTTCTTACAAATAAATTTTCTACAGGATACAAGGGTTTATAACAAATGGAATAAAATTTAAGAACGTCAATACCTTCTGATTTTTGTTTTTCGTACTTATTAAAAAATATGGCCATTGTTTATTATTTTAAATATTTGTAAGTATTTTAATTAATATAGAACATTGAATAACCAAAACAAATATGATTCAAATATTTTAAAATACCAAAAAATTATTTAAGATAATCGTTTCAATTCACATTATGCATGTTGAGCGCATTGTATTAAAAAATGAAAATTTTAAAAACTAAAAATAGATTTATTGGATGGAGTTTTTTCTAATGTGTATATGAATCGTATATGTATTTCATAAGGTTTTTCTAATCTTTCTCAATATGATTGAAGGACAACATATGTAAAACACGTTGGAGTGCAACGATGGCATACATCTAAACTTGTCCACACAACAACTAGTTAAGTTATTCGAAAAACTAAAGAAAAAAAATTGTGTAATGAGTACAAATAAAAATGTCTATGGGAATCTAATATCTCATTCGGAAATGCTAAATTTACAATGCGAGTTAATTACTCTTATGTTAATGTTTTATTCACTATCCGAGTTGGATGAGTTTTAATTGTTAAACAACATATTATAATTTTAAAAAGTAAAATATGTTAAATTTTATAATTTCTATTAAAAATAAATAAGCATACTTGATTTTATGCTTCACGTTGTTTGTTAACATTATAGTGCATATTTTTAATAAAATAGGGCCTTAAAGTGACTATTTTTGTATGGCGATACATATGCAATACTAATTCCGATAAGAAGTAGAAAATGTGTAGTTTTGGGTTTCCTTAAATTCCTTTAAAAATATTACTAAATATACAAATTCCAAAACTAAAGATATGTTCTATTAAATTTAGATTACTACTATTTTCATTTTTAGTTATTGCAATCTATTATTATAGTGTTTGTAATTTGTCATTGACACTGTTTGACCCAATTTTTTGGTTCAATTAATTCCATAAGAAAAAAGAAACGGAGGATAAATGTATGTTGTTAAATTATAACTTTATCGTATAATAAATAATATTAAATGCAATTATGTTGAAATATATAACATTTTCTTTTATTACAAACGCCTCTCAAACCCATGTCCTTTAGCTCAACCTATAAATGATAGTTTTCTTGATAACATACCTCGTTAAAAATTAATTTTACGAGCCACACTAAAGGAACAACCCAATTCTTATACAATATGGCAAGTCTCAATACTTTTTCTTTCCTAGTGGTTTTGTTCATAACAATTGCTGTAGGGACAGCTATAAACAAAAATGATCGGATAATTAAGGAGAAAAACTGTGAAGCTAAAATAGGCATGCATTGCGTGATGGAAGTTTTTGACAATATATTCAAAAAAGGGAGTGTTTCTGACAAGTGTTGCGGTGAACTCATCGTATTAGGAAAAGTATGCCACTTTGCACTCGTAAAGAGAACCCTTGAAAATCACGTAGTCAAACACGTGAAGTCAAAGACAATCATGGAAAAGAGTGTTAGGACTTGGGACAATTGTCTCGTATTGAGCCATTCACCCTCACCGTCCGCTTAAAGATATTGACTTGCTCCAGTTAAAAAAGGATTATAAGAAACAACAACAACAATTATGTTATTTTGTTTTTGATATTGTTCCATGAACTTAAAGAGAAGCACTTAATTTTATTCGTGTCAAGTTTGATCTTACTTGAACGACAAGAAAGAATAAAATGGTCCTATCAAAACATTTGCTTAATAAAATATTATTTCTATGATAACAATATCTCGCTATGCTGGCAAACTTTTCATTTAATACTACAAACCATGTCACGTCAAATATTAGACTTTTTTTATATTTTTTTTACTTTGACAAATATCAAGGTTGTATGTATTCATATTGTTCTTATAAGTAGAAATTAATAATTTGATGCAATCGTGAGAAATTTAATTAACCTCTCGCGCTAGAATTCTAAATATCATAACATATTGCAGTATCATTCTCACAAATTAAGGACATTGACTAGTTTTTGTCTGATTCTTATTAAAATTAAAATATTCTCAATTTAGTAAAAAAAATTATCAAAAAAGCTTGTCAACTAAACAATTTGATTCAATGATGATTTCGTTATGGAAGGCAAGGACTATTATTTTAATTTATAGTAGTTGTGTTCTACAGTAAGAAAGAATTATATGAAATACATAAAAAGTTGAAACATTGTTGATCGTAACAACTTTTTTTTACCATATTATTGAAATAGGATGGCATTAGTAGCTTTGACTTGCTTTAATAAACACATTTTTTACAAATAAATTTTCTACAGGATACAAGGGTTTATAACAAATGGAATAACATTTAAGAACGTCAATACCTTCTGATTTTTGTTTTTCGTACTTATTAAAAAATATGGCCATTGTTTATTATTTTAAATATTTGTAAGTATTTTAATTAATAGAGAACACTGAATAACCAAAACAAATATGATTCAAATATTTTAAAATACCAAAAAATTATTTAAGATAATCGTTTCAATTCACATTATGCATGTTGAGCGCATTGTATTAAAAAATGAAAATTTTAAAAACTAAAAATAGATTTATTGGATGGAGTTTTTTCTAATGTGTATATGAATCGTATATGTATTTCATAAGGTTTTTCTAATCTTTCTCAATATGATTGAAGGACAACATATGTAAAACACGTTGGAGTGCAACGATGGCATACATCTAAACTTGTCCACACAACAACGAGTTAAGTTATTCGAAAACTAAAGAAAAAAAATTGTGTAATGAGTACAAATAAAAATGTCTATGGGAATCTAATATCTCATTCGGAAATGCTAAATTTACAATGCGAGTTAATTACTCTTATGTTAATGTTTTATTCACTATCCGAGTTGGATGAGTTTTAATTGTTAAACAACATATTATAATTTTAAAAAGTAAAATATGTTAAATTTTATAATTTCTATTAAAAATAAATAAGCATACTTGATTTTATACTTCACGTTGTTTGTTAACATTATGGTGCATATTTTTAATAAAATAGGGCCTTAAAGTGACTATTTTTGTATGGCGATACATATGCAATACTAATTCCGATAAGAAGTAGAAAATGTGTAGTTTTGGGTTTACTTAAATTCCTTTAAAAATATTACTAAATATACAAATTCCAAAACTAAAGATATGTTCTATTAAATTTAGATTACTACTATTTTCATTTTTAGTTATTGCAATCTCTTATTATAGTGTTTGTAATTTGTCATTGACACTGTTTGACCCAATTTTTTGGTTCAATTAATTCCATAAGAAAAAAGAAACGGAGGATAAATGTATGTTGTTAAATTATAACTTTATCGTATAATAAATAATATTAAATGCAATTATGTTGAAATATATAACATTTTCTTTTATTACAAACGCCTCTCAAACCCATGTCCTTTAGCTCAACCTATAAATGATAGTTTTCTTGATAACATACCTCGTTCAAAATTAATTTTACGAGCCACACTAAAGGAACAACCCAATTCTTATACAATATGGCAAGTCTCAATACTTTTTCTTTCCTAGTGGTTTTGTTCATAACAATTGCTGTAGGGACAGCTATAAACAAAAATGATCGGATAATTAAGGAGAAAAACTGTGAAGCTAAAATAGGCATGCATTGCGTGATGGAAGTTTTTGACAATATATTCAAAAAAGGGAGCGTTTCTGACAAGTGTTGTGGTGAACTCATCGTATTAGGAAAAGTATGCCACTTTGCATTCGTAAAGAGAACCCTTGAAAATCACATAGTAAAACACGTGAAGTGAAAGACAATCATGGAAAAGAGTGTTAGAACTTGGGACAATTGTATCGTATTGAGCCATTCACCCTCACCGTCCGCTTAAAGATATTGACTTGCTCCAGTTAAAAACGGATTATAAGAAACAACAACAACAATTATGGTATTTTGTTTTTGATATTGTTCCATGAACTTAAAGAGAAGCACTTAATTTTATTCGTGTCAAGTTTGATCTTATTTGAACGACAAGAAAGAATAAAATGGTCCTATCAAAACATTTGCTTAATAAAATATTATTTCTATGATAACAATATCTCGCTATGCTGGCAAACTTTTTCATTTAAAACTACAAACCATGTCACGTCAAATATTAGACTTTTTTTATATTTTTTTTACTTTGACAAATATCAAGGTTGTATGTATTCATATTGTTCTTATAAGTAAAAATTAATAATTTGATGCAATCGTGAGAAATTTAATAAACCTCCCGCGCTAGAATTCTAAATATCATAACATATTGCAGTATCATTCTCACAAATTAAGGACATTGACTAGTTTTTGTCTGATTCTTATTAAAATTAAAATATTCTCAATTTAGTAAAAAAAATTATCAAAAAAGCTTGTCAACTAAACAATTTGATTCAATGATGATTTCGTTATGGAAGGCAAGGACTATTATTTTAATTTATAGTAGTTGTGTTCTACAGTAAGAAAGAATTATATGAAATACATAAAAAGTTGAAACATTGTTGATCGTAACAACTTTTTTTTACCATATTATTGAAATAGGATGGCATTAGTAGCTTTGACTTGCTTTAATAAACACATTTTTTACAAATAAATTTTCTACAGGATACAAGGGTTTATAACAAATGGAATAACATTTAAGAACGTCAATACCTTCTGATTTTTGTTTTTCGTACTTATTAAAAAATATGGCCATTGTTTATTATTTTAAATATTTGTAAGTATTTTAATTAATAGAGAACACTGAATAACCAAAACAAATATGATTCAAATATTTTAAAATACCAAAAAATTATTTAAGATAATCGTTTCAATTCACATTATGCATGTTGAGCGCATTGTATTAAAAAACGAAAATTTTAAAAACTAAAAATAGATTTATTGGATGGAGTTTTTTCTAATGTGTATATGAATCGTATATGTATTTCATAAGGTTTTTCTAATCTTTCTCAATATGATTGAAGGACAACATATGTAAAACACGTTGGAGTGCAACGATGGCATACATCTAAACTTGTCCACACAACAACGAGTTAAGTTATTCGAAAACTAAAGAAAAAAAATTTGTGTAATGAGTACAAATAAAAATGTCTATGGGAATCTAATATCTCATTCGGAAATGCTAAATTTACAATGCGAGTCAATTACTCTTATGTTAATGTTTTATTCACTATCCGAGTTGGATGAGTTTTAATTGTTAAACAACATATTATAATTTTAAAAAGTAAAATATGTTAAATTTTATAATTTCTATTAAAAATAAATAAGCATACTTGATTTTATGCTTCACGTTGTTTGTTAACATTATGGTGCATATTTTTAATAAAATAGGGCCTTAAAGTGACTATTTTTGTATGGCGATACATATGCAATACTAATTCCGATAAGAAGTAGAAAATTTGTAGTTTTGGGTTTACTTAAATTCCTTTAAAAATATTACTAAATATACAAATTCCAAAACTAAAGATATGTTCTATTAAATTAAGATTACTACTATTTTCTTTTTTAGTTATTGTAATCTCTTATTATAGTGTTTGTAGCTTGTCATTGACACTGTTTGACCCAATTTTTTGGTTCAATTAATTCCATAAGAAAAAAGAAACGGAGGATAAATGTATGTTGTTAAATTATAACTTTATCGTATAATAAATAATATTAAATGCAATTATGTTGAAATATATAACATTTTCTTTTATTACAAACGCCTCTCAAACCCATGTCCTTTAGCTCAACCTATAAATGATAGATAACATACCTCGTTCAAAATTAATTTTACGAGCCACACTAAAGGAACAACCCAATTCTTATACAATATGGCAAGTCTCAATACTTTTTCTTTCCTAGTGGTTTTGTTCATAACAATTGCTGTAGGGACATCTATAAACAAAAATGATCGGATAATTAAGGAGAAAAACTGTGAAGCTAAAATAGGCATGCATTGCGTGATGGAAGTTTTTGACAATATATTCAAAAAAGGGAGCGTTTCTGACAAGTGTTGTGGTGAACTCATCGTATTAGGAAAAGTATGCCACTTTTCACTCGTAAAGAGAACCCTTGAAAATCACATAGTAAAACACGTGAAGTCAAAGACAATCATGGAAAAGAGTGTTAAGACTTGGGACAATTGTATCGTATTGAGCCATTCACCCTCACCGTCCGCTTAAAGATATTGACTTGCTCCAGTTAAAAACGGATTATAAGAAACAACAACAACAATTATGGTATTTTGTTTTTGATATTGTTCCATGAACTTAAAGAGAAGCACTTAATTTTATTCGTGTCAAGTTTGATCTTATTTGAACGACAAGAAAGAATAAAATGGTCCTATCAAAACATTTGCTTAATAAAATATTATTTCTATGATAACAATATCTCGCTATGCTGGCAAACTTTTTCATTTAAAACTATAAACCATGTCACGTCAAATATTAGACTTTTTTTATATTTTTTTTACTTTGACAAATATCAAGGTTGTATGTATTCATATTGTTCTTATAAGTAGAAATTAATAATTTGATGCAATCGTGAGAAATTTAATTAACCTCCCGCGCTAGAATTCTAAATATCATAACATATTGCAGTATCATTCTCACAAATTAAGGACATTGACTAGTTTTTGTCTGATTCTTATTAAAATTAAAATATTCTCAATTTAGTAAAAAAAATTATCAAAAAAGCTTGTCAACTAAACAATTTGATTCAATGATGATTTCGTTATGGAAGGCAAGGACTCTTATTTTAATTTATAGTAGTTGTGTTCCACAGTAAGAAAGAATTATATGAAATACATAAAAAGTTGAAACATGGTTGATCGTAACAACTTTTTTTTACCATATTATTGAAATAAGATGGCATTAGTAGCTTTGACTTGCTTTAATAAACACATTTTTGACAAATAAATTTTCTACAGGATACAAGGGTTTATAACAAATGGAATAACATTTAAGAACGTCAATACCTTCTGATTTTTTTTTCGTACTTATTAAAAAATATGGCCATTGTTTATTATTTTAAATATTTGTAAGTATTTTAATTAATAGAGAACACTGAATAACCAAAACAAATATGATTCAAATATTTTAAAATACCAAAAAATTATTTAAGATAATCGTTTCAATTCACATTATGCATGTTGAGCGCATTGTATTAAAAAACGAAAATTTTAAAAACTAAAAATAGATTTATTGGATGGAGTTTTTTCTAACGTGTATATGAATCGTATATGTATTTCATAAGGTTTTTCTAATCTTTCTCAATATGATTGAAGGACAACATATGTAAAACACGTTGGAGTGCAACGATGGCATACATCTAAACTTGTCCACACAACAACGAGTTAATTTATTTGAAAACTAAAGAAAAAAAAATGTGTAATGAGTACAAATAAAAATGTCTATGGGAATCTAATATCTCATTCGGAAATGCTAAATTTACAATGCGAGTCAATTACTCTTATGTTAATGTTTTATTCACTATCCGAGTTGGATGAGTTTTAATTGTTAAACAACATATTATAATTTTAAAAAGTAAAATATGTTAAATTTTATAATTTCTATTAAAAATAAATAAGCATACTTGATTTTATGCTTCACGTTGTTTGTTAACATTATGGTGCATATTTTTAATAAAATAGGGCCTTAAAATGACTGTTTTTGTATGGCGATATATTTGCAATACTAATTCCGATAAGATGTAGAAAATTTGTAGTTTTGTGTTTTACTTAAATTGCTTTAAAAATATTACTAAATATAAAAATTCCAAAACTAAAGATATGTGCTATTAAATTAATATTACTACTATTTTCTTTTTTAGTTATTGTAATCCCTTATTATAGTGTTTGTAGTTTGTCATTGACACTGTTTGACCCAATTTTTTTGTTCAATTATTCCATAAGAAAAAAGAAACGGAGGATAAATGTATGTTGTCAAATTATAACTTTATTGTATAATAAATAATATTAAATGCAATTATGTTGAAATATATAACATTTTCTTTTATTACAAACGCCTCTCAAACCCATGTCCTTTAGCTCAACCTATAAATGATAGATAACATACCTCGTTCAAAATTAATTTTACGAGCCACACTAAAGGAACAACCCAATTCTTATACAATATGGCAAGTCTCAATACTTTTTCTTTCCTAGTGGTTTTGTTCATAACAATTGCTGTAGGGACAGCTATAAACAAAAATGATCGGATAATTAAGGAGAAAAACTATGAAGCTAAAATGGGCATGCATTGCGTGATGGAAGTTTTTGACAATATATTAAAAAAATGGAGCGTTTCTGACAAGTGTTGCGGTGAACTCATCGTATTAGGAAATGTATGCCACTTTGCACTCGTAATGTACCACCCTAATTTAGGGGCTAAATTTAAGAAAATATAAATTGGTGGATTTAATTTGGTATTTTGAAAGAAATAAGGGATTAAATTGTAAGATTTCAAAGTTGACAGACCGTTTTAAGAAGTGCAGGAAGTTCAGTGGCTAAACTCTTGGTTTAGCCATTTTTAATTATGAGATGTTATAAACCCCCAGACTCCCGTATGTTTCTGGAAAATTTTCCAGTTTTCCTCTCCCGTTCTCCCTACTTCCAACTCCGATCTACTCGCCGTCCGACCTCCAAACGACAAGCCGAAACAACCATCGTGTTCGTTGTCAACCGAGGAACAAAACCCCTCAAACCTTTCGTCGTGAATCATCGCCGTTCGTTGTGAATTTCAGTCGGAAGTATCGTCGGTAATAACTCGGTTTTAGTTGGTTTTTCATCGATTCACGACGATCGGGTCATCCGTTTACGACACCTCCCGAACCATCGTGTTCCTTGTGCCGTTCCGAGTCCACCGGTGTTCTCCTTTTTCTCGGCGGCGGCGGTGCGTTGGGAGGTGAACCGGTCAAACTTCCCGATTTGTTGAAATCGAGCTCTCCACCGTTCAAAATTGTGAACCGAGCTTTGTAAGTATCTCGAAATCGATCAAAATAATTTTTAGAAATTTTTCCGGGATTTTATCACTGTTCACGCGCCCCTACGCGCCGCCACTGCGCGTGGGGAAGGGAAAAGTGACCGGTTTGACCGGTTTTGGAACTGTTTTGACCGGTTTGACCGGTCACAACCCGACCCGACCCGTTTACCCGACCCGTTGACCCGACCCGTTGACCGTTGACCCGTTGACCGTTGACCGGAGTTGACCACTGTTGACCAAAACTTTGACCGGCTTTGATCGGGCATTAAACAACCTTTGACTTCGACCGAGTATACCTATCCTGACATTTTTCGACGTTCCAAATCCGATTCCGCTGTCCGTTTTTCGAAATTCAAACCCGAAGGCCTCGAAATTGTCAGTCAAACCCGTTGACTTTGATTTTGACCGAAAATTCCAAATTTCCGAAAAGTTATATTTTATGCTTTCGACGTCCTGAATCCAAATCCGAAGTCTATTTCACCAAATTCGAACCCGGTAAGCCGTCTTTCACTAATTTATCACCCGATTCGATCCGTTTATCGTAATTAAGCTCCGTTTCTGATATAATTTATGTTGATATGTAACTTAAGAATTATTGGAAGTTGAATTGAAGATCAAATGCGTTCAAATGGAATTTTTATGGTCGATCAGTATTGCACGGAAATCGAGGTAATACTTTACTACCTCTTTATGCTTTATGGAACATGTTGATATTGATAAATGCATGAATAAGATAATGTTGGTCACTTTTGTGGAGTTGAATAAGTTATTCACTCGATATGAATGTGGTAGAAATTCTGTAACTGAATACGGATCGAATGACTAATATAAGAGATTGAAAGATTGTTAGAATTAAATTACAAGTTTGTGAATAGTGATAAAGAAATCAGACATGGATTTGTAAATTATATTTTATATCATCAAAGGTTAAATGTTAAAGGTACTTGGATGGGAAATTATGAGAATACTTCGGTATGGTAAAAATACGAAATTACCCTTATATTGGAAATTGACAAGAATTGTCTCTGGAAGTGGATTAATAAATCTGAAAAGAATTATTGATCTGCTAAAACTATTGATGTGCATAAGAAATGTTAGTTTTACTTGGAAATTATGGAGAACCGGTTTTTAAACCCAAGAAGGTTTATGCAAGATACTAGAAGTGTGTTAAGGGAATTATTTCAAGATCAGAGATTGTTCAAGAAAGCAATTAATCATAGGATCTCTAAATTATATTATTTTTGTTAAGTGCTAATATCGAACTTATCTGGTTAAGAAATTACGGAAATGCCTTAAGAGGTAGAATAGTCTGAGATGACTCTGAATGAGAAAATACTTAGAGGATTCGTACTTAACTCGATTAAGTACGGATTTAATTGTTAAGATCCCGACTTAGTGCAGGAAAATTTATGATATTCCGTTTGTAAAGTCTGAGAAGACACTTGACCTAAAAATATTCGAATAATGAGTAAATACTTGAAGAGTAATTTATCGGGGGTATTCTGTTGTCAGAATTGTTCGAAAGGACTGAAGTAAATGATAAGATTGAATTAAATAATAAGATCGGATGGAAGGAAAAGATTGAAATACCGTAGATCTGTAAAATGACCAAAATACCCCTGTAATGGAAATAACTCAAGAATATCACCAAGCTCAGGAATGATTGGATATCCTCGAGCTCTGAAAGGAATGGAATAAAACTGAACACCAAAATTACCAAAATACCCTTTTGGCCTATATTAAGTAAATGCCTTGGATTAATTAAGGAATCCAAATAAGCATAGGTATTGGACTACCTTTAAAAGTTATGGAACATAACTTAAGTGAGCCGATCAACCTTAATAATATGTCAGTACCTGAACGACATAGATATTACTTGAATTCGTGTTCGTCTTCTCAAGTTTGGCTCGATGACAAATTTTGGAAGTATTCAGTTCAGCTTAGATCTAGATCGTATTCAGTACTAGGAATTGGACGTTTGTTCGACAAATCAACCACGAAGACCAAATTGAATGAAATGGAAGTACAACATGTATATGAAATTCAGGAACGTTTAAATTATTCTGGAAAATCCCGAAGTAACTGGATTGGACTTGAATGTTAAATGAACTAAGTAACCTCAATGACTGAGGATTAAGTAAGAGATTGGAATAAGTTTGGAAACTCAGATGAACTTATGTGATGTATCATCCCTATGGATTATGAACCACAAATCAAGTACGTCAGCATTTCATGGTATAGTTGAAACATGGAAATAAAATAAAGACCATTAGAATATTTGCTTGTCTCCTTAAGATCTATTCAGTGATGACTCAGATGATGATTTGTGGATAAGAATATTTGGTATTAAAGAGTAAATACCCTAAAAGGTTAATGAATTGACAAGTTGGTAAGTATTGGTTCTAGAAGCTATTCATCTGGTGTTGTTCGTTAATCGGATTAATCGTTATAGATTGTAAAGATTCTGAATACCTTCAAATTTCGTAGAGCTTCAGAAAAGTGTACGAATAAGATGATCCCGATGAATCATATCCTGAATAACCGATGATTTTGTCAGTTAACAAACTCTTCTAATAGTGATTCTAATTTCCGGCATTCTATTGGTAAACTGAAGATTTGCGTTTTTCTGCCCGATAAGATTATCCTGTATCTCTAAATAATATCTGGAAACTCTAGTGTGTTCCCTACTTATATGAATATTTTATCTGATTTCTGATTTGAATTCTGTTTTGACATCTGATCTGAAATCTGTTCTGATTCCTAACTTGGATTCTGTTATGATATCTGATCTGAATTATGTTTTGATATCTCCGTTTACCGACGGAGAAATATTTTAAAAGGGGGGTATTGTTGAAGGAAGAAGTTCCGCAGGTTCCTCGGCTTTGTGCTCAGGGCCTTATATGTTGTGTTGGGTTGGGTGTATGGTTCTGGGGAACCTACACATTATGTTGTGTTGGGATGGGGGTATATATATATATATATATATATATATATATATGTTTTAAAAAGATCTGAAAAGTTGCATGGTTTTTGGGAATACACTAGAAAACCTATTATGATCTCCTGAACCTAGACATCCGAAATATTTCCATCTGGAATGAATACTATTTGTTACTACCTGAAATATCCGTAGAATCTCTGCTCAGTATAAAGATCTGTAAATGTCTGAATCGATAAGGAAAAATATGTTTATTTGTATCTGCACGTTCTTCAACATCATCTGGTAGTTCTGTATTACTGAGCTTTCCAAAGCTCACTCTATTACTCACATTTTCAGGTTAAAAGAATTGTACCAGTGCATCTATCGACTTCAGTAAGGGAGTTCTTCCGGCGTTGTTGCAGAGTATGGTACATGTGATTAGGGGGCATGTAATTGTATTTTTATTTATATACGAGTTTTTAAATCTGTTTTAATTTTAAATAGTGGCAAATGATTTTATAAGTTACACGTTTCAATAAAAGTTTTAAAATTTCTGCTATTTTTTACGGTGGGTCGCTCCGGTGGCCCAAATGTGACACCCCGGATCGGATCGGGCCACCCGCATTGGTCTGGGGGGTTACACGTAAAGAGAACCATTGAAAATCACGTAGTCAAACACGTGAAGTCAAAGACAATCATGGAAAAGAGTGTTAGGACTTGGGACAATTGTCTCGTATTGAGCCATTCACCCTCACCGTCCGCTTAAAGATATTGACTTGCTCCAGTTAAAAAAGGATTATAAGAAACAACAACAACAATTATGTTATTTTGTTTTTGATATTGTTCCATGAGCTTAAAGAGAAGCGCTTAATTTTATTCGTGCCAAGTTTGATCTTATTTGAACGACAAGAAAGAATAAAATGGTCCTATCAAAACATTTGCTTAATAAAATGTTATTTCTATGATAACAATATCTCGCTATGCTGGCAAACTTTTTCATTTAAAACTACAAACCATGTCACGTCAAATATTAGACTTTTTTTTATATTTTTTTTACTTTGACAAATATCAAGGTTGTATGTATTCATATTGTTCTTATAAGTAGAAATTAATAATTTGATGCAATCGTGAGAAATTTAATTAACCTCCCGCGCTAAAATTCTAAATATCATAACATACTGCAGTATCATTCTCACAAATTAAGGACATTGACTAGTTTTGTCTGATTCTTATTAAAATTAAAATATTCTCAATTTAGTAAAAAAATTATAAAAAAGCTTGTCAACTAAACAATTTGATTCAATGATAATTTCGTTATGGAAGGCAAGGACTCTTTTTTAATTTAGTAGTTGTGTTCCACAGTAAGAAAGAATTATGAATACATAAAAAGTTGAAACATGGTTGATCGTAACAACTTTTTTTTACCATATTATTGAAATAAGAGGGCATTAGTAGCTTTGACTTGCTTTAATAAACACATTTTTTACAAATAAACTTTCTACGGGATACAAGGGTTTATAACAAATGGAATAACATTTAAGAACGTCAATACCTTCTGATTTTTTTTCGTACTTATTAAAAAATATGGTCATTGTTTATTATTTTAAATATTTGTAAGTATTTAATTAATAGAGAACACTGAATAACCAAACAAATATGATTCAAATATTTTAAAATACCAAAAAATTATTTAAGATAATCGTTTCAATTCACATTATGCATGTTGAGCGCATTGTATTAAAAAACGAAAATTTTAAAAACTAAAAATAGATTTATTGGATGGAGTTTTTTCTAATGTGTATATGAATCGTATATGTATTTCATAAGGTTTTTCTAATCTTTCTCAATATGATTGAAGGATAACATATGTAAAACACGTTGGAGTGCAACGATGGCATACATCTAAACTTGTCCACACAACAACGAGTTAATTTATTCGAAAACTAAAGAAAAAAAATTGTGTAATGAGTACAAATAAAAATGCCTATGGGAATCTAATATCTCATTCGGAAATGCTAAATTTACAATGCGAGTCAATTACTCTTATGTTAATGTTTTATTCACTATCCGAGTTGGATGAGTTTTAATTGTTAAACAACATATTATAATTTTAAAAAGTAAAATATGTTAAATTTTATAATTTCTATTAAAAATAAATATGCATACTTGATTTTATGCTTCACGTTGTTGTTAACATTATGGTGCATATTTTTAATAAAATATGGCCTTAAAGTGACTATTTTTGTATGGCGATACATGCAATACTAATTCCGATAAGAAGTAGAAAATTTGTAGTTTTGGGTTTACTTAAATTCCTTTAAAAATATTACTAAATATAGAAATTCCAAAACTAAGGATATGTTCTATTAAATTAAGATTACTACTATTTTCTTTTTTAGTTATTGTAATCTCTTATTATAGTGTTTGTAGTTTGTCATTGACACTGTTTGACCCAATTTTTTGGTTCAATTAATTCCATAAGAAAAAAGAAACGGAGGATAAATGTATGTTGTTAAATTATAACTTTATCGTATAATAAATAATATTAAATGCAATTATGTTGAAATATATAACATTTTCTTTTATTACAAACACCTCTCAAACCCATGTCCTTTAGCTCAACCTATAAATGATAGTTTTCTTGATAACATACCTCGTTCAAAATTAATTTTACGAGCCACACTAAAGGAACATTCCAATTCTTATACAATATGGCAAGTCTCAATACTTTTTCTTTCCTAGTGGTTTTGTTCATAACAATTGCTGTAGGGACAGCTATAAACAAAATGATCGGATAATTAAGGAGAAAAACTATGAAGCTAAAATGGGCATGCATTGCGTGATGGAAGTTTTTGACAATATATTAAAAAAATGGAGCGTTTCTGACAAGTGTTGCGGTGAACTCATCGTATTAGGAAATGTATGCCACTTTGCACTCGTAAAGAGAACCATTGAAAATCACGTAGTCAAACACGTGAAGTCAAAGACAATCATGGAAAAGAGTGTTAGGACTTGGGACAATTGTCTCGTATTGAGCCATTCACCCTCACCGTCCGCTTAAAGATATTGACTTGCTCCAGTTAAAAAAGGATTATAAGAAACAACAACAACAATTATGTTATTTTGTTTTTGATATTGTTCCATGAGCTTAAAGAGAAGCGCTTAATTTTATTCGTGCCAAGTTTGATCTTATTTGAACGACAAGAAAGAATAAAATGGTCCTATCAAAACATTTGCTTAATAAAATGTTATTTCTATGATAACAATATCTCGCTATGCTGGCAAACTTTTTCATTTAAAACTACAAACCATGTCACGTCAAATATTAGACTTTTTTATATTTTTTTACTTGACAAATATCAAGGTTGTATGTATTCATATTGTTCTTAAGTAGAAATTAAGAATTTGATGCAATCGTGAGAAATTTAATTAACCTCCCGCGCTAAAATTCTAAATATCATAACATACTGCAGTATCATTCTCACAAATTAAGGACATTGACTAGTTTTTGTCTGATTCTTATTAAAATTAAAATATCTCAATTTAGTAAAAAAAATTATCAAAAAAGCTTGTCAACTAAACAATTTGATTCAATGATAATTTCGTTATGGAAGGCAAGGACTCTTATTTTAATTTATAGTAGTTGTGTTCCACAGTAAGAAAGAATTATGAAATACATAAAAAGTTGAAACATGGTTGATCGTAACAACTTTTTTTACCATATATTGAAATAAGAGGGCATTAGTAGCTTTGACTTGCTTTAATAAACATTTTTACAATAAACTTTCTACGGGATACAAGGGTTTATAACAAATGGAATAACATTTAAGAACGTCAATACCTTCTGATTTTTTTTCGTACTTATTAAAAATATGGTCATTGTTTATTATTTTAAATATTTGTAAGTATTTTAATTAATAGAGAACACTGAATAACCAAAACAAATATGATTCAAATATTTTAAATACCAAAAATTATTTAAGATAATCGTTTCAATTCACATTATGCATGTTGAGCGCATTGTATTAAAAAACGAAAATTTTAAAAACTAAATATAGATTTATTGGATGGAGTTTTTTCTAATGTGTATATGAATCGTATATGTATTCATAAGGTTTTTTCTTTCTCAATATGATTGAAGGACAACATATGTAAAACACGTTGGAGTGCAACGATGGCATACATCTAAACTTGTCCACACAACAACGAGTTAATTTATTCGAAAACTAAAGAAAAAAAATTGTGTAATGAGTACAATAAAAATGGGAATCTAATATCTCATTCGGAAATGCTAAATTTACAATGCGAGTCAATTACTCTTATGTTAATGTTTTATTCACTATCCGAGTTGGATGAGTTTTAATTGTTAAACAACATATTATAATTTAAAAAGTAAAATATGTTAAATTTTATAATTTCTATTAAAAATTAATAAGCATACTTGATTTTATGCTTCACGTTGTTTGTTAACATTATGGTGCATATTTTTAATAAAATATGGCGTTAAAGTGACTATTTTTGTATGGCGATACATATACAATACTAATTCCGATAAGAAGTAGAAAATTTGTAGTTTTGGGTTTACTTAAATTCCTTTAAAAATATTACTAAATATAGAAATTCCAAAACTAAGGATATGTTCTATTAAATTAAGATTACTACTATTTCTTTTTTAGTTATTGTAATCTCTTATATAGTGTTTGTAGTTTGTCATTGACACTGTTTGACCCAATTTTTTGGTTCAATTAATTCCATAAGAAAAAAAAACGGAGGATAAATGTATGTTGTTAAATTATAACTTTATCGTATAATAATAATATTAAATGCAATTATGTTGAAATATAACATTTTCTTTTATTACAAACACCTCTCAAACCCATGTCCTTTAGCTCAACCTATAAATGATAGTTTTCTTGATAACATACCTCGTTCAAAATTAATTTTACGAGCCAACTAAAGGAACATTCCAATTCTTATACAATATGGCAAGTCTCAATACTTTTCTTTCCTAGTGGTTTTGTTCATAAAAATTGCTGTAGGGACAGCTATAAACAAAAATGATCGGATAATTAAGGAGAAAAACTATGAAGCTAAAATGGGCATGCATTGCGTGATGGAAGTTTTTGACAATATATTAAAAAATGGAGCGTTTCTGACAAGTGTTGCGGTGAACTCATCGTATTAGGAAATGTATGCCACTTTGCACTCGTAAAGAGAACCATTGAAAATCACGTAGTCAAACACGTGAAGTCAAAGACAATCATGGAAAAGAGTGTTAGGACTTGGGACAATGTCTCGTATTGAGCCATTCACCCTCACCGTCCACTTAAAGATATGACTTGCTCCAGTTAAAAAGGATTATAAGAAACAACAACAACAATTATGTTATTTGTTTTAATTGATGCAATCGTGAGAAATTTAATTAACCTCCCGCGCTAAATTCTAAATATCATAACATACTGCAGTCATTCTCACAAATAAGGACATTGACTAGTTGTGTCTGATTCTTATTAAAATTAAAATATTCTCAATTAGTAAAAAAAATTATCAAAAAAGCTTGTCAACTAAACAATTTGATTCAATGATAATTTCGTTATGGAAGGCAAGGACTCTTATTTTAATTTATAGTAGTTGTGTTCCACAGTAAGAAAGAATTATGAAATACATAAAAAGTTGAAACATGGTTGATCGTAACAACTTTTTTTTACCATATATTGAAATAAGAGGGCATTAGTAGCTTTGACTTGCTTTAATAAACACATTTTTTACAAAATAAACTTTCTACGGGATACAAGGGTTTATAACAAATGGAATAACATTTAAGAACGTCAATACCTTCTGATTTTTTTTTCGTACTTATTAAAAAATGGTCATTGTTTTATTTTAAATATTTGTAAGTATTTTAATTAATAGAGAACACTGAATAACCAAAACAAATATGATTCAAATATTTTAAAATACCAAAAAATTATTTTAAGATAATCGTTTCAATTCACATTATGCATGTTGAGCTCATTGTATTAAAAAACGAAAATTTTAAAAACTAAAAATAGATTTATTGGATGGAGTTTTTCTAATGTGTATATGAATCGTATATGTATTTCATAAGGTTTTCAAATCTTTCTCAATATGATGAAGGACAACATATGTAAAAACGTTGAGTGCAACGATGGCATACATCTAAACTTGTCCACACAACGAGTTAATTTATTCGAAACTAAGAAAAAAAATTGTGTAATGAGTACAAATAAAATGTCTATGGGAATCTAATATCTCATTCGGAAATGCTAAAACTAAAGAAAAAAAATTGTGTAATGAGTACAATAAAAATGTCTATGGGAATCTAATATCTCATTCGGAAATGCTAAATTTACAATGCGAGTCAATTACTCTTATGTTAATGTTTTATATTCACTATCCGAGTTGGATGAGTTTTAATTGTTAAAAACATATTATAATTTAAAAGTAAATATGTTAAATTTTATAATTTCTATTAAAAATAAATAGCATACTTGATTTTATGCTTCACGTTGTTTGTTAACATTATGGTGCATATTTTTAATAAAATATGGCCTTAAAGTGACTATTTTTGTATGGCGAAGTAAAAATTTGTAGTTTTGGGTTTACTTAAATTCCTTTAAAAATATATTAAATAGAAATTCCAAAACTAAGGATATGTTCTATTAAATTAAGATTACTACTATTTTCTTTTTTAGTTATTGTAATCTCTTATTATAGTGTTTGTAGTTTGTCATTGACACTGTTTGACCCAATTTTTGGTTCAATTAATTCCATAAGAAAAAAGAAACGGAGGAAATGTATGTTGTTAAATTATAACTTTATCGTATAATAAATAATATTAAATGCAATTATGTTGAAATATAAACATTTTCTTTTATTACAAACACCTCTCAAACCCATGTCCTTTAGCTCAACCTATAAATGATAGTTTTCTTGATAACATACCTCGTTCAAAATTAATTTTACGAGCCACACTAAAGGAACATTCCAATTCTTAACAATATGGCAAGTCTCAATACTTTTTCTTTCCTAGTGGTTTTGTTCATAACAATTGCTGTAGGGACAGCTATAAACAAAAATGATCGGATAATTAAGGAGAAAAACTATGAAGCTAAATGGGCATGCATTGCGTGATGGAAGTTTTTGACAATATATTAAAAAAATGGAGCGTTTCTGACAAGTTGCGGTGAACTCATCGTATTAGGAAATGTATGCCACTTTGCACTCGTAAAGAGAACCATTGAAAATCACGTAGTCAAACACGTGAAGTCAAAGACAATCATGGAAAAAGTGTTAGGACTTGGGACAATTGTCTCGTATTGAGCCATTCACCCTCACCGTCCGCTTAAAGATATTGACTTGCTCCAGTTAAAAAAGGATTATAAAAACAACAACAACAATTATGTTTTTTGTTTTTGATATTGTTCCATGAGCTTAAAGAGAAGCGCTTAATTTTATTCGTGCCAAGTTTGATCTATTTGAACGACAAGAAAGAATAAAATGGTCCTATCAAAACATTTTCTTAATAAATGTTATTTCTATGATAACAATATCTCGCTATGCTGGCAAACTTTTTCATTTAAAACTACAAACCATGTCACGTCAAATATTAGACTTTTTTTATATTTTTTTTACTTTGACAAATATCAAGGTTGTATGTATTCATATTGTTCTTATAAGTAGAAATTAATAATTTGATGCAATCGTGAGAAATTTAATTAACCTCCCGCTAAAATTCTAAATATCATAACATACTGCAGTATCATCACAAATTAAGGACATTGACTAGTTTTTTTGTCTGATTCTTATTTAAATTAAATATTCTCAATTTAGTAAAAAAATTATCAAAAAAGCTTGTCAACTAAACAATTTGATTCAATGATAATTTCGTTATGGAAGGCAAGGACTCTTATTTTAATTTATAGTAGTTGTGTTCCACAGTAAGAAAGAATTATGAAATACATAAAAAGTTGAAACATGGTTGATCGTAACAACTTTTTTTTACCATATTATTGAAATAAGAGGGCATTAGTAGCTTTGACTTGCTTTAATAAACACATTTTTTACAAATAAACTTTCTACGGGATACAAGGGTTTATAACAAATGGAATAACATTTAAGAACGTCAATAGCTTCCGATTTTTGTTTTTCGTACTTATTAAAAAATATGGCCATTGTTTATTATTTCAAATATTTGTAAGTATTTTAATTAATAGAGAACACTGAATAACCAAAAAAATATGATTAAAATATTTTAAAATACCAAAAAATTATTTAAGATAATCGTTTCAATTCACATTATGCATGTTGAGCGCATTGTATTAAAAAACGAAAATTTTAAAAACTAAAAATAGATTTATTGGATGGAGTTTTTTCTAATGTGTATATGAATCGTATATGTATTTCATAAGGTTTTTCTAATCTTTCTCAATATGATTGAAGGACAACATATGTAAAACACGTTGGAGTGCAACGATGGCATACATCTAAACTTGTCCACACAACAACGAGTTAAGTTATTCGAAAACTAAAGAAAAAAAATTGTGTAATGAGTAAAAATAAAAATGTCTATGGGAATCTAATATCTCATTCGGAAATGCTAAATTTACAATGCGAGTCAATTACTCTTATGTTAATGTTTTATTCACTATCCGAGTTGGATGAGTTTTAATTGTTAAACAACATATTATAATTTTAAAAAGTAAAATATGTTAAATTTTATAATTTCTATTAAAAATAATTAAGCATACTTGATTTTATGCTTCACGTTGTTTGTTAACATTATGGTGCATATTTTTAATAAAATAGGGCCTTAAAGTGACTATTTTTGTATGGCGATACATATGCAATACTAATTCCGATAAGAAGTAGAAAATTTGTAGTTTTGGGTTTACTTAAATTCCTTTAAAAATATTACTAAATATACAAATTCCAAAACTAAAGATATGTTCTATTAAATTAAGATTACTACTATTTTCTTTTTTAGTTATTGTAATCTCTTATTATAGTGTTTGTAGTTTGTCATTGACACTGTTTGACCCAATTTTTTGGTTCAATTAATTCCATAAGAAAAAAGAAACAGAGGATAAATGTATGTTGTTAAATTATAACTTTATCGTATAATAAATAATATTAAATGCAATTATGTTGAAATATATAACATTTTCTTTTATTACAAACGCCTCTCAAACCCATGTCCTTTAGCTCAACCTATAAATGATAGTTTTCTTGATAACATACCTCGTTCAAAATTAATTTTACGAGCCACAATAAAGGAACAACCCAATTCTTATACAATATGGCAACTCTCAATACTTTTTCTTTCCTAGTGGTTTTGTTCATAACAATTGCTGTAGGGACAGCTATAAACAAAAATGATCAGATAATTAAGGAGAAAAACTGTGAAGCTAAAATAGGCATGCATTGCGTGATGGAAGTTTTTGACTCTATATTCAAAAAGGGCAGCGTTTCTGACAAGTGTTGCGGTGAACTCATCGTATTAGGAAAAGTATGCCACTTTGCACTCGTAAAGAGAACCCTTGAAAATCACGTAGTCAAACACGTGAAGTCAAAGACAATCATGGAAAAGAGTGTTAGGACTTGGGACAATTGTCTCGTATTGAGCTATTCACCCTCACCGTCCGCTTAAAGATATTGACTTGCTCCAGTTAAAAAAGGATTATAAGAAACAACAACAACAATTATGTTATTTTGTTTTTGATATTGTTCCATGAACTTAAAGAGAAGCACTTAATTTTATTCGTGTCAAGTTTGATCTTATTTGAACGACAAGAAAGAATAAAATGGTCCTATCAAAACATTTGCTTAATAAAATATTATTTCTATGATAACAATATCTCGCTATGCTGGCAAACTTTTTCATTTAAAACTACAAACCATGTCACGTCAAATATTAGACTTTTTTTTATATTTTTTTTACTTTGACAAATATCAAGGTTGTATGTATTCATATTGTTCTTATAAGTAGAAATTAAGAATTTGATGCAATCGTGAGAAATTTAATTAACCTCCCGCGCTAGAATTCTAAATATCATAACATATTGCAGTATCATTCTCACAAATTAAGGACATTGATTAGTTTTTGTCTGATTCTTATTAAAATTAAAATATTTTCAATTTAGTAAAACAAATTATCAAAAAGGCTTGTCAACTAAACAATTTGATTCAATGATGATTTCGTTATGGAAGGCAAGGACTCTTATTTTAATTTATAGTAGTTGTGTTCCACAGTAAGAAAGAATTATATGAAATACATAAAAAGTTGAAACATGGTTGATCGTAACAACTTTTTTTTACCATATTATTGAAATAGGATGGCATTAGTAGCTTTGACTTGCTTTAATAAAACATTTTTTACAAATAAATTTTCTACAGGATACAAGGGTTTATAACAAATAGAATAACATTTAAGAACGTAAATACCTTCTGATTTTTGTTTTTCGTACTTATTAAAAAATATGGCCATTGTTTATTATTTTAAATATTTGTAAGTATTTTAATTAATAGAGAACACTGAATAACCAAAACAAATATGATTCAAATATTTTAAAATACCAAAAAATTATTTAAGATAATCGTTTCAATTCACATTATGCATGTTGAGCGCATTGTATTAAAAAACGAAAATTTTAAAAACTAAAAATAGATTTATTGGATGGAGTTTTTTCTAATGTGTATATGAATCGTATATGTATTTCATAAGGTTTTTCTAATCTTTCTCAATATGATTGAAGGACAACATATGTAAAACACGTTGGAGTGCAACGATGGCATACATCTAAACTTGTCCACACAACAACGAGTTAAGTTATTCGAAAACTAAAGAAAAAAAATTGTGTAATGAGTAAAAATAAAAATGTCTATGGGAATCTAATATCTCATTCGGAAATGCTAAATTTACAATGCGAGTCAATTACTCTTATGTTAATGTTTTATTCACTATGCGAGTTGGATGAGTTTTAATTGTTAAACAACATATTATAATTTTAAAAAGTAAAATATGTTAAATTTTATAATTTCTATTAAAAATAAATAAGCATACTTGATTTTATGCTTCACGTTGTTTGTTAACATTATGGTGCATATTTTTAATAAAATAGGGCCTTAAAATGACTGTTTTTGTATGGCGATATATTTGCAATACTAATTCCGATAAGAAGTAGAAAATTTGTAGTTTTGTGTTTACTTAAATTGCTTTAAAAATATTACTAAATATACAAATTCCAAAACTAAAGATATGTGCTATTAAATTAATATTACTACTATTTTCTTTTTTAGTTATTGTAATCCCTTATTATAGTGTTTGTAGTTTGTCATTGACACTGTTTGACCCAATTTTTTGGTTCAATTATTCCATAAGAAAAAAGAAACGGAGGATAAATGTATGTTGTTAAATTATAACCTTATCGTATAATAAATAATATTAAATGCAATTATGTTGAAATATATAACATTTTCTTTTATTACAAACGCCTCTCAAACCCATGTCCTTTACCTCAACCTAGAAATAATAGTTTTCTTGATAACATACTTCGTTAAAAATTAATTTTACGAGCCACACTAAAGGAACAACCCAATTCTTATACAATATGGCAAGTCTCAATACTTTTTCTTTCCTAGTGGTTTTGTTCATAACAATTGCTGTAGGGACAGCTATAAAAAAATGATCAGATAATTAAGGAGAAAAATTGTGAAGCTAAAATGGGCATGCATTGCGTGATGGAAGTTTTTGACTATATATTCAAAAAGGGCAGTGTTTCTGACAAGTGTTGCGGTGAACTCATCGTATTAGGAAAAGTATGCCACTTTGTACTCGTAAAGAGAACCCTTGAAAATCATGTAGTCAAACACGTGAAGTCAAAGACAATCATGGAAAAGAGTGTTAGGACTTGGGAAAATTGTCTTGTATTGAGCCATTCACCATCACCGTCCGCTTAAAGATATTCACTTGCTCCAGTTAAAAAGGATTATAAGAAACTACAACAATAATTATGTTATTTTTTTTTTATATTGTTCCATGAACTTAAAGAGAAGCGCTTAATTTAATTCGTGTCAAGTTTGATCTTATTTGAACGGCACGAAAGAATAAAATGCCCTATCAAAACATTTGCTTAATAAAATATTATTTCTATGTTAACAACATCTCGCTATGGTGGCAAACCTTTTCATTTAAAACTACAAACCATGTCATGTCAAATATTAGACTTTTTTTATATTGTTTTTACTTTGAAAAATATCAAGGTTGTATGTATTCATATTGTTCTTATAAGTAGAAATTAATAATTTGATGCAATCGTAAGAAATTTAATTAACCTCCCGTGCTAGAACTCTAAATATCATATCATATTGCAGTATCATTCTCACAAATTAAGAACATTGACTAGTTTTTGTCTGATTCTTATTAAAATTAAAATATTCTCAATTTAGTAAAAAATATTATCAAAAAAGCTTGTCAACTAAACAATTTGATTCAGTGATGCTTTCGTTATGGAAGGCAAGGACTCTTATTTTAATTTATAGTAGTTGTGTTCCACAGTAAGAAAGATTTATATGAAATACATAAAAAGTTGAAACATGGTTGATCGTCACAACTTTTTTTTTACCATATTATTGAAATAAGATGACATTAGTAGCTTTGACTTGCTTTAATAAACACATTTTTTACAAATAAATTTTCTACGGAATACAATGGTTTATAACAAATGGAATAACATTTAAGAACGTCAATAGCTTCTGATTTTTTTTCGTACTTATTAAAAAATATGGCCATTGTTTATTATTTTAAATATTTGTAAGTATTTTAATTAATAGAGAACGCTGAATAACCAAAACAAATATGATTCAAATATTTTAAAATACCAAAATATTATTTAAGATAATCGTTTCAATTCACATTATGCACGTTGAGCGCATTGTATTAAAAAACGAAAATTTTAAAAACTAAAAATAGATATATTGGATGGAGTTTTTTCTAATGTGTATATGAATCGTATATGTATTTCATAAGGTTGTTCTAATCTTTCTCAATATGATTGAAGGACAATATATGTAAAACACGCTGGAGTGCAACGATGGCATATATCTAAACTTGTCCACACAACAACGAGTTAAGTTATTCGAAAACAAAAGATAAAGAAATTGTGTAATGAGTACAAAAACAATGTCTATGGGAATCTAATATCTCATTCGGAAATGCTAAATTTACAATGCGAGTCAATTACTCTTATGTTAATGTTTTATTCACTATCCGAGTTGGATGAGTTTTAAATGTTAAACAACATATTATAATTTTGAAAAGTAAAATATGCTAAATTTTATAATTTCTATTAAAAATAAATAAGCATACTTGATTTTCTGCTGCACATTGTTTATTAACATTATGGTGTATATTTTTAATAAAATAGGGCCTTAAAGTGACTATTTTTGTATGGCGATACATTTGCAATGCTAATTCCGATAAGAAGTAGAAAATTTGTAGTTTTGTGTTTACTTAAATTGCTTTAAAAATATTACTAAATATAAAAATTCTAAAATTAAAGATATGTTCTATTAAATTAATATTACTACTATTTTCTTTTTTAGTTATTGTAATCCCTTATTATAGTGTTTGTAGTTTGTCATTGACACTGTTTGACCCAATTTTTTGGTTCAAATAATGGCATAAGAAAAAAGAAACGGAGGATAAATGTATGTTGATAAATTATAACTTTATCGTATAATAAATAATAATAAATGCAATTATGTTGAAATATATAACATTTTCTTTTATTACAAACGGCTCTCAAACCCATGTCCTTTAGCTCAACCTATAAATGATAGTTTTCTTGATACCATACCTCGTTCAAAATTAATTTTACGAGCCACACTAAAGGAACAACCTAATTCTTATACAATATTGCAAGTCTCAATACTTTTTCTTTCCTAGTGGTTTTGTTCATAACAATTGCTGTAGGGACAGCTATAAACAAAAATGATCAGATAATTAAGGAGAAAAATTGTGAAACTAAATGTATATGCATTGCGTGATGGAAGTTTTTGACAATATATTCAAAAAGGGGAGCGTTTCTGACAAGTGTTGCGGTGAACTCATCGTATTAGGAAAAATATGCCACTTTGCACTCGTAAAGAGAACCCTTGAAAATCATGTAGTCAAACACATGAAGTCAAAGACAATCATGGAAAAGAGTGTTAGGACTTGTGACAGCTGTCTCGTATTGAGCCATTCACCCTCACCGTCTGCTTAAAGATATTGAGTTGCTCCAGTTAAAAAAGGATTATAAGAAACAACAACAACAATTATGTTATTTCGTTTTTGATATTGTTCCATGAACTTAAAGAGAAGCGCTTAATTTAATTCGTGTCAAGTTTGATCTTATTTGAACGGCAAGAAAGAATAAAATGTCCCTATCAAAATATTTGCTTAATAAAATATTATTTCCATGTTAACAACATCTCGCTATGGTGGCAAATTTTTTTCATTTAAAACTACAAACCATGTCATGTCAACTATTAGACTTTTTTTATATTGTTTTTAGTTTGACAAATATCAAGATTGTATGTATTCATATTGTTCTTATAAGTAGAAATTAATAATTTGATGCAATCGTAAGAAATTTAATTAACCTCTCGCGCTAGAATTCTAAATATCATATCATATTTCAGTATCATTCTCACAAATTAAGAACATTGACTAGTTTTTGTCTGATTCTTATCAAAATTAAAATATTCTCAATTTAGTAAAAATATTATCAAAAAAGCTTGTCAACTAAACAATTTGATTCAATGATGCTTTCGTTATGGAAGGCAAGGACTCTTATTTTAATTTATAGTAGTTGTGTTCCACGGTAAGAAAGATTTATATGAAATACATAAAAAGTTGAAACATGGTTGATCGTAACTACTTTTTTTACCATATTATTGAAATAAGATGAAATTAGTAGCTTTGACTTGCTTTAATAAACACATTTTTTACAAATAAATTTTCTACGGGATACAAGGGTTTATAACAAATGGAATAACATTTAAGATTGTTAATAGCTTCCGATTTTTATTTTTCGTACTTATTAAAAAAGAGGGCCATTGTTTATTATTTTAAATATTTGTAGGTATTTTAATTAATAGAGAACGCAGAATAACCAAAAAAATATGATTCAAATATTTTAAAATACCAAAAAATTGTTTAAGATAATCGTTTCAATTCACATTATGCATGCTGAGCGCATTGTATTAAAAAACGAAAATTTTAAAAACTAAAAATAGATATATTGGATGGAGTTTTTTCTAATGTGTATATGAATCGTATATGTATTTCATAAGGTTCTTATAATCTTTCTCAATATGATTGAAGGACAATATATGTAAAACACGCTGGAGTGCAACGATGGTATATATCTAAACTTGTCCACACAACAACGAGTTAAGTTATTCGAAAACAAAAGAAAAAAAAATTGTGTAATGAGTACAAATAAAAATGTCTATGGGAATCTAATATCTCATTTGGAAATGCTAAATTTACAATGCGAGTCAATTACTCTTATGTTAATGTTTTATTCACTATCCGAGTTAGATAAGTTTTAAATGTTAAACAACATATTATAATTTTGAAAAGAAAAATATGTTAAATTTTATAATTTCTATTAAAAATAAATAAGCATACTTGATTTTATGTTGCACATTGTTTGTTAACATTATGGTGCATATTTTTAATAAAATATGGCCTTAAAGTGACTATTTTTGTATGGCGATACATTTGCAATACTAATTCCGATAAGAAGTAGAAAATTTGTAGTTTTGTGTTTACTTAAATTGCTTTAAAAATATTACTAAATATACAAATTCCAAAACTAAAGATATGTGCTATTAAATTAATATTACTACTATTTTTTTTAGTTATTGTAATCCCTTATTATATTGTTTGTAGTTTGTCATTGACACTGTTTGACCCAATTTTTTGGTTCAATTAATGCCATAAGAAAAAAGAAACGGAGGATAAATGTATGTTGTTAAATTATAACTTTATCGTATAATAAATAATAATAAATGCAATTATGTTGAAATATATAACATTTTCTTTTATTACAAACGCCTCTCAAACCCATGTCCTTTAGCTCAACCTAGAAATGATAGTTTTCTTGATAACATACCTCGTTCAAAATTAATTTTACGAGCCACACTAAAGGAACAACCAATTCTTATACAATATGGCAAGTCTCAATACTTTTTCTTTCCTAGTGGTTTTGTTCATAACAATTGCTGTTGGGACAGCTATAAACAAAAGTGATCGGATAATTAAGGAGAAAAATTGGGAAACTAAAATGGCCATGCATTGCGTGATGGAAGTTTTTGACAATATATTCAAAAAGGGGAGCGTTTCTGACAAGTGTTGCGGTGAACTCATCGTATTAGGAAAAGTATGCCACTTTGCACTCGTAAAGAGAACCCTTGAAAATCATGTAGTCAAACACGTGAAGTCAAAGACAATCATGGAAAAGAGTGTTAGGACTTGTGACAGTTGTCTCGTACTTAGACATTCACCCTTACCGTCTGCTTAAAGATATTGACTTGCTCCAGTTAAAAAAGGATTATAAGAAACAACAACATCAATTATGTTATTTTGTTTTTGATATTGTTCCATGAACTTAAAGAGAAGCGCTTAATTTAATTCGTGTCAAGTTTGATCTTATTTGAATGGCAAGAAATAATAAAATGGCCCTATCAAAACATTTGCTTAATAAAATATTATTTCTATGTTAACAACATCTCTGTAACACCCCAATTTAGGGGCTAAATTTAAGAAATTATAAAATGGTGAATTTAATTGGTATTTGGAAGAAATTTGGGGATTAAATTGTAAGATTTCAAAGATGGCAGACCGTTTTAAGAAGTGCAGGAAGTTCAGTGGCTAAACTCTTGGTTTAGCCATTTTTAATTATTAGATGTTATAAACCCCCAGACTCCCGTATATTTCTGGAAAATTTTCCAGTTTTCCTCTCCCGTTCTCCCTACTTCCAACTCCGATCTACTCGCCGTCCGACCTCCAAACGACAAGCCGAAACAACCATCGTGTTCGTTGTCAACCGAGGAACAAAACCCCTCAAACCTTTCGTCGTGAATCATCACCGTTCGTCGTGAATTTCAGTCGGAAGTATCGTCGGTAATAACTCGGTTTTAGTTGTTTTTCATCGATTCACGACGATCGGGTCATCCGTTTACGACACCTCCCGCACCATCGTGTTCCTTGTGCCGTTCCGAGTCCACCGGTGTTCTCCTTTTTCTCCGGCGGCGGCAGCGCGTGTGGAGGTGAAGCGGTCAAAGTTTCCGACGTTTCAAAATCGAGCTCTCCGCCGTTCAAAATTGTGAACCGAGCTTTGTAAGTATCTCGAAATCGCTCAAAATAATTTTTAGAAATTTTTCTGTGAATTTAACGCTGCCGGAACAGTGCCCACGCGCCCCCACGCGCCGCCACTGCGAGTGGGGATAGTCTAAATGACCGGTTTGACCGGTTTTAGTGAATAGTTGACCGGTTTGACCGGTCACAACCTGACCCGACCCGTTGACCCGACCCGACCCGTTTACCCAACCCATTGACCCGACCCGACCCGTTGACCGTTGACCGTTGACTGTTAACCGACGTTGACCACTGTTGACCAAAACTTTGACCGGCTTTGATCGGACATTAAACGACCTTTGACTTCGACCGAGTATACCTATCCTGACATTTTTCGACGTTCCAAATCTGATTCCGCTGTCCGTTTTTCAAAATTCGAACCCGAAGGCCTCGAAATTTCCGGTCAAACCCGTTGACTTTGATTTTGACCGAAAATTCCAAATTTCCGAAAAGTCATATTTTATGCTTTCGACGTCCTGAATCCGAATCCGAAGTCCGTTTCGCCAAATTCGAACCCGGTAAGCCGTCTTTCACTGATTTATCACCCGATTCGATCCGTTTATCGTAATTAAGCTCCTTTTCTGATATAATTTCTGTTTATATGGATCCGAGGAAATATTGGAAGTTGAATTGAAGATCAAAGGTGTTCGAATGGAATTTTTATGGTCGATCAGTATTGCACAGAAATCGAGGTAATACTTTACTACCTCTTTATGCTTTATGGAATATGTTGATATTGGTAAATGCATGAATAAGATAATGTTGGTCACTTTTGTGGAGTTGAATAATTTATTCACTCGATATGAATGTGGTAGAAATTCTGTAACTGAATACGGATCGAATGTCTAATATAAGAGATTGAAAGATTGTTAGAATTAAATTACAAGTTTGTGAATAGTGATAAAGAAATCAGACATGGATTTGTAAATTACAATTTATTTCATCAAAGGTTAAATGTTAAAGGTATTTGGATGAGAAATTATGAGAATAGTCCGGTAGGGTAAAATTACGAAAATACCCTTGTGTTATAAAAAGACAAGATTTGAATATGGAAGTTAGATAAGAGGATTTTATAGACATATTGATCTGATAAAAATATTGATGTGCATAAGAAATGTTGGTTTTATTTGGAAATTATATTATTTTCGTTAAGAGCTAATATCGAAATTATCTTGTTAAGAAATTACGGAAATACCCTTAAGAGGTAGAATAGTCTTAGTTGACTCTGAATGAGAAAATACTTATAGGATTCGTACTTAACTCGATTAAGTGCGGATTTAATTGTTAAGATCCTGACTTAGTGCAGGAAAATTCCTGATATTCCGTTTGTAAAATCTGAGAAGGCACTTGACCCGGAAATATTCGAATAATGAGTAAATACTTGAAGAGGAATTTATCGGGGGTATTCTGCTGTCAGAATTGTTCGAAAGGACTGAAGTAAATGATAAGATTGAATTAAATAATAAGATCGGATGGAAGGAAAAGATTGAAATACCGTAGATCTGTAAAATGACCAAAATACCCCTGTAATGGAAATGACCCAAGAATATCACCAAGCTCAGGAATGATTGAATATCCTCGAGTTCTGAAATGAATGGAATAAAACTGAACATCAAAATTACCAAAATACCCTTATGGCCTAAATTAAGTAAATGTCTTGGATTAATTAAGGAATCCAAGTAAGCATAGGTATTGGACTACCTTTAAAGGTAATGGAAAATAATTTAAGTGAGTAGATCAACCCTAAAGCTATGTCAATACCTGAATGGCATAGATATTACTGGAACATATGTTCGTCTTCTCAAGTTTGGCTCGATGACAAATCTTGGAAGTATTCAGTTCAGCTCAGATCTAGATCGTATTCAGTACTAAGAATTGGACGTTTGTTCAACAATCAACCACGAAGACCAAATTGAATGGGATGGAAGTACAACATGTATCTGAAATTCAGGAACGTTTGAATTACTCTGGAAAATTCTGAAGTAACTGGAATGGAGATGACTGCTAAATGAAATAGGTAACCTCAATGACTGAGGATTTAGTAAGTGATTTGGATAAGTCTGGAAACTCTGATGAGTTTACGTAGTGTACAATTACAATGGGTTATGTACAAATTAATCAAGTACGTCAACATTTCATGATATTGTGGAAGCGTGGAAATGAAATAAAGTCATTGGAAGATTTATTCAGCGATAATTCCGAAAATGGTCTACGGACAAGAATTTGTGGTATTAAAGAGTAAATACCCTAGAAGGAAAATGAATTGACCAGTCGACATAAATTGTTAAGGTTCTGAATCTTCGTTCTCAAGTTGTTCGATTATCAGATCAATCGACATGGATGTAAAGGATTCTGAATACCCTTCTGATTACGTACAGCTTCTGAAAACTGTCCGAATAAGATAATATCCTGATAATTCACATTCTAAATAACTGATGATTCTGTCAGTTAATGAACTCTTTCAAATAGTGATTCTAAATTCCGATATCCTATCGGTATACTGAATATTCATGTTTCTCTACCTGTTAAGATTATCCAATACCTCTGAATAATATCTGTAAACTCTGGTGTGTTCCCTAATCATATAAATATTTTATCTGATTTCCGACTTGAATTCTGTTATGATCCTGACCTGGATTCTGATCTGATATTGACATGGATTCTGATCTGATACATGACCTGGATTTTGATATGATACTTGACTTGAATTATGCTTTGATTTTTGATATATTCGTTTACGGACGGAACATGTTTTATTGGGGGTATTGTTGGAGGAAGATTACTTGGAGGTTCCTCGGCTGTGTGCTCAGGGCCTTACTTACCGGTTCCTCGGCTGTGTGCTCAGGGCCTTACTGTTAGTGACGGGGTTGTATGGTTCTGGGAAACCTACACATTTTGTTCGTGACGGATGGGGGTATATATATATGTTTTAAAAAGATCTGAAAAGTTACATGGTTTTTTGGGAACACACTAGAAAACCTATTCTGATCTCCTGAACTCAGTCATCCGAAATATTTCTCTGAAACGAAAGCTCATTGTCCCTTACCACCTGAAATATCAGTAGGATCTCTGCTCAACATAAAAATCTGTAAATATCTGAACCAATAAGGAAAATATGTTTATCTGTATCTGCACGTTTTTCAGCATCATCTGGTAGTTCTGTATTACTGAGCTTTCCAAAGCTCACTCTATTACTCACCTTTTCAGGTTAAAAGAATTGTACCAGTGCATCTATCGACTTCAGTAAGGGAGTTCTTCCGGTGTTGTTGCAGAGTATGGTACATGTGATTAGGGGGCATGTAATTGAATTTTGATTTATATACGAGTCTAGAAATATGTTTTATTTTTAAATAGTGACAAATGATTTTATAAGTTTACATGTTCTGATAAAAAAATTTAAATTTTCCGCTATTTTTACAATGGGTCGCTCCGGTGGCCCTAATGTGACTTCCCGGATCGGATCGGGTTACCCGCATCGGTCTGGGGGGTTACATTTAGTGGTATCAGAGCTATGGTTTGAGTCAAAATTTTTCAAGATAGACCGGCCGGTCGAATGTCAAAATATGTCTGATCAGTACATGTCCCTAGACTGCAATCGTACCTCTCTGAGCCGGAACTCCAGGGCTGAGTCCCTATTTGTAACGAATAAACCGAAGTTTCTATCCGTTAAGGCTATACTTGTACAAAAAGGAATACCAGTAACATCTGTCTAAACGTTGTAAAGTACCTCACGAGCTATGTGAGAGTTATTCATTTGAGAAATTCTGACCCGACTCCAAAAATAAAATTGGGATATACTGCTGCTCTATGAGCCTATTCACGTAACCAAGGCTGAATTGATTTCACAAGGATAAAGTTGTTTTGATTATTTACTTAGACTGAGGGAGAATTCTGATGAGATTGATTACTCGAGGAAATTTTCGTTCGGATTCTTTTATTGAAATGAGAGAGAGTTTTGATAAGAATGTATACTCAACTGGTTAAGGATTAGTGGAGAATCCGTATTTCTATAAAAGCTACTAGAAGATATGGAAGAGTTGATGGAAGTTTCATTTATGCAATTATGTGACATGAATGAATTTCGAGGACGAAATTCTTTTAAGGAGGGGAGAATTGTAACACCCCAATTTAGGGGCTAAATTTAAGAAATTATAAAATGGTGAATTTAATTGGTATTTGGAAGAAATTTGGGGATTAAATTGTAAGATTTCAAAGATGGCAGACCGTTTTAAGAAGTGCAGGAAGTTCAGTGGCTAAACTCTTGGTTTAGCCATTTTTAATTATTAGATGTTATAAACCCCCAGACTCCCGTATATTTCTGGAAAATTTTCCAGATTTCCTCTCCCGTTCTCCCTACTTCCAACTCCGATCTACTCGCCGTCCGACCTCCAAACGACAAGCCGAAACAACCATCGTGTTCGTTGTCAACCGAGGAACAAAACCCCTCAAACCTTTCGTCGTGAATCATCACCGTTCGTCGTGAATTTCAGTCGGAAGTATCGTCGGTAATAACTCGGTTTTAGTTGTTTTTCATCGATTCACGACGATCGGGTCATCCGTTTACGACACCTCCCGCACCATCGTGTTCCTTGTGCCGTTCCGAGTCCACCGGTGTTCTCCTTTTTCTCCGGCGGCGGCAGCGCGTGTGGAGGTGAAGCGGTCAAAGTTTCCGACGTTTCAAAATCGAGCTCTCCGCCGTTCAAAATTGTGAACCGAGCTTTGTAAGTATCTCGAAATCGCTCAAAATAATTTTTAGAAATTTTTCTGTGAATTTAACGCTGCCGGAACAGTGCCCACGCGCCCCCACGCGCCGCCACTGCGAGTGGGGATAGTCTAAATGACCGGTTTGACCGGTTTTAGGGAATAGTTGACCGGTTTGACCGGTCACAACCTAACCCGACCCGTTGACCCGACCCGACCCGTTTACCCAACCCATTGACCCGACCCGACCCGTTGACCGTTGACCGTTGACTGTTGACCGACGTTGACCACTGTTGACCAAAACTTTGACCGGCTTTGATCGGACATTAAACGACCTTTGACTTCGACCGAGTATACCTATCCTGACATTTTTCGACGTTCCAAATCTGATTCCGCTGTCCGTTTTTCAAAATTCGAACCCGAAGGCCTCGAAATTTCCGGTCAAACCCGTTGACTTTGATTTTGACTGAAAATTCCAAATTTCCGAAAAGTCATATTTTATGCTTTCGACGTCCTGAATCCGAATCCGAAGTCCGTTTCGCCAAATTCGAACCCGGTAAGCCATCTTTCACTGATTTATCACCCGATTCGATCCGTTTATCGTAATTAAGCTCCTTTTCTGATATAATTTCTGTTTATATGGATCCGAGGAAATATTGGAAGTTGAATTGAAGATCAAAGGTGTTCGAATGGAATTTTTATGGTCGATCAGTATTGCACAGAAATCGAGGTAATACTTTACTACCTCTTTATGCTTTATGGAACATGTTGATATTGGTAAATGCATGAATAAGATAATGTTGGTCACTTTTGTGGAGTTGAATAATTTATTCACTCGATATGAATGTGGTAGAAATTCTGTAACTGAATACGGATCGAATGTCTAATATAAGAGATTGAAAGATTGTTAGAATTAAATTACAAGTTTGTGAATAGTGATAAAGAAATCAGACATGGATTTGTAAATTACAATTTATTTCATCAAAGGTTAAATGTTAAAGGTATTTGGATGAGAAATTATGAGAATAGTCCGGTAGGGTAAAATTACGAAAATACCCTTGTGTTATAAAAAGACAAGATTTGAATATGGAAGTTAGATAAGAGGATTTTATAGACATATTGATCTGATAAAAATATTGATGTGCATAAGAAATGTTGGTTTTATTTGGAAATTATATTATTTTCGTTAAGAGCTAATATCGAAATTATCTTGTTAAGAAATTACGGAAATACCCTTAAGAGGTAGAATAGTCTTAGTTGACTCTGAATGAGAAAATACTTATAGGATTCGTACTTAACTCGATTAAGTGCGGATTTAATTGTTAAGATCCTGACTTAGTGCAGGAAAATTCCTGATATTCCGTTTGTAAAATCTGAGAAGGCACTTGACCCGGAAATATTCGAATAATGAGTAAATACTTGAAGAGGAATTTATCGGGGGTATTCTGCTGTCAGAATTGTTCGAAAGGACTGAAGTAAATGATAAGATTGAATTAAATAATAAGATCGGATGGAAGGAAAAGATTGAAATACCGTAGATCTGTAAAATGACCAAAATACCCCTGTAATGGAAATGACCCAAGAATATCACCAAGCTCAGGAATGATTGAATATCCTCGAGTTCTGAAATGAATGGAATAAAACTGAACATCAAAATTACCAAAATACCCTTATGGCCTAAATTAAGTAAATGTCTTGGATTAATTAAGGAATCCAAGTAAGCATAGGTATTGGACTACCTTTAAAGGTAATGGAAAATAATTTAAGTGAGTAGATCAACCCTAAAGCTATGTCAATACCTGAATGGCATAGATATTACTGGAACATATGTTCGTCTTCTCAAGTTTGGCTCGATGACAAATCTTGGAAGTATTCAGTTCAGCTCAGATCTAGATCGTATTCAGTACTAAGAATTGGACGTTTGTTCAACAATCAACCACGAAGACCAAATTGAATGGGATGGAAGTACAACATGTATCTGAAATTCAGGAACGTTTGAATTACTCTGGAAAATTCTGAAGTAACTGGAATGGAGATGACTGCTAAATGAAATAGGTAACCTCAATGACTGAGGATTTAGTAAGTGATTTGGATAAGTCTGGAAACTCTGATGAGTTTACGTAGTGTACAATTACAATGGGTTATGTACAAATTAATCAAGTACGTCAACATTTCATGATATTGTGGAAGCGTGGAAATGAAATAAAGTCATTGGAAGATTTATTCAGCGATAATTCCGAAAATGGTCTACGGACAAGAATTTGTGGTATTAAAGAGTAAATACCCTAGAAGGAAAATGAATTGACCAGTCGACATAAATTGTTAAGGTTCTGAATCTTCGTTCTCAAGTTGTTCGATTATCAGATCAATCGACATGGATGTAAAGGATTCTGAATACCCTTCTGATTACGTACAGCTTCTGAAAACTGTCCGAATAAGATAATATCCTGATAATTCACATTCTAAATAACTGATGATTCTGTCAGTTAATGAACTCTTTCAAATAGTGATTCTAAATTCCGATATCCTATCGGTATACTGAATATTCATGTTTCTCTACCTGTTAAGATTATCCAATACCTCTGAATAATATCTGTAAACTCTGGTGTGTTCCCTAATCATATAAATATTTTATCTGATTTCCGACTTGAATTCTGTTATGATCCTGACCTGGATTCTGATCTGATATTGACATGGATTCTGATCTGATACATGACTTGGATTTTGATATGATACTTGACTTGAATTATGCTTTGATTTTTGATATATTCGTTTACGGACGGAACATGTTTTATTGGGGGTATTGTTGGAGGAAGATTACTTGGAGGTTCCTCGGCTGTGTGCTCAGGGCCTTACTTACCGGTTCCTCGGCTGTGTGCTCAGGGCCTTACTGTTAGTGACGGGGTTGTATGGTTCTGGGAAACCTACACATTTTGTTCGTGACGGATGGGGGTATATATATATGTTTTAAAAAGATCTGAAAAGTTACATGGTTTTTTGGGAACACACTAGAAAACCTATTCTGATCTCCTGAACTCAGTCATCCGAAATATTTCTCTGAAACGAAAGCTTATTGTCCGTTACCACCTGAAATATCAGTAGGATCTCTGCTCAACATAAAAATCTGTAAATATCTGAACCAATAAGGAAAATATGTTTATCTGTATCTGCACGTTTTTCAGCATCATCTGGTAGTTCTGTATTACTGAGCTTTCCAAAGCTCACTCTATTACTCACCTTTTCAGGTTAAAAGAATTGTACCAGTGCATCTATCGACTTCAGTAAGGGAGTTCTTCCGGTGTTGTTGCAGAGTATGGTACATGTGATTAGGGGGCATGTAATTGAATTTTGATTTATATACGAGTCTGGAAATATGTTTTATTTTTAAATAGTGACAAATGATTTTATAAGTTTACATGTTCTGATAAAAAGATTTAAATTTTCCGCTATTTTTACAATGGGTCGCTCCGGTGGCCCTAATGTGACTTCCCGGATCGGATCGGGTTACCCGCATCGGTCTGGGGGATTACAATCTCGCTATGGTGGCAAACTTTTTTCATTTAAAACTACAAACCATGTCATGTCAAATATTAGACTTTTTTTTATATTGTTTTTACTTTGACAAATATCAAGATTGTATGTATTCATATTGTTCTTATAAGTAGAAATTAATAATTTGATGCAATCATAAGAAATTTAATTAACCTCCCGCGCTAGAATTCTAAATATCATATCATATTGCAGTATCATTCTCACAAATTAAGAACATTGACTAGTTTTTGTCTGATTATTATTAAAATTAAAATATTCTCAATTTAGTAAAAAAATTATCAAAAAAGCTTGTCAACTAAACAATTTGATTCAATGATGCTTTCGTTATGGAAGGCAAGGACTCTTATTTTAATTTATAGTAGTTGTGTTCCACGGTAAGAAAGATTTATATGAAATACATAAAAAGTTGAAACATGGTTGATCGTAACTACTTTTTTTTACCATATTATTGAAAGAAGATGACATTAGTAGCTTTGACTTGCTTTAATAAACACATTTTTTACAAATAAATTTTCTACGGGATACAAGGGTTTATAACAAATGGAATAACATTTAAGATTGTCAATAGCTTCTGATTTTTATTTTTCATACTTTTTAAAAAATAGGGCCATTGTTTATTATTTTAAATATTTGTAAGTATTTTAATTAATAGAGAACGCATAATAACCAAAAAAAATATGATTCAAATATTTTAAAATACCAAAAAATTGTTTAAGATAATCGTTTCAATTCACATTATGCATGCTGAGCGCATTGTATTAAAAAATGAAAATTTTAAAAACTAAAAATAGATATATTGGATGGAGTTTTTTCTAATGTGTATATGAATCGTATATGTATTTCATAAGGTTTTTCTAATCTTTCTCAATATGATTGAAGGACAATATATGTAAAACACGCTGGAGTGCAACGATGGTATATATCTAAACTTGTCCACACAACAACGAGTTAAGTTATTCGAAAACAAAAGAAAAAAAAATTGTGTAATGAGTACAAATAAAAATGTCTATGGGAATCTAATATCTCATTTGGAAATGCTAAATTTACAATGCGAGTCAATTACTCTTATGTTAATGTTTTATTCACTATCTGAGTTAGATGAGTTTTAAATGTTAAACAACTAATTATAATTTTGAAAAGTAAAATATGTTAAATTTTATAATTTCTATTAAAAATAAATAAGGATACTTGATTTTATGCTTCACATTGTTTGTTAATATTATGGTGCATACTTTTAATAAATATGGCCTTAAAGTGACTATTTTTGAATGGCGATACATTTGCAATACTAATTCCGATAAGAAGTAGAAAATTTGTAGTTTTGTGTTTACTTAAATTGCTTTAAAAATATTACTAAATATACAAATTCCAAAACTAAAGATATGTGCTATTAAATTAAGATTACTACTATTTTCTTTTTTAGTTATTGTAATCCCTTATTATAGTGTTTATAGTTTGTCATTGACATTGTTTGACACAATTTTTTGGTTCAATTAATGCCATAAGAAAAAAGAAACGGATGATAAATGTATTTTGTTAAATTATAACTTTATCATATAATAAATAATATTAAATGCAATTATGTTGAAATATATAACATTTTCTTTTATTAAAAACGCCTCTCAAACCCATGTCCTTTAGCTCAACCTAGAAATTATAGTTTTCTTGATAACATACCTCGTTCAAAATTAATTTTACGAGCCACACTAAAGGAACAACCCAATTCTTATACAATATGGCAAGTCTCAATACTTTTTCTTTCCTAGTGGTTTTGTTCATAACAATTGCTGTAGGGACAGCTATAAACAGAAATGATCAGCTAATTAAGGAGAAAATTTGTGAAACTAAAATGTCTATGCATTGCATGATGGAAGTTTTTGACAATATATTCAAAAAGGAGAGCGTTTCTGACAAGTGTTGCGGTGAACTCATCGTATTTGGAAAAGTATGCCACTTTGCACTCGTAAAGAGAACCCTTGAAAATCATGTAGTCAAACACGTGAAGTCAAAGACAATCATGGAAAAGAGTGTTAGGACTTGTGAAAGCTGTCTCGTATTGAGCCATTCACCCTCACCGTCCCTTAAAGATATTGACTTGCTCCAGTTAAAAAAGGATTATAAGAAACAACAACAACAATTATGTTATTTTGTTTTTGATATTGTTCCATGAACTTAAAGAGAAGCGCTTAATTTAATTCGTGTCAAGTTTGATCTTATTTGAACGGCAAGAAAGAATAAAATGTCCCTATCAAAACATTTGCTTAATAAAATATTATTTCTATGTTAACAACATATCGCTATGGTGGTGACAATTGTCGTTTCGAATATCAAAATAATTCCTTATTCTCAATCAATAAATAAAGGAAATACGTAGTATAGAGAAATAAGGGTCGAATCCACAGGGACTTAGAAAATTATAAATTTCTGTCTGAATTATTTATGCCAGGCGTGAAACAGTAAAAATGGGGGGATTTTAGTAAAAGATAATAAAGTGATTAAATAAAAGTAATTAAAGTAAAAATAAGAAGATGAAGATTTTGAATAAATACGGTAAAAGTAGCCTCAAGCTTCGCTTTGATTCAATTTCCTTTAGTTCATCGAATAAGATTTTCTCTTCGGGATTCACGTCGGTTACTTTGTCTACAAGGGCTATCCTTGTGACTCTATCTTGTATACCGAATACCCAAGGCAATCTTTGATTCCGGCTTCGGTAGTTGATTCTAACAACATCTATTGTCGTAGATCAAATACCGTTTAAGTTCGTGGCGACCGACTCGGATTGTTGTTTCTATAACCGTCAATTCCGATCTCAATTCCCTCTTGGCGAAGCTATCTCGCCAAGTGTGTTCCCAGGAAGTCGAATTGCTTTCTATAAGCCGAATCTTCCTCCCACACGATTAATCGCAACAACTTCTTGACCAAAGTCAATCTTCGATTTTTGAAAACTGTTTTGATTTTGAAAAAATAAGCGCAGAGATTGAGAGAGAGATTCCGAAGATATTAAGGGACCGTTTCAATTCTCCCGTTGGAATTGAATCATCGTGACAGCTCTCTGCTTATGAAAAGTTTAGCTAAGCATGACAAAAGTTATACTTAGCATAAAAATAAAACTTGAAAATAAAGAAAAATAAAAAGAACTTGAAAAGGAAAAGAGAAAACTTTTATAAAAACTAGAGAGAAAAGAAGAATGTATTCTGAATGATGATTTTAGGCTTACCCCAAGTGGTTATTTATAGCCTCTCAAAGCCTAAAGGATAAGCAAAGAAAATAATAAAATAATACAAAAGATAATTGTTTTTAAATTTAAATTCAAACTTAAACTAGTCTCCTAATGCAACTCTACTCGTCAATCTTCCAGAAGGCGTGCGGAAGAAGTCTTCTAGAAACCGCCGCTGACTGGACCTTCTAGAAATTGCCACGTCATACCGCGTCATGCCCAGAGTCGTGCCCATGTCTCCAGCCGTGACCAAATAATAAAAAAATGTAGAATTCGCCCGTTTTGTCACAAATTCTGGAAAACAATGACCTGTACGAAAACAAGCACAACACGACCAAATCAACAGCAATAAATCCCCAAAACCGAAGAAATAACGAGCAAATATTAACTATTCTGAACACTCATCAAATTCCCCCTCACTTATCTCATGCTTGTCCTCAAGTATGATTAACCAAATCAGTCAAAAACTTCATTAAACGTTCTTTGTCAAGTTTCATATTCAAGGAAGCAAGGTAGAGACCACAATAACTATTGAAGTCAAGAAATCAATCAACTGAACATCACCAATTGAAACAAGTCAAGTGCAATTGTAATATCCATTCATTCATAAATCTCAATGCTCATAACTCAATACCTTACCGGGATTCACTCAAATCACTCAATGTGTTTGGGGTAAAGAAACGCTCAATGTCAGAATCGACACGATATTACCATAAGCCTGCAAGTAAATCAAATCTCCACTACTAATATGAACAAGATGCATAAATCAAAGGGTCTTTTATTGGTTGTAACGTGGCTTTAGGTAAAGGTGGGGAAAAGGCTAAATATATGGCTAAAATTCAAGGCAATGAACTAACAAATAATAATCTCAACTCCATCAAAACATTAAGCACAACAAGATAAAAAGACGACATATGAAACAACAATTTTCTCGTCGAAATGCATTTTTTCTTTTTCACACTTTTGTTGTTTTGTTTTCCATTTTTTCTTTCATGTCTTTTTTTTTTCGAACTGCTATTTTTTTCAACATTTTTTTTGTGATGGAGAATACAATGGTAAAATTATTCACTTGCCTTGAAAAAGGTAGAAAAGAGGGATAAAATAAAAAGGCTCGGGTTTATGAATATGGTGGAAACAAAGAAATGGAAATAGGCTCAAAAGTGGTTAACTAAGGGAAAATATGCATGGGTAGGCTATTTAGTGGGGAAACAGAATGGTTAATCCTAAGGTGCCCAAATCATTTTTAAGCATCATGTTCATGTGTAATCTCGACAGTATTTAACATGCAGGTTCTAGAATGCCAATGTCAAATTCGACACACTCAATCAAACAAAATGAGAGCGAAAATGATATGCTTGTAAAGGCTCAAATCTCACCAAATTGTTTTCATGCATTGAGCTAATCACATTTCAACCAAAAAAATCATGGAATATCACAAAAATACCAACTTATCACAATTCATGCTATTCGCTATCAAGAATATCCTAACCTAAACAATTATGTGTTCCCAAGCAAGCAAAGCATTCCAAAAAATTTCAACAAGACAAAGATAATTAATGAAATTTTCGACCAATTCAACCAACACATACTAGATTCAAAGCATAAAGATAAGCGAAATGAAATTCAATCCTACACTCTACTCCCCCTCACTTAAAGCGTTTTGCCTCAAAACGAAAAAAAATTAAAGTGCAAGGGAAGGAACAGAGTACTCCCCGGATTTACTGTCGACCGGTCTCCTTAGAAGTGTGCTAACGTGCACCGTTACATGCTCCTAGGGGTAGAATTTGGCATTGTTCGGACGATAATCTCTCAATTCTTCGTTGTTTAAGTTTGAAATTCCTGCAAAATTAAATAAAATATGCTTAATCGGAAAAAAATATAAAAGAAAAAATAAAAATAAAAATATAACGGAATTGAAAACAATGGGTTGCCTCCCATGAAGCGCTTTATTTAACGTCATTAGCTTGACGACCTTGGGCAGACTACAGGTTTCGTGACAAACATTTTCGCTTCATTCGCTTTCTCCAACTAAGAAATTCCTTATGAGAAATTTGAAAATTCTCACAAAGATTTCTTCGGATATTTCCCAATTTTAAAAACCTGTCCAGAAGAATGGCTGTCAAAACATCTTTTTTACCAAAAAATGATTTCTTCAAACGGCTCCTTGATGATTTCGACTTAATTTTTGGTGCCTGCAAAAAGGAAGGTAAATCTTTAGTTTTTAAAGGAGTTGAGATCAAATTTGAATAAACAACTGAAATATTTTTCAACTCCCTTATGTCGTCTTTTTTATCATCTGATTCCTTGCATAAATCGTCAACAAAGTTAGATTCATCATCAACAAGTTCAAAAATGCCAATAAAATTAATACTATGAACGTTATCCGTATATCTCATTGCTTTATAGACATTAAATTTTAACATCTCACCGTCGAACTCCATAGTAAGAATACCGCTTCGAACATCAATATTTTCATTTGCCGTGCTCAGAAAAGGACGACCGAGGAGGATTTCAGAACCAATGTTGCTACGATCATTTTCCATATCAATCACATAAAAATCAGCAGGGAAAATTAAGTTTTCTACCTCCACTAGAACATTTTCTATGAGTCCTTCAGGATAAATTATTGATTTGTCGGCTAGCTGAAGTGTAACTCTCGTCTCCAGAATCAATTTGCACGCGTTTAACCAAATTCTACCGACACTCCTTGGAAATATTCAGTGATTGGTCACTGAATTTCCTTCACTTCTTAAAACAACCTAAAAGTTTTGAAAGATTTAAATTAAATCCCCAAATTTCGCCAAATTGCTTAATTACAATTACTTTTTTTCCCGGGTTGTTACAAAGATTGTATGTATTCATATTGTTCTTATAGGTAGAAATTTATAATTTGATGCAATCGAGAGAAATTTAATTAACCTCCCACACTAGAATTCTAAATATCATATCATATTGCAGTATCATTCTCACAAATTAAGAACATTGGCTAGTTTTTGTCGGATCCTTATTAAAATTAAAATATTCTCAATTTAGTAAAAAAAAATTTTATCAAAAAAGCTTGTCAACTAAACAATTTGATTCAATGATGCTTTCGTTATGGAAGTCAAGGACTCTTATTTTAATTTATAGTAGTTGTGTTCCACAATAAGAAAGAATTATATGAAATACATAAAAAGCTGAAACATGGTTGATCGTAACAACTTTTTTTTAACATATTATTGAAATAAGATGACATTAGTAGCTTTGACTTGCTTTAATAAACACATTTTTTACAAATAAATTTTCCACGAGATACAAGGGTTTATAACAAATGGAATAACATTTAAGAACGTCAATAGCTTCTAATTTTTGTTTTTCGTACTTATTAATAAATATGGTCATTGTTTATTATTTTAAATATTTGTAAGTATTTTAATTAATAGAGAACACTGAATAACCAAAACAAATATGATTCAAATATTTTAAAATACCAAAAAATTATTTAAGATAATCGTTTCAATTCACAGTATGCATGTTGAGCGCATTGTATTAAAAAACGAAAATTTTAAAAACTAAAAATAGATTTAATGGATGGAATTTTTTCTAATGTGTATATGTATCGTATATGTATTTTATAAGGTTGTTCTAATCTTTCTCAACATGATTGAAGGACAATACATGTAAAACACGTTGGAGTGCAACGATGGCATACATCTAAACTTGTCCACACAACAACGAGTTAAGTTATTCGAAAACAAAAGAAAAAAATTGTGTAATGAGTACAAATAAAATGTCTATGGGAATCTAATATCTCATTCGGAAATGCTAAATTTACAATGCGAGTCAATTACTCTTATGTTAATGTTTTATTCACTATCCGAGTTGGATGAGTTTAAATGTTAAACAACATATTATAATTTTTAAAAGTAAAATATGTTAAATTTTATAATTTCTATTAAAAATAAATAAGCGTACTTGATTTTATGCTTCACGTTGTTTGTTAACATTATGGTGCATATTTTAAATAAAATAGGGCCTTAAAGTGACTATTTTTGTATGGCGATACATATGCAATACTAATTCCGATAAGAAGTAGTGATGAGTGTTCAAAATCGTTAATATATGTTCGTTATTTCTTCGATTTTGTGAAGTTATTGCTATTGATTTGGTTGTGTTATGTCTATTTTCGTACAGGTCATTGTTTTCCAGAATTTGTGACAAAACGGGCGAATTCTGCATTTTTTTTATTATTTGGTCACGGCTGGAGACATGGGCACGACGCGGTATGACGTAGCAGTTTCTAGAAGGTCCAGTCAGCGGCGGTTTCTAGAAGACTTCTTCCGCACGCCTTCTAGAAGATTGACGAGTAGAGTTGCATTAGGAGACTAGTTTAAGTTTGAATTTAAATTTAAAAACAATTATCTTTTGTATTATTTTATTATTTTCTTTGCTTATCCTTTAGGCTTTGAGAGGCTATAAATACCCACTTGGGGTAAGCCTAAAATCATCATTCAGAATACATTCTTCTTTTCTCTCTAGTTTTTATAAAAGTTTTCTCTTTTCCTTTTCAAGTTCTTTTTATTTTTCTTTATTTTCAAGTTTTATTTTTATGCTAAGTATGACTTTTGTCATGCTTAGCTAAACTTTTCATAAGCCGAGAGCTGTTGCGATGATTCAATTCCAACGGGAGAATTGAAACGGTCCCTTAATATCTTCGGAATCTCTCTCTCAATCTCTGCGCTTATTCTTTTCAAAATCAAAACAGTTTTCAAAAATCGAAGATTGACTTTGGTCAAGAAGTTGTTACGATTAAACGTGTGGGAGGAAGATTCGGCTTATAGAAAGCAATTCGACTTCCTAGGAACACACTTGGCGAGATAGCTTCATCAAGAGGGAATTAAGATCGGAATTGATGGTTATAGAAACAACAATCCGAGTCGGTCGCCGCGAACTTAAACGGTATTTGATCTACGACAATAGATGTTGTTAGAATCAACTACCGAAGCCGGAATCAAAGATTGCCTTGGGTATTCGGTATACAAGATAGAGTCACAAGGATAGCCCTTGTAGACAAAGTAACCGACGTGAATCCCGAAGAGAAAATCTTATTCGATGATCTAAAGGATATTGAATCAAAGCGAAGATTGAGGCTACTTTTACCGTATTTATTCACAATCTTCATCTTCTTATTTTTACTTTAATTACTTTTATTTAATCACTTTATTATCTTTTACTAAAATCCCCCCATTTTTACTGTTTCACGCCTGGTATAAATAATTCAGACAGAAATTTATAATTTTCTAAGTCCCTGTGGAATCGACCCTTACTTCTCTTTGCTACGCATTTCCTTAATTTATTGATTGAGAATAAGGAATTATTTTGAAATCCGAAACGACAGTTGTCAAATTGGCGCCGTTGCCGGGGACTTCACCAAAGTTACTAATTTTTGTTTGTTTTTGATTTATGACCAGGACTAATCCGGGCACATTAGTGGAGTACAACCCGGAGATCGAAGCTGAAGCTAGGAGACTCCACGCATAGACACTTCGGGAAAGAAGGAGACAACAATTAGATCCAGAAGAAAGATCAAATTCAGGTAAAACAAATCCGATGGCCGAACCTACTATTCGGGAGTTAGCCGCGGCACCCACTGAACAAGGACCTATGTGCATTAATTTTCCCCAAGGTGAAACTCCATACCAGTTGAAAACTGGCCTTATTCATCTCCTCCATACATTCCGCGGATTGCCAAACGAGGATCCACACAAACATCTCAAAGAATTTCACATGGTCTGCTCTAGCATGACACCACAGGGAGTAACCGAGGACCAAATAAAACTTAGAGCTTTTCCTTTTTCCTTAGCCAACTCGGTTAAGGAGTGGTTATTTTATCTTCCTCCTAATTCTGTTACTACATGGGCTAATATGACTCGTCTTTTTCTTGACAGGTTTTTCCCTGCATCAAAAGTAAGTGAACTATAAAGGAGAATACTTGGAATCAAGCAACTTGATGGAAAGTCGCTCTACGACTACTGGGAGCGGTTTAAGAAGTTGTGTTCTAGTTGCCCACAACATGGGCTAACCGAACAAACACTCATTCAATACTTCTATGAAGGATTATCTCCCCTGGAAATGAAGATGATCGATGCTGCTAGCGGTGGAGCCTTGGTGAATATGACTCCTACCGAGGCTAGAGACTTAATATTGACGATGGCTGCAAATTCCCAACAGTTCCGCGCAAATAATGAACCTTCTCGAAGGGTTCATGAGATAAGTTCATCTTCCTTGGAAAGTAAAATAGATAAGTTAACTGAAGTCGTAAACTCTCTTGTTGCAGGAAAGACAGGACAAAACCGATTATGTGGAATATGTGCACTACCTGATCATCCAACATACGGTTGTCCACTGATTCAAGACGATGCAACAGCTCAAGTCAACGCAGTCAGAAACTTCCCGGGACCTCCCCAAAAAGCTTATAATCCTTACGGTAATACATGCAACCCAGCATGGAGGGATCACCCGAACTTCAGTTATGCGCAGAACCTGAGACCGAATCAAGGCTATCAAGCGAGACCTCCACCACCGCAACAACCGCAAAAGTCATCATTAGAATTGATTGTCGAGAGGTTAGCACTATCCCAGGAGAAATTCCAGACTCGAACTGAAACCCACTTCCAAGAGATGGACAAGCAATTGAGCCAACTGGCTCAAACCGTGGGGAGATTAGAGTCACAAAGGAGGCTACCATCACAAATTGAACCGAATCCAATAGAGAATGTTATCGCCATCACCCTCCGAAGCGGTACAATTGTTGAACAACCAGACCCTAAGGAGGTAAGCGCAAGATCCCGAAAGAAAGAAGAAGATTCGAACTCCCAAAGTGAAGAAGAAGCAGTTGACGCAGAATCCCAGAAAGAGAACGATGAAGAACAAACGGACGATCCAATCTCCCTATGATGTGCCACCGCCTTTTCCATCAAGGTTAGTTAAAAAGGATAAAAAAGTTGAGGAAAAGGAAATATTAGACGTACTTCGGAAGGTAGAAGTTAACATACCTCTCCTCGAAGTTATCCGGAAAGTTCCAAGGTATTGTCGGTTTCTGAAGGATCTCTGTACGACTAAAAGGAAGCTTACCGGGGTCAAGAAAGTGGATTTAGGTGCGAACGTCTCAGCAGTTTTCCAACGACCGCTTCCACCGAAGTATAAAGACCAAGGTATGTTGTCAATACCTTGTAAAATTGGTGAGGTTAAAATCAAGCAAGCTATGTGCGATCTAGGTGCCTCTATCAATGTAATGCCTCTCTCCGTCTATAATTTAATTTCCACCAAGCCTTTGAAGGAGACGAGAGTTACACTTCAACTAGCCGACAAATCAATAATTTATCCTGAAGGACTCATAGAAAATGTTCTAGTGGAGGTAGAAAACTTAATTTTCCCTGCTGATTTTTATGTGATTGATATGGAAAATGATCGTAGCAACATTGGTTCTGAAATCCTTCTCGGTCGTCCTTTTCTGAGCACGGCAAATGCAAAGATTGATGTTCGAAGCGGTATTCTTACTATGGAGTTCGACGGTGAGATCTTAAAATTTGATGTCTATAAAGCAATGAGATATCCGGATAACGTTCATAGTATTAATTTTGTTGGCATTTTTGAACTTGTTGATGATGAATCTAACTTTGTTGATGATTTATGCAAGGAATCAGACGATAAAAAAGACGACATATGGGAGTTGAAAAATATTTCAGTTGTTGATTCAAATTTGATCTCAACTCCTTTAAAAACTAAAGATTTACCTTCCTTTTTGCAGGCACCAAAAATTAAGTCGAAATCATCAAGGAGTTGTTTGTAGAAATCATTTTTTGGTAAAAAAGATGTTTTGACGGCCATTCTTCTGGACAAGTTTTTAAAATTGGGAAATATCCGAAGAAATCTTTGTGAGAATTTTCAAATTTCTCATAAGGAATTTCTTAGTTGGAGAAAGTGAATGAAGCGGAAGTGTTTGTCACGAAACCTGTAGTCTGAACCAGGTCGTCAAGCTAATGACGTTAAATAAAGCGCCCTCATGGGAGGCAACCATTGTTTTCAATTCCGTTATATTTTTATTTTTATTTTTTCTTTTATTTTTTTTCCCGATTAAGCATATTTTATTTAATTTTGCAAGAATTTCAAACTTAAACAACAAAGAATTGAGAGATTATTGTCCGAACAATGCCAAATTCTACCCCTAGGAGCATGTAACGGTGCACGTTAGCACACTTCTAAAGAGACCGGTCGACAGTAAATCCGGGGAGTACTCTGTTCCTTCTCTTGCACTTTAATTTTTTTTTCTTTTTTGAGGCAAAACGCTTTAAGTGAGGGGGAGTAGAGTGTAGGATTGAATTTCATTTCGCTTATCTTTATGCTTTGAATCTAGTATGTGTTGGTTGAATTGGTCGGAAATTTCATTAATTATCTTTGTCTTGTTGAAATTTTTAGAATGCTATGCTTTCTTGGGAACACATAATTGTTTAGGTTAGGATATTCTTGATAGCGAATAGCATGGACTGTGATAAGTTGGTATTTTTGTGATATTCCATGATTTTTTTGGTTGAAATGTGATTAGCTCAATGCATGAAAACAATTTGGTGAGATTTGAGCCTTTACGAGCATATCATTTTCGCTCTCATTTTGTTTGATTGAGTGTGTCGAATTTGACATTGGCATTCTAGAACCTGCATGTTAAATACTGTCGAGATTACACATGAACATGATGCTTAAAAATGATTTGGGCACCTTAGGATTAACCATTCCGTTTCCCCACTAAATAGCCTACCCATGCATATTTTCCCTTAGTTAACCACTTTTGAGCCTATTTCCATTTCTTTGTTTCCACCATATTCATAAACCCGAGCCTTTTTATTTTATCCCTCTTTTCTACCTTTTTCAGGGCAAGTGAATAATTTTACCATTGTATTCTCCATCACAAAAAAAATGTTGAAAAAAAATAGCAGTTCGAAAAAAAAACTGTTCGAAAAAAAAAGACATGAAAGAAAAAATGGAAAACAAAACAACAAAAGTGTGAAAAAGAAAAAATGCATTTCAACGAGAAAATTGTTGTTTGATATGTCGTCTTTTTATCTTGTTGTGCTTAATGTTTTGATGGAGTTGAGATTATTATTTGTTAGTTCCTTGCCTTGAATTTTAGCCATATATTTAGCCTTTTCCCCACCTTTACCTAAAGCCACGTTACAACCAATAAAAGACCCTTTGATTTATGCATCTTGTTCTTATTAGTAGTGGAGATTTGATTTACTTGCAGGCTTATGGTAATATCGTGTCGATTCTGACATTGAGCGTTTCTTTACCCCAAACACATTGAGTGATTTGAGTGAATCCCGTTAAGGTATTGAGTTATGAGCATTGAGATTTATGAATGAATGGATATTACAATTGCACTTGACTTGTTTCAATTGGTGATGTTCAGTTGATTGATTTCTTGACTTCAATAGTTACTGTGGTCTCTACCTTGCTTCCTTGAATATGAAACTTGACAAAGAACATTTAATGAAGTTTTTGACTGATTTGGTTAATCATACTTGAGGACAAGCATGAGATAAGTGAGGGGGAATTTGATGAGTGTTCAGAATCGTTAATATCTGTTCGTTATTTCTTCGATTTTGTGAAGTTATTGCTGCTGATTTGGTTGTGTTATGTCTATTTTCGTACAGGTCATTGTTTTCCAGAATTTGTGACAAAACGGGCGAATTCTGCATTTTTTTTATAATTTGGTCACGGCTGGAGACATGGGCACGACTCTTGGCACGACGCGGTATGATGTGGAAGTTTCTAGAAGGTCCAGTCAGCGCCGGTTTCTAGAAGACTTCTTCCGCACGCCTTCTAGAAGATTGACGAGTAGAGTTGCATTAGGAGACTAGTTTAAGTTTGAATTTAAATTTAAAAACAATTATCTTTTGTATTATTTTATTATTTTCTTTGCTTATCCTTTAGGCTTTGAGAGGCTATAAATACCCACTTGGGGTAAGCCTAAAATCATCATTCATAATACATTCTTCTTTTCTCTCTAGTTTTTATAAAAGTTTTCTCTTTTCCTTTTCAAGTTCTTTTTATTTTTCTTTATTTTCAAGTTTTATTTTTATGCTAAGTATGACTTTTTTCATGCTTAGCTAAACTTTTCATAAGCCGAGAGCTGTCGCGATGATTCAATTCCAACGAGAGAATTGAAACGGTCCCTTAATATCTTCGGGATCTCTCTCTCAATCTCTGCGCTTATTTTTTTCAAAATCAAAATAGTTTTCAAAAATCAAAGATTGACTTTGGTCAAGAAGTTGTTGCGATTAAACGTGTGGGAGGAAGATTCGGCTTATAGAACGCAATTCGACTTCCTGGGAACACACTTGGCGAGATAGCTTCGTCAAGAGGGAATTGAGATCGGAATTTGATCTACGACAATAGATGTTGTTAGAATCAACTACCGAAGCCGGAATTAAAGATTGCCTTGGGTATTCGGTATACAAGATAGAGTCACAAGGATAGCCCTTGTAGACAAAGTAACCGACGTGAATCCCGAAGAGAAAATCTTATTCGATGATCTAAAGGAATTATTTTTTACCGTATTTATTCATAATCTTCATCTTCTTATTTTTACTTTAATTACTTTTATTTAATCACTTTTTTATCTTTTACTAAAATCCCCCCATTTTTACTGTTTCACGCCTGGCATAAATAATTCAGATAGAAATTTATAATTTTCTAAGTCCCTGTGGAATCGACCCTTACTTCTCTTTGCTACGCATTTCCTTAATTTATTGATTGAGAATAAGGAATTATTTTGACATCCGAAACGACAGTTGTCAAGTAGAAAATTTGTAGTTTTGGGTTTACTTAAATTCCATTAAAAATATTACTAAATATACAAATTCCAAAACTAAAGATATGTGCTATTAAATTAAGATTACTACTATTTTCTTTTTTAGTTATTGTAATCCCTTATTATAGTGTTTGTAGTTTGTCATTGACACTGTTTGACCCAATTTTTTGGTTCAATTAATTCCATAAGAAAAAAGAAACGGAGGATAAATGTATGTTGTTAAATTATAACTTTATCGTATAATAAATAATATTAAATGCAATTATGTTGAAATATATAACATTTTCTTTTATTACAAATGCCTCTCAAACCCATGTCCTTTAGCTCAACCTATAAATGATAGTTTTCTTGATAACATACCTCGTTCAAAATTAATTTTACGAGCCACACTAAAGGAACAACCAAATTCTTATACAATATGGCAAGTCTCAATACTTTTTCTTTCCTAGTGGTTTTGTTCATAACAATTGCTGTAGGGATAGCTATAAACAAAAATGATCGGATAATTAAGGAGAAAAACTGTGAAGCTAAAATAGGCATGCATTGCGTGATGGAAGTTTTTGACAATATATTCAAAAAAGGGAGTGTTTCTGACAAGTGTTGCGGTGAACTCATCGTATTAGGAAAAGTATGCCACTTTGCACTCGTAAAGAGAACCCTTGAAAATCACGTAGTCAAACACGTGAAGTCAAAGACAATCATGGAAAAGAGTGTTAGGACTTGGGACAATTGTCTCGTATTGAGCCATTCACCCTCACCGTCCGCTTAAAGATATTGACTTGCTCCAGTTAAAAAAGGATTATAAGAAACAACAACAACAATTATGTTATTTTGTTTTTGATATTGTTCCATGAACTTAAAGAGAAGCACTTAATTTTATTCGTGTCAAGTTTGATCTTACTTGAACGACAAGAAAGAATAAAATGGTCCTATCAAAACATTTGCTTAATAAAATATTATTTCTATGATAACAATATCTCGCTATGCTGGCAAACTTTTTCATTTAATACTACAAACCATGTCACGTCAAATATTAGACTTTTTTTATATTTTTTTTACTTTGACAAATATCAAGGTTGTATGTATTCATATTGTTCTTATAAGTAGAAATTAATAATTTGATGCAATCGTGAGAAATTTAATTAACCTCTCGCGCTAGAATTCTAAATATCATAACATATTGCAGTATCATTCTCACAAATTAAGGACATTGACTAGTTTTTGTCTGATTCTTATTAAAATTAAAATATTCTCAATTTAGTAAAAAAAATTATCAAAAAAGCTTGTCAACTAAACAATTTGATTCAATGATGATTTCGTTATGGAAGGCAAGGACTCTTATTTTAATTTATAGTAGTTGTGTTCCACAGTAAGAAAGAATTATATGAAATACATAAAAAGTTGAAACATGGTTGATCGTAACAACTTTTTTTACCATATTATTGAAATAAGATGGCATTAGTAGCTTTGACTTGCTTTAATAAACACATTTTTTACAAATAAATTTTCTACAGGATACAAGGGTTTATAACAAATGGAATAACATTTAAGAACGTCAATACCTTCTGATTTTTGTTTTTCGTACTTATTAAAAAATATGGCCATTGTTTATTATTTTAAATATTTGTAAGTATTTTAATTAATAGAGAACACTGAATAACCAAAACAAATATGATTCAAATATTTTAAAATACCAAAAAATTATTTAAGATAATCGTTTCAATTCACATTATGCATGTTGAGCGCATTGTATTAAAAAACGAAAATTTTAAAAACTAAAAATAGATTTATTGGATGGAGTTTTTTCTAATGTGTATATGAATCGTATATGTATTTCATAAGGTTTTTCTAATCTTTCTCAATATGATTGAAGGACAACATATGTAAAACACGTTGGAGTGCAACGATGGCATACATCTAAACTTGTCCACACAACAACGAGTTAAGTTATTCGAAAACTAAAGAAAAAAAATTGTGTAATGAGTACAAATAAAAATGTCTATGGGAATCTAATATCTCATTCGGAAATGCTAAATTTACAATGCGAGTCAATTACTCTTATGTTAATGTTTTATTCACTATCCGAGTTGGATGAGTTTTAATTGTTAAACAACATATTATAATTTTAAAAAGTAAAATATGTTAAATTTTATAATTTCTATTAAAAATAAATAAGCATACTTGATTTTATGCTTCACGTTGTTTGTTAATATTATGGTGCATATTTTTAATAAAATAGGGCCTTAAAGTGAGTATTTTTGTATGGCGATACATATGCAATACTAATTCTGATAAGAAGTAGAAAATTTGTAGTTTTGGGTTTACTTAAATTCCTTTAAAAATATTACTAAATATACAAATTCCAAAACTAAAGATATGTTCTATTAAATTAAGATTACTACTATTTTTTTTTTAGTTATTGTAATCTCTTATTATAGTGTTATTAGTTTTTCATTGACACTGTTTGACCCAATTTTTTGGTTCAATTAATTCCATAAGAAAAAAGAAACGGAGGATAAATGTATGTTGTTAAATTATAACTTTATCGTATAATAAATAATATTAAATGCAATTATGTTGAAATATATATAACATTTTCTTTTATTACAAACGCCTCTCAAACCCATGTCCTTTAGCTCAACCTATAAATGATAGTTTTCTTGATAACATACCTCGTTCAAAATTAATTTTACGAGCCACACTAAAGGAACAACCCAATTCTTATACAATATGGCAAGTCTCAATACTTTTTCTTTCCTAGTGGTTTTGTTCATAACAATTGCTGTAGGGATAGCTATAAACAAAAATGATCGGATAATTAAGGAGAAAAACTGTGAAGCTAAAATAGGCATGCATTGCGTGATGGAAGTTTTTGACAATATATTCAAAAAAGGGAGTGTTTCTGACAAGTGTTGCGGTGAACTCATCGTATTAGGAAAAGTATGCCACTTTGCACTCGTAAAGAGAACCCTTGAAAATCACGTAGTCAAACACGTGAAGTCAAAGACAATCATGGAAAAGAGTGTTAGGACTTGGGACAATTGTCTCGTATTGAGCCATTCACCCTCACCGTCCGCTTAAAGATATTGACTTGCTCCAGTTAAAAAAGGATTATAAGAAACAACAACAACAATTATGTTATTTTTTTTATATTGTTCCATGAACTTAAAGAGAAGCACTTAATTTTATTCGTGTCAAGTTTGATCTTATTTGAACGACAAGAAAGAATAAAATGGTCCTATCAAAACATTGGATTAATAAAATATTATTCTATGATAACAATATCTCGCTATGCTGGCAAACTTTTTCATTTAAAACTACAAACCATGTCACGTCAAATATTAGACTTTTTTTTATATTTTTTTACTTTGACAAATATCAAGGTTGTATGTATTCATATTGTTCTTATAAGTAGAAATTAATAATTTGATGCAATCGTGAGAAATTTAATTAACCTCCCGCGCTAGAATTCTAAATATCATAACATATTGCAGTATCATTCTCACAAATTAAGGACATTGACTAGTTTTTGTCGGATTCTTATTAAAATTAAAATATTCTCAATTTAGTAAAAAAAATTATCAAAAAAGCTTGTCAACTAAACAATTTGATTCAATGATGATTTCGTTATGGAAGGCAAGGACTCTTATTTTAATTTATAGTAGTTGTGTTCCACAGTAAGAAAGAATTATATGAAATACATAAAAAGTTGAAACATGGTTGATCGTAACAACTTTTTTTTACCATATTATTGAAATAAGATGGCATTAGTAGCTTTGACTTGCTTTAATAAACACATTTCTTACAAATAAATTTTCTACAGGATACAAGGGTTTATAACAAATGGAATAAAATTTAAGAACGTCAATACCTTCTGATTTTTGTTTTTCGTACTTATTAAAAAATATGGCCATTGTTTATTATTTTAAATATTTGTAAGTATTTTAATTAATAGAGAACACTGAATAACCAAAACAAATATGATTCAAATATTTTAAAATACCAAAAAATTATTTAAGATAATCGTTTCAATTCACATTATGCATGTTGAGCCCATTGTATTAAAAAATGAAAATTTTAAAAACTAAAAATAGATTTATTGGATGGAGTTTTTTCTAATGTGTATATGAATCGTATATGTATTTCATAAGGTTTTTCTAATCTTTCTCAATATGATTGAAGGACAACATATGTAAAACACGTTGGAGTGCAACGATGGCATACATCTAAACTTGTCCACACAACAACGAGTTAAGTTATTCGAAAACTAAAGAAAAAAAATTGTGTAATGAGTACAAATAAAAATGTCTATGGGAATCTAATATCTCATTCGGAAATGCTAAATTTACAATGCGAGTCAATTACTCTTATGTTAATGTTTTATTCACTATCCGAGTTGGATGAGTTTTAATTGTTAAACAACATATTATAATTTTAAAAAGTAAAATATGTTAAATTTTATAATTTCTATTAAAAATAAATAAGCATACTTGATTTTATGCTTCACGTTGTTTGTTAATATTATGGTGCATATTTTTAATAAAATAGGGCCTTAAAGTGAGTATTTTTGTATGGCGATACATATGCAATACTAATTCTGATAAGAAGTAGAAAATTTGTAGTTTTGGGTTTACTTAAATTCCTTTAAAAATATTACTAAATATACAAATTCCAAAACTAAAGATATGTTCTATTAAATTAAGATTACTACTATTTTTTTTTTAGTTATTGTAATCTCTTATTATAGTGTTATTAGTTTTTCATTGACACTGTTTGACCCAATTTTTTGGTTCAATTAATTCCATAAGAAAAAAGAAACGGAGGATAAATGTATGTTGTTAAATTATAACTTTATCGTATAATAAATAATATTAAATGCAATTATGTTGAAATATATAACATTTTCTTTTATTACAAACGCCTCTCAAACCCATGTCCTTTAGCTCAACCTATAAATGATAGTTTTCTTGATAACATACCTCGTTAAAAATTAATTTTACGAGCCACACTAAAGGAACAACCCAATTCTTATACAATATGGCAAGTCTCAATACTTTTTCTTTCCTAGTGGTTTTATTCATAACAATTGCTGTAGGGACAGCTATAAACAAAAATGATCGGATAATTAAGGAGAAAAACTGTGAAGCTAAAATAGGCATGCATTGCGTGATGGAAGTTTTTGACAATATATTCAAAAAAGGGAGTGTTTCTGACAAGTGTTGCGGTGAACTCATCGTATTAGGAAAAGTATGCCACTTTGCACTCGTAAAGAGAACCCTTGAAAATCACGTAGTCAAACACGTGAAGTCAAAGACAATCATGGAAAAGAGTGTTAGGACTTGGGACAATTGTCTCGTATTGAGCCATTCACCCTCACCGTCCGCTTAAAGATATTGACTTGCTCCAGTTAAAAAAGGATTATAAGAAACAACAACAACAATTATGTTATTTTGTTTTTGATATTGTTCCATGAACTTAAAGAGAAGCACTTAATTTTATTCGTGTCAAGTTTGATCTTACTTGAACGACAAGAAAGAATAAAATGGTCCTATCAAAACATTTGCTTAATAAAATATTATTTCTATGATAACAATATCTCGCTATGCTGGCAAACTTTTCATTTAATACTACAAACCATGTCACGTCAAATATTAGACTTTTTTTTATATTTTTTTTACTTTGACAAATATCAAGGTTGTATGTATTCATATTGTTCTTATAAGTAGAAATTAATAATTTGATGCAATCGTGAGAAATTTAATTAACCTCTCGCGCTAGAATTCTAAATATCATAACATATTGCAGTATCATTCTCAAAATTAAGGACATTGACTAGTTTTTGTCTGATTCTTATTAAAATTAAAATATTCTCAATTTAGTAAAAAAAATTATCAAAAAAGCTTGTCAACTAAACAATTTGATTCAATGATGATTTCGTTATGGAAGGCAATGACTCTTATTTTAATTTATAGTAGTTGTGTTCCACAGTAAGAAAGAATTATATGAAATACATAAAAAGTTGAAACATGGTTGATCGTAACAACTTTTTTTACCATATTATTGAAATAAGATGGCATTAGTAGCTTTGACTTGCTTTAATAAACACATTTTTTACAAATAAATTTTCTACAGGATACAAGGGTTTATAACAAATGGAATAAAATTTAAGAACGTCAATACCTTCTGATTTTTGTTTTTCGTACTTATTAAAAAATATGGCCATTGTTTATTATTTTAAATATTTGTAAGTATTTTAATTAATATAGAACATTGAATAACCAAAACAAATATGATTCAAATATTTTAAAATACAAAAAAATTAGTTAAGATAATCGTTTCAATTCACATTATGCATGTTGAGCGCATTGTATTAAAAAATGAAAATTTTAAAAACTAAAAATAGATTTATTGGATGGAGTTTTTTCTAATGTGTATATGAATCGTATATGTATTTCATAAGGTTTTTCTAATCTTTCTCAATATGATTGAAGGACAACATATGTAAAACACGTTGGAGTGCAACGATGGCATACATCTAAACTTGTCCACACAACAACGAGTTAAGTTATTCGAAAACTAAAGAAAAAAAATTGTGTAATGAGTACAAATAAAAATGTCTATGGGAATCTAATATCTCATTCGGAAATGCTAAATTTACAATGCGAGTCAATTACTCTTATGTTAATGTTTTATTCACTATCCGAGTTGGATGAGTTTTAATTGTTAAACAACATATTATAATTTTAAAAAGTAAAATATGTTAAATTTTATAATTTCTATTAAAAATAAATAAGCATACTTGATTTTATACTTCACGTTGTTTGTTAACATTTATGGTGCATATTTTTAATAAAATAGGGCCTTAAAGTGACTATTTTTGTATGGCGATACATATGCAATACTAATTCCGATAAGAAGTAGAAAATTTGTAGTTTTGGGTTTACTTAAATTCCTTTAAAAATATTACTAAATATACAAATTCCAAAACTAAAGATATGTTCTATTAAATTAAGATTACTACTATTTTTTTTTAGTTATTGTAATCTCTTATTATAGTGTCTGTAGTTTTTCATTGACACTGTTTGACCCAATTTTTTGGTACAATTAATTCCATAAGAAAAAAGAAACGGAGGATAAATGTATGTTGTTAAATTATAACTTTATCGTATAATAAATAATATTAAATGCAATTATGTTGAAATATATAACATTTTCTTTTATTACAAACGCCTCTCAAACCCATGTCCTTTAGCTCAACCTATAAATGATAGTTTTCTTGATAACATACCTCGTTCAAAATTAATTTTACGAGCCACACTAAAGGATCAACCCAATTCTTATACAATATGGCAAGTCTCAATACTTTTTCTTTCCTAGTGGTTTTGTTCATAACAATTGCTGTAGGGACAGCTATAAACAAAAATGATCGGATAATTAAGGAGAAAAACTGTGAAGCTAAAATAGGCATGCATTGCGTGATGGAAGTTTTTGACAATATATTCAAAAAAGGGAGTGTTTCTGACAAGTGTTGCGGTGAACTCATCGTATTAGGAAAAGTATGCCACTTTGCACTCGTAAAGAGAACCCTTGAAAATCACGTAGTCAAACACGTGAAATCAAAGACAATCATGGAAAAGAGTGTTAGGACTTGGGACAATTGTCTCGTATTGAGCCATTCACCCTCACCGTCCGCTTAAAGATATTGACTTGCTCCAGTTAAAAAAGGATTATAAGAAACAACAACAACAATTATGTTATTTTTTTTTTATATTGTTCCATGAACTTAAAGAGAAGCACTTAATTTTATTCGTGTCAAGTTTGATCTTATTTGAACGACAAGAAAGAATAAAATGGTCCTATCAAAACATTGGATTAATAAAATATTATTTCTATGATAACAATATCTCGCTATGCTGGCAAACTTTTTCATTTAAAACTACAAACCATGTCACGTCAAATATTAGACTTTTTTTATATTTTTTTTACTTTGACAATATCAAGGTTGTATGTATTCATTATAAGTATAAATTAATAATTTGATGCAATCGTGAGAAATTTAATTAACCTCCCGCGCTAGAATTCTAAATATCATAACATATTGCAGTATCATTCTCACAAATTAAGGACATTGACTAGTTTTTGTCTGATTCTTATTAAAATTAAAATATTCTCAATTTAGTAAAAACAATTATCAAAAAAGCTTGTCAACTAAACAATTTGATTCAATGATGATTTCGTTATGGAAGGCAATGACTCTTATTTTAATTTATAGTAGTTGTGTTCCACAGTAAGAAAGAATTATATGAAATACATAAAAAGTTGAAACATGGTTGATCGTAACAACTTTTTTTACCATATTATTGAAATAAGATGGCATTAGTAGCTTTGACTTGCTTTAATAAACACATTTTTTACAAATAAATTTTCTACAGGATACAAGGGTTTATAACAAATGGAATAAAATTTAAGAACGTCAATACCTTCTGATTTTTGTTTTTCGTACTTATTAAAAAATATGGCCATTGTTTATTATTTTAAATATTTGTAAGTATTTTAATTAATATAGAACATTGAATAACCAAAACAAATATGATTCAAATATTTTAAAATACAAAAAAAATTAGTTAAGATAATCGTTTCAATTCACATTATGCATGTTGAGCGCATTGTATTAAAAAATGAAAATTTTAAAAACTAAAAATAGATTTATTGGATGGAGTTTTTTCTAATGTGTATATGAATCGTATATGTATTTCATAAGGTTTTTCTAATCTTTCTCAATATGATTGAAGGACAACATATGTAAAACACGTTGGAGTGCAACAATGGCATACATCTAAACTTGTCCACACAACAACGAGTTAAGTTATTCGAAAACTAAAGAAAAAAAATTGTGTAATGAGTACAAATAAAAATGTCTATGGGAATCTAATATCTCATTTGGAAATGCTAAATTTACAATGCGAGTTAATTACTCTTATGTTAATGTTTTATTCACTATCCGAGTTGGATGAGTTTTAATTGTTAAACAACATATTATAATTTTAAAAAGTAAAATATGTTAAATTTTATAATTTCTATTAAAAATAAATAAGCATACTTGATTTTATACTTCACGTTGTTTGTTAACATCATGGTGCATATTTTTAATAAAATAGGGCCTTAAAGTGACTATTTTTGTATGGCGATACATATGCAATACTAATTCCGATAAGAAGTAGAAAATTTGTAGTTTTGGGTTTACTTAAATTCCTTTAAAAATATTACTAAATATACAAATTCCAAAACTAAAGATATGTTCTATTAAATTAAGATTACTACTATTTTCTTTTTTAGTTATTGTAATCTCTTATTATAGTGTTTGTAGTTTGTCATTGACACTGTTTGACCCAATTTTTTGGTTCAATTAATTCCATAAGAAAAAAGAAACGGAGGATAAATGTATGTTGTTAAATTATAACTTTATCGTATAATAAATAATATTAAATGCAATTATGTTGAAATATATAACATTTTCTTTTATTACAAACGCCTCTCAAACCCATGTCCTTTAGCTCAACCTATAAATGATAGTTTTTCTTGATAACATACCTCGTTCAAAATTAATTTTACGAGCCACACTAAAGGATCAACCCAATTCTTATACAATATGGCAAGTCTCAATACTTTTTCTTTCCTAGTGGTTTTGTTCATAACAATTGCTGTAGGGACAGCTATAAACAAAAATGATCGGATAATTAAGGAGAAAAACTGTGAAGCTAAAATAGGCATGCATTGCGTGATGGAAGTTTTTGACAATATATTCAAAAAAGGGAGTGTTTCTGACAAGTGTTGCGGTGAACTCATCGTATTAGGAAAAGTATGCCACTTTGCACTCGTAAAGAGAACCCTTGAAAATCACGTAGTCAAACACGTGAAATCAAAGACAATCATGGAAAAGAGTGTTAGGACTTGGGACAATTGTCTCGTATTGAGCCATTCACCCTCACCGTCCGCTTAAAGATATTGACTTGCTCCAGTTAAAAAAGGATTATAAGAAACAACAACAACAATTATGTTATTTTTTTTTTATATTGTTCCATGAACTTAAAGAGAAGCACTTAATTTTATTCGTGTCAAGTTTGATCTTACTTGAACGACAAGAAAGAATAAAATGGTCCTATCAAAACATTTGCTTAATAAAATATTATTTCTATGATAACAATATCTCGCTATGCTGGCAAACTTTTCATTTAATACTACAAACCATGTCACGTCAAATATTAGACTTTTTTTATATTTTTTTACTTTGACAAATATCAAGGTTGTATGTATTCATATTGTTCTTATAAGTAGAAATTAATAATTTGATGCAATCGTGAGAAATTTAATTAACCTCTCGCGCTAGAATTCTAAATATCATAACATATTGCAGTATCATTCTCACAAATTAAGGACATTGACTAGTTTTTGTCTGATTCTTATTAAAATTAAAATATTCTCAATTTAGTAAAAAAAATTATCAAAAAAGCTTGTCAACTAAACAATTTGATTCAATGATGATTTCGTTATGGAAGGCAAGGACTCTTATTTTAATTTATAGTAGTTGTGTTCCACAGTAAGAAAGAATTATATGAAATACATAAAAAGTTGAAACATGGTTGATCGTAACAACTTTTTTTACCATATTATTGAAATAAGATGGCATTAGTAGCTTTGACTTGCTTTAATAAACACATTTTTTACAAATAAATTTCTACAGGATACAAGGGTTTATAACAAATGGAATAACATTTAAGAACGTCAATACCTTCTGATTTTTGTTTTTCGTACTTATTAAAAAATATGGCCATTGTTTATTATTTTAAATATTTGTAAGTATTTTAATTAATAGAGAACACTGAATAACCAAAACAAATATGATTCAATATTTTAAAATACCAAAAAATTATTTAAGATAATCGTTTCAATTCACATTATGCATGTTGAGCGCATTGTATTAAAAAACGAAAATTTTAAAAACTAAAATAGATTTATTGGATGGAGTTTTTTCTAATGTGTATATGAATCGTATATGTATTTCATAAGGTTTTTCTAATCTTTCTCAATATGATTGAAGGACAACATATGTAAACACGTTGGAGTGCAACGATGGCATACATCTAAACTTGTCCACACAACAACGAGTTAAGTTATTCGAAAACTAAAGAAAAAAAATTGTGTAATGAGTACAAATAAAATGTCTATGGGAATCTAATATCTCATTCGGAAATGCTAAATTTACAATGCGAGTCAATTACTCTTATGTTAATGTTTTATTCACTATCGAGTTGGATGAGTTTTAATTGTTAAACAACATATTATAATTTTAAAAAGTAAAATATGTTAAATTTTATAATTTCTATTAAAAATAAATAAGCATACTTGATTTTATGCTTCACGTTGTTTGTTAACATTATGTGCATATTTTTAATAAAATAGGGCCTTAAAGTGACTATTTTGTATGGCGATACATATGCAATACTAATTCCGATAAGAAGTAGAAAATTTGTAGTTTTGGGTTTACTTAAATTCCTTTAAAAATATTACTAAATATACAAATTCCAAAACTAAAGATATGTTCTATTAAATTAGATTACTACTATTTTCTTTTTAGTTATTGCAATCTCTTATTATAGTGTTTGTAATTTGTCATTGACACTGTTTGACCCAATTTTTTGGTTCAATTAATTCCATAAGAAAAAAGAAACGGAGGATAAATGTATGTTGTTAAATTATAACTTTATCGTATAATAAATATATTAAATGCAATTATGTTGAAATATATAACATTTTCTTTATTACAAACGCCTCTCAAACCCATGTCCTTTAGCTCAACCTATAAATGATAGTTTTCTTGATAACATACCTCGTTCAAAATTAATTTTACGAGCCACACTAAAGGAACAACCCAATTCTTATACAATATGGCAAGTCTCAATACTTTTTCTTTCCTAGTGGTTTTGTTCATAACAATTGCTGTAGGGACAGCTATAAACAAAAATGATCGGATAATTAAGGAGAAAAACTGTGAAGCTAAAATAGGCATGCATTGCGTGATGGAAGTTTTTGACAATATATTCAAAAAAGGGAGCGTTTCTGACAAGTGTTGGTGAACTCATCGTATTAGGAAAAGTATGCCATTTGCACTCGTAAAGAGAACCCTTGAAAGAGTAGTGTGAAAATCAATCATGGAAAAGAGTGTTAGGACTTGGGACAATTGTATCGTATTGAGCCATTCACCCTCACCGTCCGCTTAAAGATATTGACTTGCTCCAGTTAAAAACGGATTATAAGAAACAACAACAACAATTATGTTATTTTGTTTTTGATATTGTTCCATGAACTTAAAGAGAAGCACTTAATTTTATTCGTGTCAAGTTTGATCTTATTTGAACGACAAGAAAGAATAAAATGGTCCTATCAAAACATTGCTTAATAAAATATTATTTCTATGATAACAATATCTCGCTATGCTGGCAAACTTTTTCATTTAAAACTACAAACCATGTCACGTCAAATATTAGACTTTTTTTATATTTTTTTTACTTTGACAAATATCAAGGTTGTATGTATTCATATTGTTCTTATAAGTAAAATTAATAATTTGATGCAATCGTGAGAAATTTAATAACCTCCCGCGCTAGAATTCTAAATATCATAACATATGCAGTATCAATCTCACAAATTAAGGACATTGACTAGTTTTTGTCTGATTCTTATTAAAATTAAAATATTCTCAATTTAGTAAAAAAATTATCAAAAAAGCTTGTCAACTAAACAATTTGATTCAATGATGATTTCGTTATGGAAGGCAAGGACTCTTATTTTAATTTATAGTAGTTGTGTTCCACAGTAAGAAAGAATTATATGAAATACATAAAAGTTGAAACATGTTGATCGTAACAACTTTTTTTTACCATATTATTGAAATAGATGGCATTAGTAGCTTTGACTTGCTTTAATAAACACATTTTTTACAAATAAATTTTCTACAGGATACAAGGGTTTATAACAAATGGAATAACATTTAAGAACGTCAATACCTTCTGATTTTTGTTTTTTCGTACTTATTAAAAAATATGGCCATTGTTTATTATTTTAAATATTTGTAAGTATTTTAATTAATAGAGAACACTGAATAACCAAAACAAATATTCAAATATTTTAAAATACCAAAAATTATTTAAGATAATCGTTTCAATTCACATTATGCATGTTGAGCGCATTGTATTAAAAAACGAAAATTTTAAAAACTAAAAATAGATTTATTGGATGGAGTTTTTCTAACGTGTATATGAATCGTATATGTATTTCATAAGGTTTTTCTAATCTTTCTCAATATGATTGAAGGACAACATATGTAAAACACGTTGGAGTGCAACGATGGCATACATCTAAACTTGTCCACACAACAACGAGTTAAGTTATTCGAAAACTAAAGAAAAAAAATTGTGTAATGAGTACAAATAAAAATGTCTATGGGAATCTAATATCTCATTCGGAAATGCTAAATTTACAATGCGAGTCAATTACTCTTATGTTAATGTTTTATTCACTATCCGAGTTGGATGAGTTTTAATTGTTAAACAACATATTATAATTTTAAAAAGTAAAATATGTTAAATTTTATAATTTCTATTAAAAATAAATAAGCATACTTGATTTTATGCTTCACGTTGTTTGTTAACATTATGGTGCATATTTTTAATAAAATAGGGCCTTAAAGTGACTATTTTTGTATGGCGATACATATGCAATACTAATTCCGATAAGAAGTAGAAAATTTGTAGTTTTGGGTTTACTTAAATTCCTTTAAAAATATTACTAAATATACAAATTCCAAAACTAAAGATATGTTCTATTAAATTAAGATTACTACTATTTTCTTTTTAGTTATTGTAATCTTATTATAGTGTTTGTAGCTTGTCATTGACACTGTTTGACCCAATTTTTTGGTTCAATTAATTCCATAAGAAAAAGAAACGGAGGATAAATGTATGTTGTTAAATTATAACTTTATCGTATAATAAATAATATTAAATGCAATTATGTTGAAATATATAACATTTTCTTTTATTACAAACGCCTCTCAAACCCATGTCCTTTAGCTCAACCTATAAATGATAGATAACATACCTCGTTCAAAATTAATTTTACGAGCCACACTAAAGGAACAACCCAATTCTTATACAATATGGCAAGTCTCAATACTTTTTCTTTCCTAGTGGTTTTGTTCATAACAATTGCTGTAGGGACATCTATAAACAAAAATCATCGGATAATTAAGGAGAAAAACTGTGAAGCTAAAATAGTCATGCATTGCGTGATGGAAGTTTTTGACAATATATTCAAAAAAGGGAGGGTTTCTGACAAGTGTTGTGGTGAACTCATCGTATTAGGAAAAGTATGCCACTTTCACTCGTAAAGAGAACCCTTGAAAATCACATAGTAAACACGTGAAGTCAAAGACATCATGGAAAGAGTGTTAGAATTGGGACAATTGTATCGTATTGAGCCATTCACCCTCACCGTCCGCTTAAAGATATTGACTTGCTCCAGTTAAAAACGGATTATAAGAAAAACAACAACAATTATGGTATTTTTTTTGATATTGTTCCATGAACTTAAAGAGAAGCACTTAATTTTATTCGTGTCAAGTTTGATCTTATTTGAACGACAAGAAAGAATAAAATGGTCCTATCAAACATTTGCTTAATAAAATATTATTTCTATGATAACAATATCTCGCTATGCTGGCAAACTTTTTCATTTAAAACTATAAACCATGTCACGTCAAATATTAGACTTTTTTATATTTTTTTTACTTTGACAATATCAAGGTTGTATGTATTCATATTGTTCTTATAAGTAGAAATTAATAATTGATGCAACGTGAGAAATTTAATTAACCTCCCGCGCTAGAATTCTAAATATCATAACATATTGCAGTATCATTCTCACAAATTAAGGACATTGACTAGTTTTTGTCTGATTCTTATTAAAATTAAAATATTCTCAATTTAGTAAAAAAATTATCAAAAAGCTTGTCAACTAAACAATTGATTCAATGATGATTTCGTTATGGAAGGCAAGGACTCTTATTTTAATTTATAGTAGTTGTGTTCCACAGTAAGAAAGAATTATATGAAATACATAAAAAGTTGAAACATGGTTGATCGTAACAACTTTTTTTTACCATATTATTGAAAGATGGCATTAGTAGCTTTGACTTGCTTTAATAAACACATTTTTTACAAATAAATTTTCTACAGGATACAAGGGTTTATAACAAATGGAATAACATTTAAGAACGTACCTTCTGATTTTTTTTTCGTACTTATTAAAAAATATGGCCATTGTTTATTATTTTAAATATTTGTAAGTATTTTAATTAATAGAGAACACTGAATAACCAAAACAAATATTATTCAAATATTTTAAAATACCAAAAAATTATTTAAGATAATCGTTTCAATTCACATTATGCATGTTGAGCGCATTGTATTAAAAAACGAAAATTTTAAAAACTAAAATAGATTTATTGGATGGAGTTTTTTCTAATGTGTATATGAATCGTATATGTATTTCATAAGGTTTTTCTAATCTTTCTCAATATGATTGAAGGACAACATATGTAAAACACGTTGGAGTGCAACGATGGCATACATCTAAACTTGTCCACCAACAACGAGTTAATTTATTCGAAAACTAAAGAAAAAAATTGTGTAATGAGTACAAATAAAAATGTCTATGGGAATCTAATATCTCATTCGGAAATGCTAAATTTACAATGCGAGTCAATTACTCTTATGTTATGTTTTATTCACTATCCGAGTTGGATGAGTTTAATTGTTAAACAACATATTATAATTTTAAAAAGTAAAATAGTTAAATTTTATAATTTCTATTAAAATAAATAAGCATATTGATTTTATGCTTCACGTTTTTGTTAATATTATGGTGCATATTTTAATAAAATAGGCCTTAAAGTGACTATTTTTGTATGGCGATACATATGCAATACTAATTCCGATAAGAAGTAGAAATTTGTAGTTTTGGGTTTACTTAAATTGCTTTAAAAATATTACTAAATATACAAATTCCAAACTAAAGATATGTGCTATTAAATTAATTACTACTATTTTCTTTTTTAGTTATTGTAATCTCTTATTAGTGTTTGTAGCTTGTCATTGACACTGTTTGACCCAATTTTTTGGTTCAATTAATTCCATAAGAAAAAAGAAACGGAGGATAAATGTATGTTGTTAAATTATAACTTTATCGTATAATAATAATATTAAATGCAATTATGTTGAAATATAACATTTTCTTTTTTACAAACGCCTCTCAAACCCATGTCCTTTAGCTCAACCTATAAATGATAGATAACATACCTCGTTCAAAATTAATTTTACGAGCCACACTAAAGGAACAACCCAATTCTTATACAATATGGCAAGTCTCAATACTTTTTCTTTCCTAGTGGTTTTGTTCATAACAATTGTGTAGGGACATCTATAAACAAAATGATCGGATAATTAAGGAGAAAAACTGTGAAGCTAAAATAGGCATGCATTGCGTGATGGAAGTTTTTTGACAATATATTCAAAAAAGGGAGGGTTCTGACAAGTGTTGTGGTGAACTCATCGTATTAGGAAAAGTATGCCACTTTTCACTCGTAAAGAGAACCCTTGAAAATCACATAGTAAACACGTGAAGTCAAAGACAATCATGGAAAGAGTGTTAAGACTTGGGACAATTGTATCGTATTGAGCCATTCACCCTCACCGTCCGCTTAAAGATATTGACTTGCTCCAGTTAAAAACGGATTATAAGAAACAACAACAACAATTATGGTATTTTGTTTTTGATATTGTTCCATGAACTTAAAGAGAAGCACTTATTTATTCGTGTCAAGTTGATCTTATTTGAACGACAAGAAAGAATAAAATGGTCCTATCAAAACATTTGCTTAATAAAATATTATTTCTATGATAACAATATCTCGCTATGCTGGCAAACTTTTTCATTTAAAACTATAAACCATGTCACGTCAAATATTAGACTTTTTTATATTTTTTTACTTTGACAAATATCAAGGTTGTATGTATTCATATTGTTCTTATAAGTAGAAATTAATAATTTGATGCAATCGTGAGAAATTTAATTAACCTCCCGCGCTAGAATTCTAAATATCATAACATATTGCAGTATCATTCTCACAAATTAAGGACATGACTAGTTTTTGTCTGATTCTTATTAAAATTAAAATATTCTCAATTTAGTAAAAAAATTATCAAAAAGCTTGTCAACTAAACAATTTGATTCAATGATGATTTCGTTATGGAAGGCAAGGACTCTTATTTTAATTTAGTAGTTGTGTTCCACAGTAAGAAGAATTATATGAAATACATAAAAAGTTGAAACATGGTTGATCGTAACAACTTTTTTTTACCATATTATTGAAATAAGATGGCATTAGTAGCTTTGACTTGCTTTAATAAACACATTTTTTAAAATAAATTTTCTACAGGATACAAGGGTTTATAACAAATGGAATAACATTTAAGAACGTCAACCTTCTGATTTTTTTTCGTACTTATTAAAAAATATGGCCATTGTTTATTATTTTAAATATTTGTAAGTATTTAATTAATAGAGAACACTGAATAACCAAAACAAATATTATTCAAATATTTTAAAAATACCAAAAAATTATTTAAGATAATCGTTTCAATTCACATTATGCATGTTGAGCGCATTGTATTAAAAAACGAAAATTTTAAAAACTAAAAATAGATTTATTGGATGGAGTTTTTTCTAACGTGTATGAATCGTATATGTATTTCATAGGTTTTCTAATCTTTCTCAATATGATTGAAGGACAACATATGTAAACACGTTGGAGTGCAACGATGGCATACATCTAAACTTGTCCACACAACAACGAGTTAATTTATTCGAAAACTAAAGAAAAAAAATTGTGTAATGAGTACAAATAAAAATGTCTATGGGAATCTAATATCTCATTCGGAAATGCTAAATTTACAATGCGAGTCAATTACTCTTATGTTAATGTTTTATTCACTATCCGAGTTGTAACCCCCAAGACCGATAAGGGTAGCCCTATCCGATCCGGGGTGTCACATTAGGGCCACAGCGACCCACTGTAAAATAGCGGAAAATTTAAAACTTTTTTTATCAGAACATGCAAACTTATAAAATCATTTGTCGCTATTTAAAAATAAAACAGATTTCAGACTCGTATAAAATCAAAATACAATTACATGCTCCCTAATCACATGTACCATACTCTGCAACAACGCCGGAAGAACTCCTTACTGAAGTCGATAGATGCTCTGGTACAATTCTTTTAACCTGAAAATGTGAGTAATAGAGTGAGCTTTGGAAAGCTCAGTAATACAGAACTACAGATGATGCTGAAGAACGTGCATACAATAAACATATTTTTTCCTTATCGATTCAGACATTTACAGATCTTTATACTGAGCAGAGATTCTACGGATATTCAGGTAGTAACAAATAGTATTCATTCAGATGGAAATATTCGATGTCTAGGTTCAGGATATCAGAATAGGTTTTCTAGTGTATTCCCAAAAACCATGTAACTTTTCAGATCTTTTTAAACATATATATATATATATATATATTATATATATACCCCCATCCCAACACAACATAATGTGTAGGTTCCCAGAACCATACACCCAACCCAACACAACATATAAGGCCCTGAGCACAAAGCCGAGGAACCTGCTGAACTTCATCCTTCAACAATACCCCCATTAAAACATTTCTCCGTCGGTAAACGGAGATATCAAAAATCAAAACATAATTCAGATCAGATATCATAACAGAATCCAGTTTAGGAATCAGAACAGATTTCAGATCAGATGTCAAAACAGAATTCAAATCAGAAATCAGATAAAATATTCATATAAGTAGGGAAACACTAGAGTTTCCAGATATTATTAGAGATACAGGATAATCTTAGCGGGCAGAGAAACGCAAATCTTCAGTTACCAATAATGCCGGAAATTAGAATCACTATTAGAAGAGTTTGTTAACTGACAAAATCATCGGTTATTCAGGATATGATCATCGGGATCATCTTATTCGAACACTTTTCTGAAGCTCTACGAAATTTGAAGGTATTCAAAATCTTATAATCTATGACGATTAATCCGAATATCGAATAACTCCAGATGAATAGCTTCTAGAACCAATACTTACCAACTTGTCAATTCATTAACCTTTCAGGGTATTTACTCTTAATACCAATATTCTATCCATAAATCATCATCTGAGTCATCACTGAATAGATCTTAAGGAGATAAGCAAATATTCTAATGGTCTTTATTTTATTTCATGTTTCAACTATACCATGAAAGCTGACGTACTTGATTTGTGGTTCAAAATCCATAGGCTGATATATCATATAATTCATCCGAGTTTCCAAACTTATTCCAATCTCTTACTTAATCCTCAGTCATTGAGGTTACTTAGTTTTAAACATTCAAGTCCAATCCAGTACTTCGGGATTTTCCCGAATAATTTAAACGTTCCTGAATTTCAGATACATGTTGTACTTCCATTCCATTCAATTTGGTCTTCGTGGTTGATTTGTCGAACAAACGTCCAATTCTTAGTACTGAATACGATCTAGATCTTAGCTGAACTGATACTTCCAAAATTTGTCATCGAGCCAAACTTGAGAAGACGAACACATATTCCAGTAATATCTATGCCATTCAGGTATTAACATAGCTTTAGGGTTGATCTACCACTTAAATTATTTCCCATTACCTTTAAAGGTACCAATACATATGCTTACTTGGATTCCTTAATTAATCCAAGACATTTACTAAATTTAGGCCATAAGGGTATTTTGGTAATTTTGATGTTCAGTTTTATTCCATTCATTTCAGAGCTCGAGGATATTCAATCATTCCTGAGCTTGGTGACATTCTTGAGTCATTCCATTACAGGGGTATTTTTGTCATTTTACAGATCCACGGTATTTCAATATTTTCCTCCATTCGGTCTTATTAATTCAATATCATTATTGTTTCAGTCCTTCGAATAATTCTGACAGTAGATACCCCCGATAAATTATTTCAGGTATTTACTCATTCTCGGATATTTTCGGGTCAAGTGCCTTATCAGATTTTACAACGGAATATCATGAATTTTCCTGCACTAAGTCGGGATCTTAACAATTAAATCCGTACTTAATCGAGTTAAGTACGAATCCCTAAGTATTTTCTCATTCAGAGTCCATCTCAG